>NC_137469.1:91388198-91988198 GCF_964235325.1 Thermobia domestica
AGCCATTGCAAGGTGTGTACCCCACACAAGAACCACTAACTCAATGCTTGGAGCCTCGGACACTACTGGGCTGTGGTATACGCCTCATGGCATAAGCTGTTCACCGCGCTTGCAACGATGCTGCTTATGCGATAGAGTGGGTGCTCGCCTTGCTTGTGTGTCTCTGTGTATGTGCATGCCACTAACCAGTATTGAATGGGCCCCACACGTCACTTTTACCATGTTCTCTCGGGTTGCTTAAGTTTTGTGGAGCAGTGTATATTGCATTTATTAAATTTAACCAAATAAATTTAATATAAAATTTCATATAAATTTTGAAAAACTTAATTCTTTTTAAGTTCGTTCTGACAACGCTCTTCGAGCATTCTCAACTGGTTTACATTCTTCATTGTCTTTAAATTAGTCACTAAAACTTAATTTAAAAAAAAAATGCGGGTGAGCTTAGGGAAGAACCTGAAGAACCGAAGTGAAAATTTGGATGTCTTCCTTTTACCATTATAATTACTACTATTTTACGTATTGTAGTTGTCAATTAACCAGCTCTTCCTAGTGGTTGGAACAATACACACAGTAGCTGACATACTGTAACGGCTCTGTTGGAACAAAAGTATATTGTCACTGAAAAAAAATAATGTTTCGTATTTCATTTGAGTTTAGCTTTCCTTTCAGCAGCAAGGCTATATGAGACTTGGACCTACAGCTTAATGTGGAATCTGAACCACATGAGCTCCCGAAGGGAAGCGAATTACCATAGAAAAGTATTATATACATATATAAAATTGATTGAAAGAAGTTAATCGCATTTCATTTTCTGTATTATGAAACCTATCAATATGCCATTTCAAAATTCTGGAAAAATCTACATGTGTTTACAGACATACAAATATTCGTAGTCAATGTGGAATTTATTTATAATTAAAAACGAAAGGTTTTGTTACCATATGATGTTATAATAATATCAAGACGTCGAACTATATTGTGAACTTTCAGTATATGTTTAATCCCTTAGCACGTTAGTGTAAGTATGTATCAAAACAAGCAAACATTTTTCAATCATATATCTACATCTATTTATCTAAATATACTGTATCTATATCTATCTATCTATCTATCTATCTATATATATATATATATATCTATATATATATATATATCTATATATATATATATATATATATATATATATATATATATATATATATATATATATATATAGTGTTTCAAAACAACACCGACAACCTTTGGGAGATAATTCCTGACACCAAGATAAGACAAAAAGTATAGACCATCGTGAGTGCACAAATGCTTCTTTTCGGAGTTATAGGCTGCCGAAAATATGAAGAAATGAACTTTGAAGGTTCATAGCTCCAAAACTATTTGACTTTCCGTAGCCGGATCGAGACTTCACTTAGGAATTATTATGTGTCCTTTCCAAAAATCCAAGTGTCACAATTCTGCAGTACTTCCGCAACTATTTTTACAGATGTAGTTAATGAGTGCTTCAAATTATATGCAGTGGCCAAACTTCCTCTATAAAAATTGTTGCGTGTGTACCTCAGGGTTCTGAAACATGTATTTTTAAATATCACACATATTAGTTTCTAAGTGAAGTCTTGACCCGACTACGGTAGATCCCAAAGTTTTAGAACTATGGACCCTAAATTTCATTTTTTCTTTTTTTCGGCAGATTATAACTCCGAGAGGAAGCGTTTGTGCACCCAGGTTGGTCTATACTTTCTGCTTATCTTGGTGTCATTAATCACATCCCAAATGTTATCGTTTGAAACACCCTGTACACATATATAAACACGACTGATTGAAAGAAGGGAATCGCATTTCATTTTCTATATTGTGAAACCTATCAATACGTCATTACAAAATCCTGGGAAAATCCACCTGTGTTTACAGTCATATAAATAATCGTAATCAGTTTGGAATTGATTTATAATTAAAAACGAAACGAAACGTTCTGTTACCATATGATTTTATAATTATATCAGGACGTAGTGCAATATTGTGTAGTTTTATTTTTAATCTCTTAGCATGTTTGTGTAAGAATGTATCAAAACAAGGAAACATTTTCGAATCGTATATACAGATGGTGATCAGAAAAATAGAAACACCTGAACGAAATTGCAACTTACCAGATTAATATGGTGTCGTGCCACCTTTCGCCTTCAGAACAGCCTTGATGCGACGTGGGATGGAGGCATAGAGGCCGTGAATAGTAGCAAGTGGAATTTTACACCATTTCTCGTGCAGGGCATCGGCCAGTTCTGTGAGAGAGGATGGAGGTGGAAATCGTCGCCGGAGTCGTGTTTCCAAGACGGACCACAGATGTTCAATTACGTAGAGATCTTGGGATTGGGCGGGCCAGGGGAGGTATTGAACTTCATCCCAATGTTCCTCAAACCACTCTGCAACAACGCTAGATGTGTGAATGGATGCATTATCATCCTGGAAGATGGCGTCATTGTTCGGGAACAACATCCGGACCATAGGATGCAAGTGGTCTCCTAAAATTGCGACATAATCGTTGGCAGTGATTCGTCCGCTAAGTGTGACCACAGGACCCAATGAAAACCATGATATTGCGGCCCACAGCATCACCGAGCCGCCGCCGTGTTTCACAGTTGGGCGGAGACACTGCAGATCATAAGCTTCTTTGGGCGTTCTCCACACATAAACACGGCCCGTGGTTGGAAATAGGGCGAAGGATGACTCATCTGACCATATCACACGTTTCCAGTCCTCAACGTTCGAAGTTGCATGGTCGCGGCACCATTTGTAGTGTGCGAAAGCGTTATGGTCCCTGATGAGCAGTTTGGCTCGTGCAACACGACCCCGTAAGTTCATGTCATGTAATTCGCGGCGGACTGTGATTGTCGAAACAGAGTAGGGGAGGTGCTGATTGAGTTCCTCCGTCACTTGCTCCGCAGTGGCACGACGGTTCTGTGTGACAATGCGCTTTAATACCCGGCGTGACCTGTCACTCATGATTTTCTTCCGCCCACCGTTCCGCTTCCCCAATGTGGTTTTCCCGTGCGTTGTGTAGTCCGTCATCACCTTCGACACTGTCCCACGCGACACACCTAACACAGTAGCCACTGCCGTCATACTCACTCCACATAACCGCGCACCAACAATTTGCCCTCTTTGAAAATCTGAGAGGTCTCCCATTTTACACTACTTCCGTCTGCTGCAGCCACTGGACACTGCTGTTCCAGTGCGCCTGACGTAGTATAGAGACCGACCTAACACACCACCACCAGCGGTCCGGCGCTGCGGGCGCCACGACACCACTGCCAACCCATACATCTGACGTGTTGCCAACTACAGGTGTTTCCATTTTTCTGATCACCATCTGTATATATATATATATATGTATATATATATATATATATATATATATATATATATATATATATATATATATATATATATATATATATATATATATATATATACGAGGGCTATCCAGAAAGTAGATTACGTTTTCGTCTGTGTCCGCTAGGGGCGGGGCTAGCGCGGCCATCTTGGGGTCAGAGCGTTGCGCAGCTCAGTCGGCATCTAGCCGTGCTAGTGAGAGGTTCGTGCTGTGCTCCGTTAAGATACTGTGACGGTTTGAAATGTCTGCGTTAATTGAAAATCCCGCGAGCTGCGAGGTGCGTGCAGTAATAAGGTTTCTGACAGCAAAAAACTGTAAACCGATAGAAATCTATCGGCAGCTGTGTGAAGTGTATGGGGACAACATTATCACTGAAGGTGGAGTGCGACAGTGGGTCATAAGATTTAAAAATGGCCGAACCAATGTTCACGACGAAGATCGAAGTGGGAGACCCAGCAAAGTGACTGCCGAACTTGTCGAAAAAGTCGATGTTAAAGTCCGTGAAAATCGAAAGTTCACAATAACGGAACTTTCTTTGAGTTTTCCACAAATTTCGCGAAGTTTGTTGCACGAAATCATCAGCGAAAAGCTTGGTTACCACAAGTTTTGTGCAAGATGGATTCCAAAAATCTTGACAGAGGACCACAAAAATCAGCGAATGGCTGCAGCGTTGCACTTTTTGGACGCCTACAATAAGGATGGTGACTCTTTACTCGATCGCATCGTTACTGGTGACGAAACATGGGTGAAACACGTGAACTGTGAAACGAAATTGCAATCAATGCAGTGGGGGCACACAGGTTCTCCCCAAAAACCCAAGAAATGCATGCAAACAATGTCGGCAAGGAAGATGATGGCGACTGTTTTTTGGGACAGAAAAGGTGTGATTTTGGTGGACTTCCTGGAAAGAGGCACTACAATAAACGCTCAAAGGTATTGCCAAACTCTGCAAAACCTCAGAAGAGCAATTCAAAACAAGCGCAGAGGAATGTTGAGCTCTAAGATCTTGTTGATTCACGACAACGCCCGGCCCCACACGGCAAATGTCACGCGTGAAGTTCTTGAATCTTTTCAGTGGGAGTTGTTTCCTCATCCGCCGTACAGTCCCGACCTGGCACCGAGCGACTTCCACCTATTCCCAGCAATGAAGAAGTGGCTGGCTATGCAGCGTTTTGATGACGACGAACAGCTGCAAGAAGAGGTAACGAAGTGGTTGAAGTCGCAGGCGGCCGAATTTTTCGACGAAGGAATTTCCAAGCTCGTACATCGCTACGATAAATGCCTTAATTTGAATGGTGACTATGTCGAAAAGTAGTATTTGTGTGTGGCTTTCATCTGTATATAATAAAATTTGTTTCCTATACTTTGTTGATTTTTTATTCCAAAACGTAATCTACTTTCTGGATAGCCCTCGTATATATATATATATATATATATATATATATATATATATATATATATATATATATATATATATATATATATATAGGGGTGGACAAAATATCTAAAACGTTTGCAAACTTGTGAAAATCATACCTAGTATGGTGTGGGCCTCCTTTTGCGTCCAAAACAGCTTGGATCCGACGTGGAATTGACGTATACAGCTCCTGAATCGTGGTGTGGAATTTTGTATCATTGTTCCTACAAAATATGCTCCAGTTCCTTAAGGGATGCTGGTCGAGGTTAATGAGACAGAACATGCCTTTCTAACTCACACCACAATGGCTCAACGATGTTCAGAACTGGTGATTGTGAGATCCAGAGGAGGTGTGATAGCTCCTGGTCATGCTCCTCAAACCATGATTTCACCGTTTTTGCACCGTGCCAGGTGCCAAATCATCTTGGTAGATGCCATCACCATCAGGGAACAATATTTGGACCATGGGTAGAACCTGGTCCCTCAAAATGGGACCTGCGGAAAACCACGATATCACTGCCCATAGTGTATCAGAACCACCCCCATGCTTTAAGTAGACAGTAGACAGCAGACAGTAGACAGTTGGGAGTAGACAGTCTATATCATAGGCCTGCGACGATGCTCTCCATACGTAAACACGACCGGATGTTGGAAACAAGGTGAAGGTCGATACATCGGACCACATTACGTGTTTCTACTGCTCATGAGTCCACGCCTTGTGGTCCTTGCACCACTGGATACGCCTTTTCGCATTTTCTGCTTGACCAGGGGTTTGGCGATAGCGGTCCTGCCATGAATTTTCATTTTATGAAGTTCCAGTCGCACTGTTTTCGATGAAACCGGGTTCTGTAGGCCAGTATTGAGTTCAGACGTAATTTTCATTGCAGTGGTCTTCTTTTATGCTGAAACAATCCGTTTTAATGCTCTCCGATCCCTATCTGACAGGATTGTCTTTCGACCACTGTTGTGCTTTGCAGACGTCGTTTGCCCATGAATTGTGTATGCCCTCGTGACATTGGACACAATGCCTTTCGATACCCTCACAATGTTCACCACTGTTGCCACTGAAGCTCCAACTAGACGGGCACTAAGGATCATGCCTGTTTGGAAGTCTGCCAGGTCCCCATTTTATCGCATTACATTCACACCAGGACACTCGCAGGTAAACGGTTTATTGGTGACGGAAGAGGAAGGTCCACATTACACATTGGAAACAAAAAATGATCGGCAACCGCAACATGCGTTGTACAATGGGGGGCCAAACTTCCGTGTCCTGTATGAAGTGTTTTTAGATTTTTTGTCTATCCCCATATATAAATGTGTGTGTGTTATACAGCTAAGTTTATTAACTCTATAGTTTAAGAACCTCGTAGATTCATGACTGCCAAAAAGAAAACAGACACTGGACTTCTCGAAAGTCAACCAATCAGAATTGATATCACGAGCTTCTCCCTGATCTTGGCTTGTTATATCATTATTATCAAATTAGGTGTTACGCCCAAGCCTTCGGCTCCTCTGAAAACTACGTGCTCATTAGGGACATCTACTGGCGTCAGAAACGAGGCAGCGCTGCTAGCGACAACTTTTAGCCTCATTGTGAACTATTGACAATAAGCGTGACTGATATACTGAGTTTGGGATTAATGCAACCCGGAGTTTGGGATAATAGAACTTTTGAACCGGAAGCGGCACACAAATACTGGTTATACCAAAATGAAGCTTTTTCCATGCATTTATTTCTAAACTAGGAAGTAACGATTGAAGTACACTAGGCACCAGACAGTGTTGCCACATGTAACCGAATGTGTAAATCAATTTTTGTACAAGTCACGTAAATTGACTCATGACTCATACGTATGGATGTTCTGTCGTTCATTTTCAGTTTGTATAATTGGAATGGCTTGGAAGCTATGGATTGGAAAAAAGAAATTGTCATTTCCACCGATAACTAACCGGATGAGGTGTCTGTAACAGGTTAGTAGGGAAAACGTGGTTTTCATAAATTAACATTCTGAATTGGCAACAGTGCTGATGTTTCAGTGCATCAAAAGGTGTGTTAAGTATCTGTCTAAATGATGCATTTCCTGAAAACAATAAAAAAAAAAACTTTCAAATTATCCTCATAAAACTTTTACTTACATGCACCCGGCAACATTGCTATTCATTAAATCGAAACGGGGGCACTTCTAGAATCTGCCGTAGAACTAACAATTCACTTCGTGATGAATAGCAATGTTGCCGGGTACATGTAAGTAAAAGTTTTATCATGATAATTTCAAAGTTTCTTTTTCATTGTTTTTAGAAATTACATAATGTAGACAGATTTTTAACACAATTTTTGATGCACTGAAACATAAGTACTGTTGCCAATTCAGAATGTTAATTTATGAAAACCACGTTTTCCCTAGTAACCTCTTACAGAGGCCTCATCCGATTAGTTATCGGTGGAAATAAAAAAAAAAATTTTCCCATTCCATAGTTTCCAAGCTACTGCAACTATACAAACTGAAAATTAGCGACATAACATCTATACGTATGAGCTATAAGTCAATTTACGTGACTTGTCCAAAAATTGATTTACATGTGGCAACACTGTGTGGTTCCTAGTGTACTTCAATCCTTGCTTCCTAGTTTAAAAATATATGCATGAACAAGGCTTCATTTTGGTATAACCACTATTTGTGTACCGCTTCCGGTTCAAAAGTTCTACTATCCCAAATTCCGGGTTGCATTGTATATTGGACACCCTACATATATATATATGGCTAAATGTTGAGACAACCAATAACCCTTAAAGGTGTTGAAGTTTACACATTAAAGTTACTCACTGACATATATTTTTGCATTATAAATAGGATTTCTCCACTTTGCTTTATTATTACCTTATCCTTGACTATGGAGGTTTTGTAGTAGAGGACATGTGCTCCAATTTTCTGGAGTTCTTGTTGCTACTTTATTTTTATTCCACCTGTTCTTATGTGATTGATTTGCAATTATCATTCGTCTCCTTAGACCACAACATCCCGAGTGGGATTAAACTACAGAATTCGTCTTCTTTTGTTTTATTTTTACAAATTTTATTCTTTGCAAAAATAAGAAAACTTGCGGTAAATATTTTAGAAATTGTTTAACAAAATTATTTCTGTTCATATTTTTTATTAAGATCTTCTACATTTATGCGATACAGTACAAGACAATTCATTTACTACTTTCCGGGGAACTCGGTGACTCAGTGGTAGAACGCTTATATCTGATGCGTGGGGCTCTGTAAGAAAATAATATTATAAGATATTAATTGCCATGTGATTGAGTGATTATGTATGCCCGTACCCATGTATTCTCAATCTATGTCTCCAATATCTGTTACAATATAATCCATAATTGTGTCAATCCATCTCTAAGATTCCTTACCTTTACTCTTAATTAAGCCTTGAGGCCTGATCAAACTGTATGTAGCCAAGAACAATTACCTAATTTTATCCTGCTGTTTGCTTCCAATTTCCAAGTATGATTTATCATCTCCAATAAAACATCAACTAACTTACGCATTAATAGGCTATGATCTAATTTGAGATATCCCTTCCAAATTCGTAAAATAATATAATAAAATCCAAATGACCAAAGTATCTTGCTATATATACAGTTTAACTTAACTTATTTGCACAGTATATATATATATATATATATATATATATATATATATATATATATATATATATATATATATATATATATATATATATATATATATATCGTAACAACGCAAAATCATAATATTGGCATGTGTCATTATTCCGTAACACAAAGATTGTATATCTTAACAGCCTCATACCACACATAGGCCTCATTCCGAGCAAGATTCATTCCCAACAGGTCCTTGGTTCGATCATTCGCAAAGTAAGTAATGTGGTGGACAACATCGTGTCCATGAGTTATCTCTGTAAACTCCCGTTATTTCCTCAATCACATTACACCAATTCTTCCATTATTAT
Organism: Thermobia domestica; assembly: GCF_964235325.1. Classification (NCBI taxonomy): domain Eukaryota; kingdom Metazoa; phylum Arthropoda; class Insecta; order Zygentoma; family Lepismatidae; genus Thermobia; species Thermobia domestica. Next base: position 91,396,996 of record NC_137469.1, read on the forward strand.
TCACTTTCCTTAATAATCATCTCCCTTCGCATAAAAAGGAGATATACGTGGGACGTTAAGCTGAAAGAAAGATTTACTACTTCTGTGACAACAGAAAAAATAGTAAATTGAGAATCTTCATCCCGGCGAAATTAAAATACCGCTAATTTTATAATAATTATGTGATATCTTCAAATAGATAAAAGATAATTGAAATATGGAACAAGAGCGCCCTAGACAATATTATTTTGCGTGAGGTACCGTTATCACAAGTCACCTAGTGGCTTTCCGTTTTCAGCTGTTTAGAAACGCGAAAATAAATGCCGATTTTCAAAATGGCTCGAAATCAAAAGCAGATAAGTGAGTCGTGATAACGTTTTCTCATGTAAAATAATATTGTCTAGGGCGCCCTTGTTCCACATTTCGATTATCGTTTATCTATTTGAAGATATCACATAATTACTGTAAAATTAGCGGTATTTTAATTTCGCCGGGATGAAGACTCTTAAGAAAGGTCTTTACATTTTGCCATAAAATAGTAAATACATGTGTAGATAAAACCCGATATGTACGAAAGTAACAGAGCTATAATACTTTGTTTCTTCTCTTCCTATTTCCTAAATTAGCTATGCAGTTGTCCCGACAAAGACTAAAAGAAAAAAAAAGACCTCCAAAAATGTTTGTTCTATCCCCAAATACGTAGGTATGCAGAGAATGAGGGGGAAATATTTCCCACAGTGAGATTTTCTCCTCTCTGGTACCACACCACCACCGACACAGAATTGATCCCTTTTTCCTCTCGCCGAAAACACTGTTTCGAGGACACCACGTTCATTCTGTCGTGACTCATCCCCTTGCAACTAACGGTTAGTCTCCCTAAAACTAGGGATGCAACAGGTTGCCCGCAGAAACCAGAGTAAAAGAGAGAGTCTGCTGCATTCACCCTTGTAATTTTGTCATGATCCTTTCTTTTTTTTTTGGCACCAACGGAGGGAGTAGCTTTCATTAAAGGAGCGAGGAAATTTTATACAAGGAAAAGCACGTAAATTTTAAGTATCGTGTAAAACTGAATTACCTAGAAAAGCCATACTCTTTACGTATCTTGAAAAATCAAACTACATATTCCCTTGGTGTGAACTCATATATTAAGTTTAATTCAAGCTAGCTTTTGACTTTACAATTATGTAATTGAATTGAAATTAAATGAAATCTTTAAGTTTTACGTCCAACGGTTATACCGGCTAGACTAAAAGAGACGTTGATGATGAGAAGTGAATGAGTTGGTATAATGAAGAAAGTGGTAGGAAACAGAAGAACCCCGAGAAAATCCCCACACACGGTGTTTGTCCACCACAAAGCTCACTTGGCGCAAGTTGGAATCGAACCAAGAACCCCATGCACCTGAGGTGAACACTCTACCACTGAGCCACCGCGGTCCTAATTAGCCAATTGAATATGAAAAATAAAATAGATTAAGCCAAGCTTTCACTTGTGGTACGAAGTTAATAATCAGAGTAAAATAGACTTAACGGTGTTGTCTACACAATTTTAATATATACCGAATTATTATTTCTCTCAAATTAACTGGAATTTTTATGATGTGATTTTACTGATATCTTCTTGAGGTCAAGTTAAATGCCCTTGTTTATTTCAAAATAAATTTGCATTACATATAAAGTCTAATATTACTTGAATTAAAATTGCATTCAACAAAACGGTGATGACGAGAAATGAATGAAATGGTGGAATGAAGAAAGTGGAAGGAAACGGGCAATCTCCAAGAAAACCCACGCACACGGTGTTTGTTCACCACAAAGTTCAATTGCCGCGAGCTGGAATCGAACTAGGGACCGCATGCTACCAAAGATGAACGCTTTACTACTGAGCCACCGTGGCCTCAACAAGACTTGAAGAAAAATTTAGAGCTCGTCGATATATGGTTAGCGTGCGTGCCTTTACCTGGGAGATCTGGGTTCGATTTCCAGCGGAAACTCATGGGGTTCGGATCCCACGTTAAGCCATAGCTCCACGGTTCATACAATCTCGCTGCTGAAAGGGATGCTAAACTCAAATTCAATCTAATGGAAGAAGAAATTAGACAAAACAAGCCATTAAAAATCCAGTTCATTCACGACAGATCAGAAAACTAATTCCCCATATACAGTAAATTAATGGAGAAAAAATAAAATGACGCAGGTATTGAACAGCTTTACAGTCAAAATTTCTTTACTTTTGTTTGATTGAATAACACCATGAATTACGAAAGTGGAAGGTGTATTGACGCAAAAAAGAAATTTCAGAAAAAAATATAATGGAAGTAAAAAAAAAAAAAAAAAAAAACGACAATGAAAATAGGCTTATGTTAGACAATGTCAGGTAAGCAGGAAATTACATATAGATATGAATTTAATCACAACTGTAATAGATCGATATTTGGCAACTGCGAGAGACAAAATATAATTAATCAATAACACAGACAGATATTTCTTTTAATATTAATATTTATTTATTATTAAGATTTAATTTCTCTTAGTCTAACAGATAAAATATAAATCTAATGATTGATAGACACAATTGAACTGAACATAACTATGTAAGTTAGTGTAAAGACATAAATAGTTTTCGAGAAATCGTGATAAACGAATTTCTTTAATAGAATATAAATGGATGTTGTACAAGAACCACGCCATTAATTGCAATACAGCTGAAGCTGAAGTATACTCTCATCGGTTTCTTCATTACGACACTAAAAAGATGACAGTTTATAATATAGTTAAATGAGATATACCCAAGATTAACTTTAATTTCTGTTAAATTAAAATATTGTTAAAAGACTAAGACCCTAATCCTCATCCTTTTTAACCCCCATACGAATATGGCTGAACTTGTGTTTGAATGGTATCGGATTGCCACTATTCATCTCACAAGGGACGTATACGAAACGTGACAGCTAGATATTTATGAATATTGGTACCCTGACTAATCGTGGATCGCTAATCATTGTGGTGATAGTCACTCAGTGCGGAAATGCCTTGTTTACCCGCTACGTGTAATACATATACCAAGCAGTGCCTGGATGAGGATGTGCCGAGTTATACCCCAAAAACGCCGGAAAAACGCAGAAAATGAAAAATGTGTACAGTTAACCTGATACCTACCGGAGAGGGATACGCGACGAAGAACACGGTATTAGTGTCACACAAACAGTGTTGCCATCCTAACAGAAACTTACACCTTTCCAAATAGAACACTTATCATTTTATTGTATAATCTTATGGTAGCACCTTTTGCTTATTTTCTTTCACGTTTTATGCCAATTGTTTTAATACCGTAAAAGATATACGTTCTATCCAGAGCCGAATTTAGAGGGGGTGCACCGGAGCACATACACCACCTTCACTGTAAATATACACTATCTAAAATGAGAACCTAGCTGTGAAAAAGCAACATTTCCGAAACTTCCTGCTGTCATGTGTCCGTTTGAGGCTTAAAAGAAAGCTTAGTTTTGCAAAAGCAATAGTTTAAGTAGATTTTCTGAAGGTTGAAGGAAAAGGATTCACTGAACAAAGTAATATTCCTCATTCACACCACACATGCCTAAAGGCATTTAAAAACTTAAATATTTAAATCAAATGTAGTGGTAGTTATTGATGCACCCCCCTTCAAAAGAACCTGGATCCGGCACTACCGTGTTCTTGGTCACGCGTTCCGCTCTCGTAGGAATCAGCTTACCTGCATACATTTTTCATTTTCTGCCTTTTTCTGGCGTTTTCGGGGTATAATTCAGCACAACCTCACCCGGTCACTGCTTGGAATATGTATTACGCGTAACAGGTAAACAAGGCATTTCCGCACCGAGTGACTATCACCACGGTGATTAGCAATTCACGATTAGTCAGGGTATCAATTTTCATAGATATCTAGCTGTCACGATTCGCGTAAGTCCCTTGTCACAGACCCCGAAAACTATGGATTAGGCACTAATATAGGTCATTTTTTATTATTTCGTCACGCCTCCCTAAATTATCAATGTAATATCATAAGATTCTTAGGATACCTAAGAAGGATTTATATTATATATATATATATATATATATATATATATATATATATATATATATATATCCTTCTTAAATCCTTAAAGAAATTTAAGAAATTACATTGATAATTTTACACTGAGAAAAAATCGTTAATGGTATACGTGAAAACGTAGGTTACAGAAGTAAATCCTGTAGTTGTTAGACTTAACTTACAGCAAACGTATAACTGAAAAAGTATATTTTGTACGTACTTTCCGTATAAGTGTTCCAAATAAACATACTTTCCGTACAAACGAAAAACCCGTATGTAGGTGGCCAGGATCTTACATACAAATGGACGTATGCTATAACGTATAGCTGACATACGTATACATACGTATACATATGAAATATACGGGAGACTGTTAGATGTCAGACATCCTGCAGCGACAAGATGTAACATCTAAGCGAGAAAAATATGGGTAGCTGAAGCATATGGGTAACGTATGCTTCGTACTGATTTATGTTGTAAACGTAAGGATACTGTATATTTGTACAATATACCACTGTCCGGATAATGGATTTTTCTCAGTGATGACCTACTGTATACTAGTGTCCAATCCATAGTTTTCGAGATCGCTGAGATGAATAGCGGCCTTCCCAATTCCATTCAAGTGCAAGTTTAGTCACATCGGTATTGAGAATGACAACTGAAAAGGATTCGGGGTGTGAACAGGTGACTATGTATTTTTGTCATTATGTTTTCATTCAAATGCGTGTTCTAAGTGGGAGTGGTTCAAATATTTCCCATAAACCTATCTTTCCATGCAAGATGTTTCAGGGAAGAAAGGGTAATACTTCGGGAAATATAGGTGGTTCTAAGCAAAAAAAAAAAAAAAAAAAAAAAAAAAGTCAATATGAACATGGGTCTTATTCTCAACAGTTTGAGAGCTACAAGTTGTACACCATTTTCAACGTTATGCTATTTATTGTTCACCCTGTAGTTATTCTATAGATGTGACATAGCACATTTGAAAGGAGATGCAATGACCTTTCCACCGGTATGTAACATGTGAGAGTGATGTCTTTGAAAGGGAAGTTATTAAGGGAAATTTGGGTGCCAATGTTGCCATCCAATTCCCTTAAATAATCTTAACTTAATCTTAAATAGGCCAATGGATCACATGGAGTTGAACGACATTTAAAATTACAGGTAGTTAGTTATCAATCTCGTCTCGTGGAATAGATTTTTAATGAACTGTATATGAAAAATATAATTACAACGTTATATACCCGATTGTATCTATTGTTTGTCTCTCCTGACAGTGACGCATACGATACTAGTAAAAATCCCAGTGATAAACGTTTTCAAAGAAACAGGTAATACTGGTTCATTCCAAAATATTAATATCAAGCAGCAATAAACGTAAACATGAACAATTTCATTCTTTATTTTCCATTAGCAATTATTCTAAAATATGTGCAAAAATGAGGGTCAACTTTGAAACCCTAATGCAAAATTTAGCTTTTAACTGAGCCTTGAAAATGTTTACGCGAAAGGAGAGCTGTAGGAATTCCATTAGAGATGCAAGGGATTTGTGGAAGGCATGTTTTAATAAAAACGTGAAACTAGAGAAAGCGTAGAGAAAAAAAACGAAGTTGATTTGCGGCTGGTAACTGACATCTATTTACCCTTTTACCTTAATACAAATGTTGTTCCAGGAAGACGTTTTTCTTGTTTCCCTACTCTCAGCTGAATTTAATATTTTGGTATTTTGCTGGAGAAACTGTAATTAATTTTTGTTTTTAAATATCACAATTCGCAGAACAAATTTAACACATAAAAGAAATTTAATGATTTTTTAAAAATAACTTTTTACATGGACTATAATTAATTTTGTTTTGAGAAATTAACTATGTTTACTAGTAGTATGTGAGTAATTGTTACGATTGTGTGTGTTATTGCGAGGATAATACAAATAAATTACGGCAAACTCTGGATTATCCGCTTTGTGGATTATCCATGATCGTCTTTTTGTCTTCTCTCATGCGACAAGGCATTACTTTGTCACAAAAGGTCAATAAAGAGACTTCAATCACAAATAAAGATTAGATGTTTTAACTCGAAAAATCAAAAACCAGTTAAACGACCTTTTTGTGTGAAAAAGTAAACCGACTCACTTGTAAATACAGAAAACTACTGTTTCTGAATCATGATTCTCTGTGTAGGATCCCTACTGTAAATAAAAAATGTTCAATAATATTTTCATGTTGTTTTTTTGTCCTCTTTCGATCAATTTATGGATTATCTGCTTTCTATGTAGATATACTATTATCTAATCTACTTTATATATATCAATTCCTAGGATAATCGGGAGTTTACTGTAGATATAATCTGATAGATAAATAGATAGATATTGATATAGATATATAATATATTCCAGCAGGATCAAAACTGTGCTTCTAGTTTCTAAAATTGGAAATAATATCACGTCATTTTAGTAAATTTTAAATATAATAATTTTAAATATAATAAAAATCTGTTACCATGTCAACACTAAAGGTTTTTAAGCAGGAAGAGAAGGGTATGTGGAAAATCATCGTTGAGCCGTTAAAAAATTCAATTCAGACGTGCACACTGGAAAACCAAATTCCTTCACGGGGTGTACACTGTGACAATGATATTTGTTTTTATTAAATTCCTTAATATACTCAATCAATAACAATTTCATCATATTAAACATGATAACATTCCGAGTTTCCGTTACACTAAATGATTGGGTAACCACTATTTAGAATTATGGAAAAGCGAAGGAATCAGGACAATAGTATCATTTCAGGTCTATGCGAGTAGGTTTATTATTTTACAACTTCCAAATCCACCGGTTTGAAGAAATCCAGAAACTTTTGTTGGGGGAGGGGAGACAAATACTACAAGCGACTATGTCTATGTAATGTTGAACGGGTATTATTTTGCACCCAAAAAGACGATTAGTAATTGTAAAATACTTCTACCTATATTTCCAGAAAAGATAATAGAACTAGATTGCTTTTATAAGAGAAAAAGTATAGATGAAGTGCAAGATGAATTTTCGTGCTACATCAATTGTTTACCATAGTTTTATTGAGAAGGTATACAAATCTATGCTGAGTTAGGAAGCTTTAGGAGAGTGTCCAGACCTGGTGGACCTTCCCTATGAATTCGCCTCTGAAGATACCTAAGCAAGATTTACAAGAATTGTTATAGTAGAGTTGCCAGATCTTTTAAGTTTTACATTTTAGTAGGACGTTTCACGTTAAACTTTTTTTTTTGTTTCCCCGTAAAATGATTTCTTCGGTTTTTCTTTACTTTTTATAAGTAAAAGCAATGATATTGCTGGATACTTTAAAAATGATTTTCTAAGTTAATACAAAAAATAATTAGAGGAACTAATTTCTCACACGCTGTCAACAACGTAACCTAACGATGTAATATAATATTCAGGAAGAAAATGTACTAGGTTGCCTTTTTATCTACTACCGAACCGGCTCTTCTATTTTATGTTTAAGAACAAATTGATTTTTTTTAGCATATCAGGTTTCGTATATCAACTGCGTCTCGATTATAACCCGCTCTCGATCGATTCTGATATGCTGAAGTTAAAAAAGCAGAAGCTACTGTGAACCAATAAAAACAGAACTTCAAGTGGGTGTGAATTTCGATATATCCTACATGGAGAGATTTAAACGTATAACAAAAGGAGTGTAGGGCTGTTAAACGATGCAAATTTTTCATTAAAATACAATCGAAAGACAATAAAAAAATGTGTAATATACTTGGTTCTTTGAACCTAAGTTTAACTTCCAGTTAGGGGCTGCGGTGACTCAGTGGTAGAGCGTTACCTCTGGTGCTTGGGGCCCCGGGTTAGATCCCAGCCCCCGCCAAGTAAACTTTGTGGTGGACAAACACCGTGTGCGTGGGTTTCCTCAAAGTTCTCCCGTTTCCTCCCACTTTCTTCATTCCACCATTTCATTCATTACTAATCATCACCGTCTCCTTTAGCCTAACCGGCATAACCGTGATACGTAAAACTCAAAGATTTCATTTTTCATTTTTTTAACTTCCAGTTAGGACCAGGCATGCATCCACAGGGGGTCCACCGGATGCAGACCCACCCAAAACTTGTTGACTCAATATACATTTGAATACTTTTCTGAATAAAACTATACTTGTTTACCAGGAAAATGATTGATATTGCATGAAACTTTGATCGTACACTTCATATGTAATATTTCTCTATTAAAAACAATCTTTCATCATGTTTTCTAAGAATATAGGTGTAAGTATTTTACAGTTACTTATCGACTGCAGAATAATACGCATCCAATGCTGCATACTCATAGTGGATTTTAGTATTGGACCCACCCAACAAATGTTTCTGGGTGCGTTCCTGGTTAGAACCTAGAGCTTATCGTGAGATCTGAACCACATCGAACGGGAACCATCGGGAATTGTAAAATATTTTCTTGTGTTTTACAAACTTGCTGTTGTTTTTAACGAAACTGCTCCAGTTCCCAATCAAAATTATTCTTCCTTATTATGTAAGACCATGTATGTGCTGATTATATGTAAATTCTGAATATCACATTTCTTCCTTTGTTTCCCTGAAAATATGGCACCCCTATATTACAGGCTAATCTGGTACTCCAATTGTATTTCAGTATATGATTCATAAACGATATCCCTCTGTTAGGTTAACGCTAAACATATGGATTGCTGTGATGCCAAGTGGCCTAATTCCAAAATTGAAATTGTTCAGAAGTGAAATTGGAAGTCAATATCGCAAGAACTATTCATATTTCTGTTATGTAGGCAACAAAATCTTTACTATGCAATTTATGGTTTTATAATTAACTGCTCACAAAAATATATATTTTTTTAAAAAAAAAAGCATACATCTAAATAAGTGAATGAAATCATTAATCCATTTATTCAGTTTTCTAATACATAAAACACTTAATTAGAATTGAACGTCAGTTTTCTTGAGAGTGGACTTCTTGCTTAATGTAGGATACAAACCATTGCTCTAGTTTGTATCATTTAGACAAGTACGTCGCCGTAGAGCGCTCATTTCTAGGGCGACGGATTCTAGTGTTTGGTGCCTAGGCATGCGAGTTGTGGTGGACAACATCGTATCCGTGGGTTTTCTAAAGGTTCTTCCATTTCCTTCCACATTTGTATTCCACAATTATATCATAATAATTTATTTTCATTAATCAACCGTCTCTTTTAGCTTACATGGCATAGCTGAGGGACATAAGACAACATATTTTGTTTCATTTACAAATACCTTAACCAATATCGAACCTGGGATTCAGCTACAGAGGAATACAAGAAACTATAGGCTACATGAGAAAATAGTGCGTGTCTGAACAGATTCTTTGTTTAGCGTCCGTCCCTTTTCAGCATCGAAGATCTATGAGATGTAGACCTATAGTTTAAGGTGGGATCCGAACTACCGTAATGCGTTCAATACTAACTTTCACACCGGGATCCCGGGTACGCATTCGGCATTTAAATATCCAACCTTGGCTCAAACATTTACTAAATGCAGAAAACTAAAAAGAAATCGGAATTACTCTACCATCTATGGAGTCTAATTGAACTTCATAATTCTTAATGCGGAGCCCATGCCCCACAATCTGAGTTTTAGGGAATTGCGGGAACTTGCAACGTTTAACAATTTATAAGATTAAAAAAACAAACAGAAATTCATTCTTAGAAGCGATAGAAAGGATTTTTTTTATTTTTTAAATGGACATTTCGTGTATATGAAAATGAACATATAAAGGATGATGAAGAATCCTTTTATTTATGATTTTAACACTAGATTGAACTTTTCTACTTATTAATCGTTTTTACTGTTAAAAGAACATTATTAGCACAATTATAAAATTTTGCAATTTAACGAAGCAGTATGCGTATATGTAATTTCAAATTAGATGAACAGAATTTGCTTGTAAAACTATAAATTAAAGGGGTTGTCATCACTACTTTTATAGTAGATTTTGATTTACATCTTGTTATAATTTTTTTTCGTATTTGCAAAATTTTTTTAACATATTCAATTTTTCTCACCATAATTATTTCATTCACAGTTCACAGTGAGAACGATGATTATAGAAATTACTAGATGAGACATGACCGAAAAATAATAGAAGCCATTGGTTTGAATTTCTTCTAGCGTGGTATTATTTAAATATCGCTAGTAGGGTAGGGAAATAGAGATTTAAATGTTGGTTTTAGGGCTTAATGATCTCTGGCCGGAAAGCGAACAAGGGACTCCGTATACCGTGTGCTAGCTACTAAACTAGGGCTGCTGTATTTTTATGCAAAAAAAACCGAGACACTATTTGAAAATTTATACTAAAAACCGGGACATCATATGGAAATTTACACTAAAACTGGGGCATTCTATGAAAGTTTACACTAAATACAGAGACATCCTATGAAAACTTATAATAAAAACAGGTACACTCTGAAAATTTACACTAAAAATTGGGACACTCCATGAAAATTTTCACTAAATACCGAGACACCCTATGAAAATTTCTAATAAAAACCAGATAACTAATAAAGGTTTATTTTTTTAATATCGTACGAATGATATTTGGAGGACAACCTGGACATTTGAACACCTAACAATTCATGTAGGTGCAGATGATAAAACTTCAGGACTTTCTCGGTTAAACTGGAACGACTGGGACTAGCGGGGAGGGTATCTGAACGTTAGTGTGTCTGGATACACTAATTATTACCACTCTTAGACACTAGACTTTTTCGATCATAAAAGTGTAGTGCCTACAACCATAAAATAGAAAATTGCCACTCTTCAGGTAAATCTGAAAACATTAGAGACTCAGAGTGTAGTCAGGCTATTTAAAAGTGTAAATTAAAATCCAATGAGGAAACAAGTTCTAAAAAAAAGAAAGACAGAACTGAAATACTTTTATCTCTTGCTATTTTCTCATTTCATCTCTAGAGGTCGTATGCTTTTTTTTTTTTTAGATTAACTTGAAGTTTTGTGCCATCTGTGTTCATTAGAGTAATTACATTCCCCGCTGGCTGGCTCAAGAGTAAACAATTTGAAGTAAAGCTCTTTGTCTCTTTTTCTGTTCATCTCTCAAGTTCTACCCCCAACCATTATGCTAACTTTCCTTTTCCACTATCTCTCAGCTCCTCTCTCTATCTCTGAGAAAGAAAAAAAAATAACGGAAATGAAGAAAACTCGACGTCCGCTAAAAGAGAAAGCTAGTTACAGAAATAAACTCAAGAAGAAAACATTAACATCACCTTTCAAGTCTTTTTAGGATAATATATAATGTAGAATATTTCGTACACAGAGAGGGAAAATGCTCGCATTATTTTGGTTTAGACTTCCGATCTACTCTATGCATTAATATAAAAATAAAAAAAAAACTTATAATACTACAGTATGCCTGTTTGTGAGACGTGTTAGAAGAAAAATGAAGGAAGAAACAGTGGCGTAGAAGAAATTCATTATTTGGGCAATAATTACCATCTCGAAGAAGCGTACATACAACATACCAAGCGTTGTGTAGCATTATAAATAACGGTATGAAAGTGTCAGTAACGTGACATTAGAAGCTGATGCTCTTACCACGCGTCATTCGCTGAAATGTGGGCTATATGCGGATCACAAAATTCTTCATATTCTTTTACAACACGAATTTTAGTCAGAAATATTGGAAATGATGGAGAAAAAAACAGTTCAAGATAACAAACAAAGAAGAGGAATACAGAAGGTGCAGAAATCACATCAACAGAGAAATGAAGAATGCCAAAGAAAACTGGATAAACGATTTATGCAAGAAAAAGAAACACACAGACATTGTCATAGACAAAGACGGAACAACGCTAATAGAAGAGGATCAGATAACAAGAAGATGGAAGGAATGCATTGAAGAACTCTACAAAGGAGACAGAGTGAATGAAGAAGAGATAGAGAAGGAAGAAGATGTCGATGAAAATGAATTAGGACCATCAATTTTACAGTGCGAATTTTGACAATGCTTTGGAGAAAATGCAATATGGTAAAGCCCCATGAATAGATCAAATACCAACGGAAGTGATTAAGAATCTGGGAATAGCGACAAAGAAGAAACTATTTAATCTTATTAATGAAATGTACAGCTCGGGAAAGTACCAAGAGACTTCGAGAAAAGCATATTGGTACCTATACCGAAGAGGAAAGGCGCACGGAAATGCGACGAACACAGAACGTTAAGTTTGCTTTCCCAAGCATCAAAAATACTGTGCAAAATTATCGCACAACGAATAGAGTGGAAAATCGAAGAACGGTTATCGGAGGACCAGTTTGGATTTAGGAGGAAAAGAGGAACAAGGGAAGCAATATTGAGTCTACGGTTGATCATGGAACAGCACATCAGAATAAACAAACCAATTGTGATAGCATTTGTAGATATAGAGAAGGCTTTTGACAACGTAGATTGGAATATCATGTTCAGAGCATTGAAGAATCTGAAAGTAGATTACAGAGACAAAAGAATAATGTACCAACCTTATAGGAACCAGACAGCTGTTATAAGAAGAGACCGAAGGAAGCAAGAATAAGTAAAGGAGTAAGGCAAGGATGTGGACTTTCACCTCTCGTGTTCAACGCCTATATAGAAGAGGCTATGAAAGAATTCTTGAATAAAAACGAGAAAGGCGTAAAAGTAAATGGTCAGGTTTTCAGCACAATAAGGTTTGCTGATGACATAGCATTCATAGCGGAGAACGATGAGGACATGCAGTCATTGAATGGCATGGCTGGCCAGAAGATACACGTTCTACTAGGTGATTCTTGGTCAACGCATCGGTTTCCACGAACAATTGCTTCTCGACTTCTGAGTTCGATTCTAGGTGGGAGCTCATATGGTATGGATACTATGTTAACTGTAGGTATTGTGGACCACGGCATTAATTTCTCGTCTCGAAAATCAGTCAAATACACGTCCAAATTCGAGACGAGACGAAAGAAGTGACAATTCTTGTCTCCTTATCGAGGCGATAAATTTCTCGAGTCTCAAGGATAACAGTAGTTAACCTAATCTTATATCTCAAACACTGTTTTAGTGTTCCATGGTTTTTAGTGTAGAAACTATAAATTAATAATGTGATCGTACGAACATAATGAAGAGCATTTATAAAAGTTTATAGCCATGCAAATAAGTACACAATATACTCCAATAATAAATATGGGTTGAATGTTGTTATATCACACCTTTCGTGAATCTCTCGTGATGAGGAAAGACTCTGATAATCTTTCAATAAAAATTAAGAATAAAACATCAAGGTTTAGTTTTTTTTAACATAAATTTACAAAACGAGGCGAGAAAATTTTCGGGGTGGAACGAGAAAACTTTCCGGAATCGAGACGGGACTTCTATAAAATTTACGGGAGGAGACGAGAAAAGGTTATTTATCGTCTCGTGTGCAACACTAGCTGTAGATCCACGTCTCATATAGCATCGGTGCTGAAGGAGAAGCTAACTCCAATTCAATTCAATTCAATAAAAGACGTTCGACTTCGGAGCATGTCTTTAAGAGGCCTCATCCCGGCGAAATTAAAATACCGCTAATTTTACGTTAATTATGTGATATCTTCAAATAGATAAAAGATAATCGAAATGTGGAACAAGATCGCCCTAGACAATATCATTTTACATGATACCGTTATCATAACTCACTTGTGTGCTTTCAATTTCAAGCCATTTTGAAAATCGGCATTTATTTTCGCGTTTCTAAACGGCTGAAATCGGAAAGCCACTAGGTGACTTACGATAACGGTACTCACGCAAAATAATATTGTTTAGGGCGCTCTTGTTCCACATTTCAATTATCTTTTATCTATTTCAAGATATCACATAATTACTGTAAAGTCAGCAGTATTTTAATTTCGCCGAGATGAGGCCTCTTAAGAACAGATTTGAGACACAGAGTTACAAGCTGAGAGAGGAAATAAAGGTACGTGTATAAAGAAATGCAGTAGTGTACGAGTGGTCAAGGATCAATGAGTGATATAGCCTGCAAAATCATAGATTCCGTCATCGACGATGTTCGCATGTCACAACTGGCTTTATCAACACAAGTTTCCCGTTTGCTCCTTGTGTTTCTTCGTCTGGCTAAATGTGAATGGGAGCACCAGACTATGACTACAAAGTACCTGACTAGACTTTGATTTGATTTTAGTTTAGTGTTCCTCTCAGCAACGAGGTAATATGAGACATGGACCTACAGTTTAACGTGGGATACGAACCACACGAGCTCCCGCCGGAAACTAAGTAGGGTCTTCCCACGTCAAAGGCGAATACGCTAGTCGCTTAGCCACGAGTGAGCTCAGCACTTGACTGAAAATTGCATCTGCCAGTCCTAGTCTGTAAAACCTTTTCCCCACTACCGATAATGTTCAGTATGATGGCGCTGGCAATGTATAAATTGCGTAACATCGTAGCTTGCATTGAAGGATGTCTCTATTCAACACATACTGATCCAGATTATCCCACTCGTCCTTGTATACTTTCCAGAGTCTCTTAAGTATTGTGGTTCGATGTTTTGTGATGTTTCGCTTTAATAGACCAAAGGCACAAAATTCCATTGCAAATGGCTGTATGAGAGCTACCCAGTGAGTGATAAATGGTATCATGTCATCACCCTTGATGAGAGATGGATCTGTTTCACCAGTTCAAAGCAGGTGCGTATGATTTACTTTGGCTTGTATGCTTGAAACAATTTGATATGAGAAATATTTTATATTAGACTGAATCAGTCTCCATTATTCAGTCATATAATGTACGTACGTAATAACATGAATTAGTGTCATTAATATTGCATTACCTACATCATTAACGTTATGATTTTAGATAGCCACTGCCGCTATAGTAGTATAATGTTGCCAAAGTTTCTTACAAATAGCTTAAATACATTTAAAGACATTTGAATTTATCTTAAAATTTTACTATTGTCTGGGTTCATGTTTCTAAATTTATTTTATTATAAGATAACTTCATTATTTACGCTCGTTAGAGCTACAACTTTAAGATACATTACACGTTTGAATGAGCAATCTAAATATGTTCACATATTACGCAAAGCTCATTTTACAGTTGGAAAGCATAGAATTCCTGGTAGACGAGATGAAGTTCTACTGAATTGAAGTCTCGTTTAACAAAAACTCCGATGTCAGGTAATTGTTCATCATCCGGGCCATCGTCGTTCACAGCGGAGAGCAAGGGAGCAGTTGCTTCCTGGATTTTCGAAGGATGTTCAGTTCTTAAGAGTACATTTAAAGGCATACTAATTTGCCTGCTTATATACTATATTATTTAATATATTTATATTATATTCTATAGAATTTTAATTTATTTACTGTGGTTAATAAGGATATGCGCATAAATAACTGATGTTTTATATGCTGTATTTTGTGTACGTGTGCATCAAATGTGTGTATATATTCGCGATTGTGCTTGTATCGGTCTTTCACTCCCCTCTTGAATCGATGTTTTACCGCCCTTGGAAAAATCCTGCTGGCATTCCTAGCCCAGGCCGTCACATTGAACATGATCGATGGTGGGGAAGGTATTTTACAACCTAGGGCAAGTAGATGGGATTTGCTAGGCCTACTATTAAGGACGAAGCAACCTTCTTTTATACTTCTGGATTAGGATACTTAAAACCAATATAAACCAGCTCAGAATACTCTGAGAGCATTGCCACAATGAACTTTTTATTATTAATTTCTAGAGACTTTATACCAATTGTTCTATGTACTTTATTATTATACTCATTAAACATTTTTGTAATATATCTACCCATTTATAATTTCCTTGAATACTAAACTTTATCCACATGTTTTGTTTAAGAGTTCTGTTAAAACGTTCTACGATATGTTGTCTTACGAAGACATCAAACATTACAAATGGATTTAGCAGATATGCAAAATATTGCAAAGTATAATAATAATTACACATATATTAATATATTATGTTGTATTGAGATTTTTTTCACGATATGCATATTATGTTCCGTTAAAGTCAAAGAAAGGTTCTGAAATTGTAAAAGCAACAACAAAATAAATAAAAATAAAAAGTTACCCGTGATTAACATACAAACAGTTTTTGGAGGTGAATTTTATAATTAACATGTAAAACGGCTATTTAAAGAGCATGAAATTAATCATTATAGTGCTCAAAATGGAGGGTTTAAACTTGAAAAATATCGCAAAATATCATCTCTCTATGACTTACGGTTCCCGAGATATGGTTTCTTAAATCTCCTGAAATCGGATTTGTTTAGCCAATATCTCGAGAACGGTAAGTCCTAGAGGTGTTGATCAATATTGGTTAGGTAATATTGGTGTTGATCAATATCTAAGAAAATGATTAACATTATGATACCAAATAGTAACCGATGGCCACTAGTTTGACCAGTGGCCAGTTGAACACCAATATCATCTCTCTCTGACGTACGATTCCCGAGATATGGCTCCTAAAATCTTCTGAAATCGGAACTTTTTTGGCCAATATCTCGGGAACAGTAGCAGTGACGTGAAAAGTTTCATCACTTTCTCAGATGGTTTTTGGTGCTCTATCGAATGGAGAGTTCAAAATTGAAAAAGAAAAAATCGCACAAATAAGAGACAGATACACACACACAGACATAGATAATTCAGTAAAGAATTTTTTTAAGTTCGCTAAATGTAACTTGTCATTTCAAATATGAAGATATCGAATATGGTTAAATGCGTGTGATTATTTAATTCTAAAATATTAATAGCATTTAACGAACAAAATATCCAACGATGAGACATATTGCAATCTCTCTCGATTCATCTCATTTAACTTAACAAAATTATATAAATGATTGTAAATGCTCATCCGTGCGTAGTATTTGAGATAATTGGGGAAAGTGATATTTTATACAACAAAAAATAGAAGACAACAACGCCTCTTACTTAGAAAAACTGATACTGGAATATGGCGTCATCAAGCAACAGTATACAGTAGTAGCTCCCAAGCTTTTAAAAGTGACGACACATTTTACTAAACGAACACGACGTCATGAAACACTTGCTTATTTTTTAAAAAAAAAAAATAATAATGTAAATTATAATGATATAAGATTATAAAGTTTCGATATAAAATAGGTTACTGAAGGTGATAGTAAGCATTATTGCTGTCGTTGGAGTCGTTAAGTGGTAAAGTCTGCCTGAAAAAAAAAATATTTTTAACTAATTATTAAATGCTCCATGATTTTAAATGCTACAATTTCCCAATACACCCTATGGAACTGAGCGACACATTGGGTGGGAACCACTAGTATACGGCATTGTTAATAAGATTTACTTGAAAATCACGGTCAAATTTTTTAAACATTAATTTTCGTTCAACTATAATACTGTACGAAGCTAAGGCATGTCTGAAACGATGGATTTAGTTGAAAAAAAAAAAGACTATTTCTCAGGTTAAATTCTTATGCTTAGTTTCTGAGGAAATCGAGGAAAATTAAGCTTTCTGGTACTAAAAATTATATCGTTCGTTGGAAATAGTAATTCATTTAGCTTTTTTTTTTTTTTTTTGCTCGATAACTTGAATTCTATGATAACTGGAATTTTTTTAAATTTCCTTGAACTCTACGTAACACTCGCTCAGTGGTACAGCGTTCATCTCTGGTGCATGGGATCCTTTGTTTGATCCCAGCTTGCGCCAAGTGAGCTTTGTGGTGGACAAACACCGTGTGAGCGTGTTTTCTCTGGGTTCTTCCATTTTTTCTTCTTACTTTCTTCATTCCACCGTTTCATTCATTTCTAATCATCACCGTCTTCTTTAGCCTAGCCGGCATAACCTGTGGGACGTAAAACTTGAAGATTTCATTTAATTTTCCTACATAACATTCATGGTTAAAATAACCTCTGTAAGTCGATTGTTTAAAAATTACAACTTCGATAAGTCGAATTTTAAGGGTTTGATAATCGTATTTAAAAGCATTCGTAACTCAAACTTTCGTATCTGCGAACCTCTATGAGCCGAAGATTACCTCTATAAGTCGAATTTCTCTTGCTGTGACTTCGATAAAACTATGCTTCTATGCTTTGACGTAATCATCATTGTTGCTAGTCATGTCATCGTTGCTAATGTGTACTGTAATTGTGTTTTTCTTATGTCTAGTATTTTATTTTTACTAGTCATCTCATTTAATTTAAGGAACTTTCATAACTTCGAGCTATAGAGTCACTTATAGTTATATAGTCACTTTTCATGAGGTACGCGGAATTTCGGTGTCTGGAACTTTTGTTGAGGCCACCTTGATAATTCGAACCTTGATTACTCGAAAAATTCGATAACTCGAATTTATACCTATTCCCTTCAGCTTCGAATTATCGAGGTCCCACTATACACACACACACACACACACACACACACACACACACACACACATATATATATATATATATATATATATATATATATATATATATATATATATATATATATGAAATACACTATTACATAGAGTTTGCATGTTTCATTATTTGTTCTTCATTGATGTCATACATGCTCCTAACTAACAGTGACACACACACTCCTGACTGACGTACATATCCTTGACAGTGACGAATATAATACCTCTAAAATTTACATAGGATATCCAAACATTGGAAGGGCATATGTTTCTTCAACTCCAAACGTTCATGATTAAATGAAAGCACCACGTTTTAATTAAAATGGGATAAAGCCATGGTTGGAGATCATAAAATAAACCTACCACAATTTAAAGAGAGACCACCTACATAATAGTAATCAATAAGTAATAATACGGAACCAAACATGATGTCCTTATGTTAGAGTGTATCGAGCTTTTGAATTCATTGGACTCTCTTTCCTCTAATCCTCGCTTTCAGTTGTCAACAGATAATGATCTGCTATTTCATTTGACGTTGGAACTTGTATCCGGTAGTATAAAAGCAAGATTTAAAAAAAAAAGTGCGTGTGCCATAAATGAGAAAAGGAAAATGGATCGATTTCCAAAATGTCATTTCCGTTTTCCATCGCCGTATCCGGCCGTATTTCAATAATAGACAGGAAAGAGCACGATATTGGTCGTGTCCACAGCGGAAGTATATATATTTTCTTTTTTTTAAAAAAATACCATTTCTGTTTATCACATTGAAGAGGTAGCCAGCCAGCTACAGAAAGGTCAGCTGTTTTTTGTCACCTTTGAAAAATGCATACCATGCATACACACTTTAATCATCAGTCACTGTTTTAAAGCTGATCCTCCACCAAGCAGATGGGGGAGCTCTCCAACCAGTACACTTTTCCGTGTGAGTTAGAAAATAACTCCACGTGATTTGTTTTGCTCTCAGCCATAAAACAGGAACATAATTACTTCACACAACAGTCCAGTTACATGACACATTTTTTCTCTCGTCTCCGTATTTAGTCAGTGTTGCATACTCATATGGAAACACCTGCGTCTATATACATTGGACAATTTCTTTAGAAAGTGAGCTGATATTTGTATGCGTAACGTAAAAAGGCCACTTGAAATTTGGACTTGAAACACAAAATATTTTTTTTCCTAAATGCAAACACAAACACAGAAATGTTTTATATACATATGTGTACTAACTTTCTAGTGGCTAAATGGTTACCGTACGTACTCGGATTCGATTACCGGTTGGTGGTCATGTGATTAGGATCGCACGTTAACCTGTAGATCCACGTCTCCTACAGTCTCGCGTGCTGAACGGGATACTAAACTCCAAATCAACCCATATACATATAAGGCTCGAAACTCCCGCGCCTCAAATTGCCATGATGACTGGACTTACGAGTCTGACCTTAAATTGTTTGGGGTTTAGTACTCCTATTTATTTTCTGCCAGTAGTTCTGATTTTTATATATTTGAACAGGTTCAATACAAGTTAAAATAATGTCGTTATAAAGTTCAGTTTTCAATTTACCTTGAAGCCTAACATGAATGGACCATTATTAGAAGATTTTGATTCACCCAGAAAAGTGGACAATTGATATTTCAGTCCTCAAACTTGAAGACATGTACGTGGACTTAAAGAAGACAGTTGTTTTGTAATCTTCAATTACTGTTATCTTTGAGGAATAGTGTGTACCGCTGTTTTTAAAAACTTCTCTTATATTGTCTTCAATTACTCTTATCTTTGAGGAATAGCCTGTACTGCTGTTTTGTCAAGCTTCTCTCATATTGCCTTACTAACTTTGAGAGATAACCTTTACACTAAGATAAGTTGTAACTTTCATATAAGTAAATACTATGATCTCGGGCCAAAACATGTAAGCGTATGTATCAAATTGGATTTGTATTATTGTGGCGTCTGGTTTTCAGAACCGGCTTTAAGATAAAAGGGAAATTAATGGAGTGAGATTCTCCGTGATTGTAGTTTCATGCTACCAAAACTACCTCAAAGCAAACCATTTAACATTACAGATTTTATACAACTACATTATAATTTAAATAAACTATATTGTATTCGGGCTCGCAAACAGCCACAGAGGTTTGGGGGGCCATGAATATGTTAGGGGGTCAAGTCATTAAATATTCTCTTACCAATAGCTAAATTGTGATTTTTGTATTAACAATAGCATTTTGGTTAAGGTTTGGAGGGGCCAGGCTACCCCTAGCCCCCCTCTGGTTGCGTGCCTGATTGTATTTACATTTAAATCATATTGTTATTGACACTAAATCACATTACTATTCGTGAGGAGCTTGGTTTAGAAAACTCCTTTATATGTTTACTTTGTATGTTCGTGTGTGTGTCTGTTCATCCGTAACACAAACATCTCACAAACTATTTGATGGATCAATATCAATTTTGGCCAGGATATCGAGGGTAAAAATAAGGAATTGAATTCGTTTACAGAAGTGATGTTTGAACCGGAAGTACTAGAAATAAACTATTTCCGCTTTTAACATTGACCACTGTAGAGTATAAACAGTAATAGATACTGAGAAACGCTTTCCTGCAATCTAATAACCGTAAAAAGAATACCTTTCCTGTCTGTTGGGAATAATTACGGACACAACGTGTTCTGGAATACTTGCACATGCCTCTATATTGAATGTTAGTTTTCAGGGTAGATTCTGTGCAAACAAATCAAGATGGATAATGAATTATAGGAATCCCTTTTTCGGAATGTTTTCTCTTTGGTAGAATCTCTAATTATGTAAAATTAGTTATCTGGAGGCTTAGTTGGATCATGATTGGTAACAGAAGCTCTTATGTGGAATATGGAAGTACAGTACAATAAATGTCTCAATAATCATCAGTGTATTTACGTGGATCGCTGTAAGAATGATTAACTCTAACTAGGAGTCAAGGTACGTACTCTCTTGAATGACAAGCTTTCTCAGATTGTGAGTGTTGGATAATAATAGTGACACTATTAGAGTTCATATTCAATCTACTAATAACTGGGTTAAGGCTAAATTCTATCAAAAATATCTATAACTCTTCACCCTGAACTCTCTTCTAAAACTAGAAATGAGAGAAATCCATTACAATTTCCGATTTCAATATTGAACTACAGACAGCAAAGATGAAAAGAGATAGTAAAAAGCCGTTTCTCTGGAAACAATTTAGTAGCGATCTAAGAATACGTATCATCTATATTGACCATCTATTTAAACCGAAAGTAGAAGAAATTAATCACTTCCGGTTTCAACGTTAATCACTGTGGAGTAAAAACGTTAATAGAGAGCGAGTAGCGGTTTTCTTCAAATAAATTAAGCATCCGAAGAATATATTCCATGTTTCATCTCCACTCTAATCTGCCTATCAAAACTGCAAGTGGTATAAATCTACTATTTCTTCCGGTTTCAATATTAATGGAGGAAACATCACGCCATACAAAATAAACTTCTCCATTTAGTGTACACGTGGCATTACTACTTGTTTCAAGTTGTGTGCTGTATCTTCCACAAATTCTTTAGATAAGGAAATATTTTACTTTGCTCCCTTTGGAACATCAGTCTCCTACAATTACCATACTCACTCCATATTCTGCAATAAATTCTATTTAATTTATGGGCCTTAGTCCTTTTAATCAAACTATTGGACTAAAGCGTACTGTAATATAAAGCCAAAGTCTACCGCATGTGTTAGGAGCAATAAGAATTGTAAACTAGTCAGGAAGAATAAAATTGGTCTAAATTACTTCTCACAATAATTATTCTTGTTGTTATTACGTTGTTGTTATCGTTAATAATAATAATAATAATAATAATAATAATAATAATAATAATAATAATAATAATAATAATAATAATAATAATAATAATAATAATAATAATAATAGAAAATGAGAAGACTAATATTCTGGAAACATAATGAAAGGCTTTAAGTTCCAAATAATAGTAGGGCTCTAATTTAACCGGTTCAAGGATCCATTCTCGTATAGAATGCCATTCAAAGATTCTCTTTCGAAGATAAAAAAAATGATCTCTTCGATGAGAGGGTCTGTCAATATTTTTTGCTTCTAGATGATTCCATTTTGAGAGTATTTTGTACCTTACAATAGAAGAAATTACTCCAGACTCTCCTTGAATATATATCTATCTCTGTTGCGGATCAAATTTTGAGCATCTTAGTATGCTTTGAAGCTACTTAAATACGTTGTAATTGATCGTGGGTTACAGTGGAATCTTGATGAATAGTATAAGATTGATTATTAAATTATTTTTAATTAATTTTAAATAAATAATACATAGCAAACTTTATTAATGTTTAGTACATTTACTCCTTCAGCGTTAGTTTGTTTCAGTACTAAGATAAGTTTTTCTTAAATGTTTATTGGAAGCGAGATAGTGTGGTTGGGAATGCCTTAATTATAGGCATTCATCTTGTATGACAATCTACGTATCTGCCATTGCACCGAATTGAATCTTTGGGCGTCGTTTGGAGCTCACATTTATAATACGTCCTGTCCTCCATAGTCTCAGTGTTATACAGTATAAGAATGCACAATACAAAAACTATATTTTTAAAAAATCCTTAAATGATATTTAGTGTATTTTTAGTTATAACAATACTAATACTTCTAATCCAAGTATCAATTCAAGTGAACATTAATTTCTAGTCTGGTAAATTTCCAATTTAAACACAGTCTGTTCAATAAATATTCCAAATACAGAAATAAAAAGGGAAAACTTAAACGGTTTTCTCAGAACTAGACTTTTAGAGTTAAATTCAAATGATGTGTTGACAATAACCACACAGCGAATGGACTGAATTTTGAACAGAATTTTCTTTGTCGTCCCTTCAATTATGTGTAAATCATAATCCAATTTGTGTAGTTCTCCGCAAATACAAGGAAATAGTTATTTTTGTTGATGGTTCTAAAAATAATCCATGTATGTAGACGAGCACCCAGATCTTTTATTGGGAGAAGTCAAAGCTTTGAGGGAAAGGTAGGAGACGACAAGTAATTGTAAAATAGTCATTGATCTTGTGTTGTTCCTATATTTTCTATATTTCCTAGAAAAAAAATATAGCACTAGATTGCTTTTATAAGAGAAAGAGTACAGATGAAGTGTAACATCAAATTTTCATGCTACAGTACTCATTTCCATGTTAAACAAATATAGCTTTATTGAAAAAGTGTACAAATGTATGTTGAGTTAGACGTTTGGAGGTCCGGACCCAGTGGACCCCTTTTGGTGCGTCCCTGCATGTTTGTAATAATACTAAAAAAAAGTATTGTTGCATTAATTCCATTTCGTAGAATTCGTTACAAATTCAAACGAATTATACAAAAATAATAATTATTGTTTCAATTTCACATTGTTTTCTACTTATTAAAAATAATTACTGATTACGTCTTTGAGAACCTAGGAGTGACGATAGTTAACATATATTTATTCTATTATGACAATTAAGCTATTGGTCTCACGATTTCAATTTGGCTCAAGTCTTTCTGAATTGATTTATCCAATCATAGGGTTTATCAAAAGTCCAGGGCCATAGGACAATTCCGTTATGAGTAAACATACAAAATAATGGGAAAAAAGGAAAGTTCTTTGGAATAGGTCATTTTCAATCTAAAATAAAGGGAATTTTAAAATCGAACTACGCGTTTGGGCTCCTCACTGGTAAATTGCCCTATGCCAAATGAAAAATGGGAGATATGCAGTTCAGGAACCTATTTCCTCACCACACCAACAGTACATCATTTTTGAGAAACGGATTCGAAGTGTTCCTGGTTCCCTTACATAACAATCTCCACGTTTCCCATGTCATTTTTGCGTGTCTGTATGTTCCGTTCGAAGCCTGCTGAACTAGAAGCGTTGCTTTTTTTTTTTATTATTTAACATAGAGCACAATGACTTAGCAGTTGTGGTCCAAAAGTACTCGTGGGATTGAAAAATCCACCATTTTGGATTCAAAATAATCTATTTACAACGATTTTCTCTCTTTTCATTCTCTCGCAATTTTATTCATAACGAAGTTCGTTTGTTACCCGGTCTTTTGATACATTCGGTATTCCATTCTTAGTTATTGCATTATTTACAGAACGCATGCGATGAATAACGTAAGCATAGTATTGCTAATTTTATACAACCAACTCTACCACGAAGTAAAGGAGGTTGCATAACGCATCAGGCGTATTTTAGATTGCGAGGGATTTGAAATGAAATACCTAACGTAAAATTAAGAACAGCGGTATAATGTATGTATTATCTGAAGTGGGATCCGAATTTCTACTCCAGTTTGCACCCATTTCTACTTCAGTTTGAAACAAGAAAACTAATACAAAATCGAGCCCAGGACAACGCTCAAAGAAATCATGAACGCTAGTCACTAGGCCAGGAAAGGAAACTAAGAAAGCAATAAGAGAACATACACAGTAACTAGCTACAATATTCTAAATACAACCAGTACGTTTCCTTGAATTCTTTTTAACATATAAGAATTCACGACAGGCGTTGAGCATGGATATTTTTCCCTGCAAATAGTCTGGTGCATGTCCTTGATTTGATAACCTCAGATGTCAGAATTTCTCACAAGGCAAAGTCTATGGAATTGCCCTCAGGTGATCCTTATATTCACTTACTTGCTCTTTCTTTCTTTCTTTTTTTATTTTACCAATCTACGTCTGGGAAATACATAATCGAATCAGACGCCCACACTTTGGTTCACACGGTGTTCCTGGGAAAGCCAACTTTCTTACTTCTGCGCTTGACTGTCGATTTCTGCATTTACACTTACACACTTGCTTTGCTAATTACAGAAAAATCTACCACTTTTTATAAACGGATTCTATTTGACAAAACTTTTGAAAGCATTTTCTCAAACTTCACCAAATTTTACTGGTGTCTTTGGAAATTTTTAATTGATATCAGCTGCCATATCCCTCTACCTAAACTTTCGTTCGTAACGCCACTCGGTTGTGCCACAGTGCAATCATCTTTTTATTTTATGATCAGATAACAATAATAGCAGAGAGTGATTCTTCGTAGCCAAATTGGTAACGTAGTGCTTTCTGTACGCATAACTGCGGGTTCGATCCGTGACGGAGAAAAAAGTTCGGTACAAAAGATTGGATCTCACTTTAAGGAGACCAGTGTTTCTTCCAGACATGCTTTTACCAGAGCACGCTTTCCTCCCTCCGCCGGAGCTCTGAGAGTGTCCCCCGATGAAGACCAAAATAATACATGTATAAGATAATAATAAATAGAATATTACCATGTGGAAATAATATGTGCCCCTTCTAATACTAAGTGTGCCCCTGGATTTTTTCTGAAAGAAACACTGAAGAAGACCATTCTACCTCATATAAAATATGTTATAAAAGGGAGCTTAAAGGCCACTTAATTCAGACTAGCCTTTAGTATAATGAACACCAAATTTCGTTTAGTAAAATGTGTCTGTCTGCTATCTAGACATTGATCTTGGATGGGAAAGAATGAAATAGTAATGCTAGTTTTACTGGTATGTCATATAGTGTTTTCTTGTACCTGATTCTCAGCAGTGGCTACATGTTGTATACATCAATACCGTACCACGCCTAACCCTCCAAAGTGTAGGATTTTGATGTTTAATATGTCGATAGGAAAATATCAAATATACTATAGTAGTTCAGAAATCCAATTCAAGCTGTAGCTCTTGCTGCTGACAAGGAACGTATATATGGATCAATCTAAGGGGCACTGTGTGTCAATGATAGAGCACTTACCTCTGGTGGAAGGCATTCCTGGCTTGATTCCCGGTCACGCAAGTTTCTGGTGTTCGTGGGTTCTTCCGTTTCCTCCACCTTCTCATTTCACCTATTTCTTCATAATCATTAGTCTTCTTTAGCTTAAAGAGCAAAATCGTGGGGACATAAGACTAAAAAAATTTCATTTCATTTCATAATAAATCAACCAAGAAGATGCTTGCCACTTCCTTGTAGCTGAGTAGAAGTATCCTTGTCTTTAGTGAAAGAAATATGACTTCTATTCCCAATAGGGATAAATGTGATTCGACTACATGTTTAATCTGAAGTTCAACGTCTATTACAGCTTCGGTGTCGATAAGACGCGTTATCTTATAAACATATTTTCCACAAATATTACGCTTACATGTATATCCCTTCAAAAATTATATCATGTCAGCCTATATTAAACACAAGATTCCCTTTAGTAACTTTTAGCACTGGTCAAGCTGTCAGCTTCTGTCTTTCCCTGTGAATATAGTCAAACAGTTCTATATGGAATCTTCCATATGCAGACAACTACTTAGTATTCTATTCAGTGACCCTTGGATAAGTGGGTGACAACGCATGTATTTCAACCTCCTTTTTCCCTCCTCCGAAAGAGAAAAGAGCATTTGGTAGTTCAATGTCGGCGACAGCCAGAGACATATGAGAAGAGAGAGAGAAAAAACAGCTTTTGCGAACAGAGAAAAAGCGAACAGAAGGAATAAGAGCGAATGGAAAATAGAGGCAGGCAAATATCCTTGTCCATCTACAACCAGCTTTACGACTCATCGCGCTCTGACGAACGATGACAGCCAGTCTGTTGGGTGCATTATTTTCCGTTGATAGAGCTTCATCCCGTTATACCACAGTGTTGCCATACAGTAGTTTTAAATTCCAACTCCAATGTATGTACAAATAAATTCAATTATTAACACTAGTTATTCTTTCCTAAGCCTTCGGCTCGCTGTACGCTATTGATTAAAATTGTGTTTAATTAAACGTTCTAATTGCTTATTATTATTATTATTATTATTATTATTATTATTATTATTATTATTATTATTATTATTATTATTATTATTATTATTAACTTTTATTGTTATTAAGTTTACCCACCAACTAACTTGAGGTTACAAACATACTAACGGTAAAATGGCCACTAGCCCACATGAGCCATGAACAGGTTCTCTTCTGCATTGTAATTGTAAAATACTTCCACTTATATTTTCAGAAAAGAGATAGAATTAGAGAAGGAGAACATATGAAGTGTAAGATCAAATTTTCATGCTACATCAATAATTTCCTTGTTAAACAAATATAGTTTTATTAAGAAAATGTAGAAATGTATGTTGAGATAGGAAATTCTTTTTGGGAGGGAGTAAGAATCCACTGGACCCTGTGTGTGCGCTTTGTGCTGTGTCTGAGCAGGAAAGCTTTCAAATTGTTAGTGGCTTCTCCAATTACATATTTACAGACTGTGTATCAACTTATTCTGCTATCTATGTGCAATTAAAACAAAATACAGGCTCTGCTTAGACGTCCTGCAGTTTGAACATTGGATTCGCGAATCGAAATGATTTTTAGGAAATAAACAGCATCGCATGTCGCATTGATATAATCAAAAAATAACTCTTCAGAAACAAGGGCTTAAATACGATAGTTATGTGTTTGTAAAATAGTTGTGTCTCTAAAATTTCTAATTTTTGTATTCATTATTGTTACGCCTGCTTTCGGTGTTGGGGGTTGATTGTTGATGTTTTCGTGCAACGTTGATAAAAATGATTGCGTTGATGACTTCAACATTTCGTACACATTAAAGGAAGTAGCCCTATTACCAAGTCCCCACCAGATCTGTAATCTGGAAAACTCTAACTAAAGTCTTATCAGAAAATACAGGGTTCGGAGACCGAAAGACGTACCTGGGAAAACATCTACAGGAAAATTATTCGAGGAATAAATGTAAACATCGATTTCTGAACATCACAGAATCACGTAAAACAAAATATTCGACTTAAAAGATAAATATAATTTTATAGAATGACCTAAAAAAGCAAAGATTTAATCATGAATATATATTAGGTAGCTTCGATCATAAGGTCATAACATAAAATATTTACAACAGAGAAAGCTACTAAAACATATAAAGGTAAGTTCTAATAAGTATTTACATATATATCTAATTTGAATACCTATATTCCACTAAACAATGATTTTGTTATTTCAGAGCAAGATCATCGTCAGCAACACTCCAATGAAGAAAACAGCATTAGCAAGAAAATCTTGAAATGAAAAAAATATTTAATTTTAGTTGTTAGTCTTCTGCAGTCTGTTTCATTTGTAATCGTTTGCTTGATTAGTATATTTTCTTTCAGTTGCTTTGCTAGGTTTCTTGTGATTTGTATTTAGAACAATTATTTTTAGATTCAACGTAAACTTTTCAGATGTTTCGTATTTATGATATCTGTAGATGTAGTGGTAGTTAAGCTACATCAATTCTAGTTCTAGTTGTTCGAAGTAGGCTGGAGTAGGCTGTAGTTACTTTCAGAGTACTGCCAAAAATGCTATTGCTAGACTATTTAACTTTACAAGAAAGGCTTGAGGTAAACGAACGCTTAGCCTAAATAAAATTTCCAAAATATAATATTATATATCTACCCTAACAGCACAAGGTATGCTAGGCATATGCCATTTAGGTGTCCCGGCTACTTTTTAGGTACCCGACACTTGGCACATATGATATTCATGTGCTAAGTATGTACATCAGCTACCTACAGTTTTAGGTACTTGTTACATCTAATTGATACAGAAGGCTGTTTCAGCCTTATGATAGTGAAGTACAGACCCGTGCCCTAAGGCGTAAAACCCCGTTTCCACCAGCGATCATGTTCGATGTGAGAGCCCCGTTAGTGAACGATTGCGCGACATTGTAGTTTCCACTGAAGGAGACCTCTATTGAGCACTGCCTGATCCAATTTCGTCCACTCCTCCTTGCACACTTTCCAAAGGACACCAAGTGTGGTCGGACGACGCTTATTGATGTTCCGTTTGAGGAGGTCGAAAGCACAGAAGTCCATAGGGGATGCATCTGGTGACTTGACGGAAATGTCTCGAAATGGGGTAGCCTTTACACCTGTCTCCTGTTCGATACGTGTCATTTAAGCCACCGTTCGTTTGGCAGTATGGCTGCTGGCCTTGTCCTGGTTTATGAACACTCTGTCAGTGTCATTGCGATACAAAGCCGGGGTATGTTGGTAATAGATTGGTTCCAGTACATTCTCGATATAATACGCTGCATTCACCTTGACATTTGATGACACCCGGTGTATTGGAAGCTTTCTTTTTGCACAGAAACCCGTCACTACCATAAATCTCTGGAAAACTCTCCTTGCAAGAGCGAACCACTTTGCATGATCGGTTCCATCACTGCGGCGGTAGTAAATTGCACGCATCTGCTGGGATCTTGTCAAATAGACCCATACCTCATCTAAGGTGATCCTCATGCGATTTCTCTCTCAGATGTACATAAGGCACATACTGGACAGATTCCCATGTACCTGTGGGAACATGATAGGCATATGCCTGCTATGTAATTGTGCTGTTAGGATATATATATAATAAAATTGCCTTGTTAAAATAGTACGTAGAGCAATTTACACACGGGATTCGGTTTTCTCCTAGAATCTTTTATTATAAAAGTTTCTGTTATAAAACAAAATAACACAGAATCACCAGGACCAATACAAAATCCTCTAAGTAGGTACGGTAAACAGGTGTCTCAAGGCCTAGTCAGCCAAGGGAAAATCATCACAAAGTCCCAAGCAAGCTCAGTAGAGATGGGTTAGGATTCTCAGTGCTGCAAGCAAGCAAAGGGAGTTGGAGTCCCGCAAAGCTTCAGGCAAGCTGAGAGGAAAGGAATATCATAAAGCACTACAGAAGCTATGTAGTTGCGGTTTGGAATCTCTCAAATCTCCACACAAGCTAGGAGAGAGGTTACGTTTCCACAAAGTACCAGGCAAGCAGAGTGGGCAGAAGACTTCAAAGCTCCAGGCAATCTAGGAGATTTGAGTTAGAATCTCTCAGAGCTCAATGCAAGGTAAGAGAGAGGAGCTGACCAGTCGAAACTGATGCCGATTGAGGCAATGCATTGAGTTTTATATCACCTTCTGAGCGGCGATGCGCTTGTGTTCCTCTTCTATCACATGACCAAGTGGAGACAAGGATTCCTGTCGTCTGCTTTATGTAGTAACTTGAAGCAGATCATGTAGTTTTGTTATATATTAATATAGCGATATATATTAATCGACAAATAAAATTATTATAATAAAATCTTATATTCTTCTTTTCCTACGGAGCCGCGGTGGCTCAGTGGTAGAGCATTCACCTCTGGAGTGTGGTGTCCTTGGTTTGATCCTCGCTCCATCCAAGTAAATTTTGTAGTTGACAAACACCGTGTGCGTGGGTTTTTTCGGGGTTCTCCCGTTTCCTCACACTTTCTTTATTCCACCGTTTCACTCATTTCTCATGATAAACATCTCCTTTTCGCCCCTCCGGCATAACAGTGGGACCTAAAACAAAGATTTCTTCTTTTCCCACATTTATATTTACTACTTATTCCCCCTAGAAAGCATCTAATACCGCTGCAATATAACATAACATGATAATTATATCCATTCCCTTCTATTTATTTATTTCCCAAGTATTAAAAAGAGGATTTTGAGTTGGAGTTACGGAGTAAATGTTATGCAAGTGAATAGGCCTTGGAACAGAGAAACTGACGAATAAAAAGACTGGAGATCCAAAAATGTGGACTAGGGATGTTTTTTAATTCAGGTGCTCATTTACAAAACGTAGCATAGTTTTAGGGAAAGATTACTCACGTTCACGGCGCAATACCTTGCGTCTGTTTATAAGAATTTCAAAACTTTTGCATACTTACTAGCTTCAACTGTGAGCTGTCAAAAGATTTAGGCCTGACTCGCTACGACTCATATACTCTAAGATTTGTGACGCTTCTTATGCGCAAAAGCCTCCATGGTTTTTAGACTACCTAATATCTTGTAAAAGCAAAGCTACTAATGAAAAAAATGTACTATGAAAATGATTTTTGGGTACTATTTTTATTAATATTTAAATATACTTCCAAAACTAAAATTATGGAAAGATCACTTGTTTGAAGTAAGGTCTCAATATTTTACGTAATATAATACGGTATGATAACGTGGCCATTTTAAACTTGTTATTATATTTGATTTAAGTTCCGGTACTCTTGGTATGACAACATCTTTAGTTTAATTTTGTGACAACAACGTAATCCAGATACGAGCGCTGTGCCGCATAGTTACAAAGTACAGGATTTAGTAAAATTGGCAATTAAATTAAGATGAAAGATTCACATAGACGTAAACATTCTTGTGTGGTTGTTAACATAAATGAACTGTCTCAGATTTCAGTTAATAGTCCTGTTAAAAAGGCTCTTTTATTTCAATGTGTATATATAATTATAGCCAGTGATGAGACAAAACCAGTTTTCCTACCTATTAATTTTCAGTATTTATAACCTAATCATATTTTGTGAGGCTGTAAAATGCATATCGCTTTATAATTTATTACCTTCATAATTACTACTAACATTGAGAGGTAATAATAATATGCGTCTTTTATAAATCCATTTTTCTTTGCTACACTATTTGTTATCTATGATCTTTCATATTTAAAGAAAAAATTCATAATAACTACGAGGGTTATCCAAAAATGTTTTGCTACTAAACACAAGAACACATGGTGATTTATAGTACAGAGCAACAGAGTATATATTGGCGGCAACAGAGTATAAAGAGTTATTATTTAACTCTTTCAATACAAATTTGTCACTTTCGTTAGAAAATGCTAGGACTCAAATATGGTTGTTTAATTTGAGCATTCGTGCAAGCTTGAAATTCGTAAGATTTCATCAGTCTGTAAGGGTCTTGAACATGACAGATGAGAACAAACTCGTTCCATTCATGTATACGTTATCTGAAAGAAAAAAGTCTCAATTGCATTCTTTCCTAAGCCTTATTTCCCATAGATAAATCTTGTGTGTAGAGCTCTGACAGTGATCTTTTAGGTAACCATAATTAGTTAGTGATAATACACAAATTTTTATGTCTGTAAAATATATTATTTAAATTATTGTACCCATTAGGGTTTAAACAAGTGGCCTATTCGTAAATTAATTATTTCTGAAAATCTGTTTGTTCAAATAATCTTGACCACCCAGCTTATTTTGAAAGATTATGTTCTGGCAACCGCACGTAGGAATTTTAAATACTTTAGGTCCAAATAAAGATCTCAATTTGCCGAACAAAACTACATATGTTTGATTTAATTTCAAATGTAGGTAAGGTGTGGGGCTTTCTAGAGAGAGGAAGATGGCCAGGTTTTTCGAATAAGACTGTAAATATTTTCGTAATAGAAGACATAATATAAATACACATTTCTAAATATTTTAAAACAATTTCTTGAAGGTAAGTAACCACATACTGGAAAGCTTCGATATATTTTCTAATTGTTCCTCCTTAATTACATCGTTCTAATTTAATGAGGTACATTAGCTTCAACCTTAGTCTTCGATTATTTAAACTGCAAAACGGATACGAGCAAAGAATAGAATAATAGAATTCGTCCACAAGATAGAAAGCTCTTCAAGTAGAAACAGATACCATTTTCGATAGTAGACATCATCATTTTCACGACACCTTTTAGAGAAGAGACAACCTCAAATCTTGTCCCGCAGGCAACTCCATAAACAGTAAAGTAGAAAACAAATTCAAAACGACTAAGTTCTTATTTTAAATATCATACTTCCTTATCTGATTTAGGCACTCAAGTTTGTTCCAACATTGGAAAGATTTGTAATATTGTATTAATAACTCGTTGTTGATTCCACTCTGGGAAACAGTGTAAAATGTTGTCTACAATGAATTGTTATTTAAAATACGGGCAACTAAGCTCATAAAGTGTTTCACGGAAAAGGAGAAGATAAACAAACTAGAAATAGGTAATATACGAAAGGAAGTTTAAAACCAGGCAATCTATAATTCAAGTTGAAGGCGCGAATACATTTAAACTTGTTATATTTATATTTTTAAGCCTGACAGAGAAGCGACAGGTTGTTTATACTTTTTTTCTTATATTGAAATAAACTGTATGTTTCACTTGGATAGAATACACTTTTGTGTTTATTGTAAGAAGGCAGGAAGAGAAAACGACGTCAGTTAACATCGGTTAAGTTACTTTGTTCTAAAATGAGAACATGTAAATTCTTAAACACACAAACATGTTCTTGTCGAATTGTTATGATAAGTCTTAATGATTAGCTAAGTGGCTATAAGTTATAGTGTTAAATGACACTTCAAAATTTTCTACTGATGACATGTGAAGAAGATACAGGAATCACACGCACTAAATTAATAGGCCTATTAATAAACTATATAGTAGAAAACCAAATAATTTGGTTATTAACAATAAGTATATATGAGAGTATCTATTAAATTCTATATTTAGATAAATTTACAATCTGACTTTTCCTGGCTCTTCCAATTTAAAATACTGCATAATTTCAGAGTGTTTAATTATCTCCCGTTACTGTTAAAATACTCATTAAAAGCACAAAAGTATTTATTCAATGTATTGATTATTTATCTATCTAACTAACTCTATGCCTATGGAACCAAGAGGTTCAATGCCGCGTTCACAAAAGTTCTCCATTGGCTTTTCTCCTTATCCAACTGGATACAGTTCTTACTTTGTATTCCTATTTTCGTAAGATCTGTATCATATTGTCCTCCCATCTACGTCTAAGTTTTCTTAATGGTTGTTTTCCGATTGGATGTCCAGTTAAAACTGAAAGCATTCCTACTTTCTTCCATTCTGGCTACATAACCTCCCCACCTGAGCCTCCTAGATTTGATGACCCCTAACAATGTTTGGTAAACGGTATAAATTATGTAGTTCCTCATTATGAAGCTTTTGCCATTCTCGTTCCTCTTGGATCCGAATATTCGTCTCAGGATCTTGTTCTCAAATACTTTAGGTCTACGTTCTTCCTTCAGAGTAAGCGATCATGTTTCACAACCATACAGGAGAACAAATATGATTGTTGTTTTATATACACGTTTTAAGCTCCATAATTCCTCGACAGAATTCGCGACGGTAAAAGATTTTGAACTGAATAAAGTAACACGATTTACCTGCTTTTAGTTGACATTTAATTTCTTTGGGAAAATGGTTTTGGTCTGTTCACTATCAATGAAATTAAAACATAATTGGCAGTACAGTAAAAATAATAAAACTTTTAAGTTGTATGTTGGAAAAATATGTTTTGGTTTAAAAGTGATGTTTTTCTTCGTTTTATTAAAAGGACTAAAATTTTTGGTATTGTTTATTAATAATCATTGTGCATAAAAAGCATGTGTACTATTGTTAGGAAAAGATAGACTACAATACATACAATGTGATAGTTAACAATTGTTATTGCTATCCATACCAATGGTTCTCAACCTTTTTTGACTGACGACACACTTTATTGAACATCAAGGGCATCGCAACACGTTTGATATTTATATAATAATAATAATAATAATAATAATAATAATAATAATAATAATAATAATAATAATAATAATAATAATAATAATAATAATAATAATAATAATATCTATTATAATAGTATAAACCAATTAGCTTTTATAATGACTCGATATAGACTAGCATTATTACTACCGGTGGAGGTGTTGACTGGGTGCAGTCTATTTCGATTTTAACTAATTATTATTAAATTCTTCATGATTTTTAAATTCTAAAATTTCGCGACACACCTTATAGACCTGCGTGACACACCAGTGTGTTGCGATACATCGGTTGAGAAACATAAACAAAGATTTTCTTAGCAAAATAAAAACTATTGATTCTTATTGGAAACAACGACTTATTGTTTAGCGACACAAAATACTTTTTTTTTTTTTTTTTTTTTTTGTCATTCTTCTCCAGAACTACGTACATATGAGTATTTTCTCTTAAGTATGCTATATTGTTCAGCTTAGTGTGATAGTTCTACTAAAATGTTTAACACAAAATTTAAGAGTTAATTGTGAATTTTAAGCTATTTCTCATTAACCATACCATGTACTATCGTCTCGCTAGTATCATAATGAAGAGCTAAAGTAAGATATACATCAGCATCAGTCTCATTTCAATAAGTGGCATAGTTCACTTGCAAGGTCAATTTTTAGGTTTACAGAGAAATAAGCTTTTCTTTGGCTTTCTCGAAAATTACGCATAAGGTTAAATTAGAAGCACACGTTTACGCGTATCATCATTTAGTTTACTTCAATAATATATATCGATTCGTATCTGTCTTTTCTTTGGACGTCTCTTTTCGATAAACGCTGATAATATTGGAACACAAAACCATTTCTAAGGTAGTTTTCGGGCCCAATAATTAATGTGTTCAATGTTTTGTATTGTTATTCATATATATTTTTAATGTGTTTTGATTATCAATGTTTCGAAGACAAATTAGAGATAGATAATTATAGAGAAGAACAACGTGAAACGATAGTTAGAAGAAAACCAAAATCTCCGAAACTTAAAACAGTCAAAGAAGAAAATGTATTCAACTTTAATTTTTTCTTTATTTGAAAGAAAAAGTAATTTTAGGATCCTAAGATATAATTATGAGGTCATATCTGGGTCACGGTTGTATCAGATTATCATAAATCATATTTTATACTATTGTCTTGCTAGCATCATAATGAAAAGCATGATTAGTATATACTTCTGTATCATCATAGGTATTTTACCATTGTTGGCAGGTTACTTGCTCAACTGAGAAGCTTCTGTGCTCTACGGTCTTCCGTTAATCTCTTAGGCTTCACGTACGATTTCTTTGTTTTGATATAGTCAATTTATTGCAGTCTCCTTCACCCCCTCCCTCTCTTTTCTGCCACCATACCCTCCAGCACTGGAAAAACGACTAAAAGTTTTCGAAA
This sequence comes from Thermobia domestica, assembly GCF_964235325.1. Taxonomy (NCBI): domain Eukaryota; kingdom Metazoa; phylum Arthropoda; class Insecta; order Zygentoma; family Lepismatidae; genus Thermobia; species Thermobia domestica. Next base: position 91,433,300 of record NC_137469.1, read on the forward strand.
TGTAGGTGTGGAGAAGAATGGAGAGAATTAGTTATGTCGAGCGGAAAACGAATGAGAGTGTGTTAGAAATGGCGAGAGAGAAAAGTAAAATTTTAGATATTATTAAGAAGACGAAGAGGCTGGTTCGGACATTGCATAAGAAGGAACTTCAGTATGTTTCATCTTAATTGTTAGTGTGGCTAATCGTCTACAGCGGGGGCTCAGCGGTAGAGCGTTCACCTCCGGTGCTTGGGGTCCCTGGTTCGATCCCAGCTCACGGACTTTGTGGTGGACAAACACCCTGCTCGTGGGTTTTCTCGGGATTCTCCCGTTTCCTCCCACTTTCTTCATTTCACTCATCTCTCATCATCACCGTCTGCTTTAGCCTAACCGGCATAACCGTGGGACGTAAAACTTAAAGATTTCATTTCATTTTAATCGTCTACAGCATCAATTTTCAGCTTTACAATTTTTTTCGATTCTCTTGAAGGCTACACATGAAAGTTTACACTCTTGCATATTTTATTTAGCTCAGCTCAACAAGATCGATATATATCCACGATATATATATATATATATATATATATATATATATATATATATGTGTGTGTGTGTGTGTGTGTGTGTGTATGTGTGTCATCTCTGGACATTTTTCCCCATTGAATGATAATAACATTCTGGAGTTTAGATTTCGAACGAGAATGTTGCGTTTTTTTCATACTAGATTTCAAGAGAACCGGTCATAATTTTCTTCATTTTGTATAAAGAGGTTATAATCATAAGCGTATTTATTAGATTGAATGACAGTACTTTATAAACTTAAAAAAAAATACTTTTTCTTTTCGTTTACGAGAACATCTTCAATCATATACGTGACTTTCTTGTTTACTCCGAATTCATAGTGACAAGATGGCTTTGTGGCTTAAATCGGAACAGGAACACCGAATCTATTCCTAGCACAATGTATACTTTCTTCTTTATGCCTTGATTCCACTGGCATTTACCAGTACCAGTGCTTATGTGAATATGATGTATCATCTGGTGTTCCCAGAAGAGAAGTACGGAACTAACCGGAAGCCTTCTAAATTGTTGCAGAGGCTGTCAAATAACTCAGTCGGAGAAGTGGCTCCTTCTGTACTTGCTTTGAAACGCCACAGTGCACATTCTAAACGTCAAGAAATCGTAAACGCAGCCAATAAGACGTAAACACTGCCATCTGGTGGTTGCAGAGAATATTGAAGGCCATTAAGATCGTTCTTTCGATATGAGCAAAACGTTAACTTATGACAAGTAACATTTGGCCAACTTTATCTGCAAACTTTTTTTTTTTATTTTTACCAGCGCACGGACGTAACACAATACAAATTTGAAGTGTAAGTGGAAAAATAGGAATGGTGAAATAAATTTAAGAATTTAATAGAACTTTGAAAAACATTTATCAAAGACCTTACTTTTATTGTATTAAATCTACAATACAGGCGTTGCAAAGAAAGAAACAGAGAAAGGCAATAGTATTTCAAAACGATGTGGAGAATAAATATGTTAGATGTGTATGAGGAAATATTTTTTAACAATATACACTACTATCTGACATAAATAAATAGGTATCGACAGAGCAACACGATTTCGTGGAAATACCAAACGAATGTGAACAGCCGATAAGTATGTGTATTGTGGTCGACAGTATGAGCACGCATTGAAATAAGTGACACAGTGGTTGTGGCTGTGAGGAGCTCACGGAGTTTACATGAGTTCGAAATATTTCGGCATTAAGAGTGTGTGTGTTACGTATGCTGTTGGGATCTCTTAATAGAATTATATGGTAGTTCAAACGGGACCAAAAGACATTCGTAGGCTCAAAATCGAGTCGGCCGAGATTACTGCCACACAAGCAACATGCGATCGTCTGAAGTGTAAGAATCAAGCAATTCGTATCGGCTAATAACATCGTAGCCAAGGTTGACAGATGAGTACAAATCTCCCAAGTAGTGTTTTTGTAGTACGGAAATGTACCAACGTACACTGCCGTAAGCAGAATCTCATAAAGAGTTGTTCAAGTTCCAAAGTTCATATTACTTTAAGTGTTTGTTTACATATGTTAATCTTGTAAATGTTCAGTTTTGCATATCTAGCTCAGAAAGAAGAGGTTAAAAACAGAGAACTCCCCCTAGGGCACGCCATTGCCGACGCATGGTCAAAATGAAGCTTTCGTTTCACAAAAGTAAAAATAACGAGAAAACTCATTTTGGTCTTTGACATGTTCAGCAAGCCACGGTGCTTCTGAAACAACATTGCATGTTCCGATTGAAATCAATTGTGCCAATTGAACAGCAGTCTACAATGGGTGTGGAAATGATCAATAGATCATGAATCACCGTAATTCCATCATCTTACGGTAAAATACGATGACATAAGTTTTATGGTGAGTGACATTTAAAAAGGTGGATGTGGCAACTTCATTTCTGTAAGGTGGATCATAAATGCTGCAAATACATAGTGGTATTGCAAGATGAGTTCCTACCCTTCTTCAAGACAGGTTAAATATAGGGCAGAACACAATGCAGTTTATGAATGATGGTACACCATGTCATAGGGCAAAGACTGAAAGAAGAAAAATGAGGTTTAAACTCCACTGTGGTCCGGATAATTCTCGGACATGAATTCTATAGGGTGTTTAGTAAATACTACAACAAAAAATGTACTAACTACTACACAGAGTCTCAAAGAGTTACTTGAGAGATTTTGTGACGAACGTGACCACCTCTTACAGGATCTAATCAATAATTTACCGAATAGCATGCCACGTAAGATGAAAACTTCAAGTGCACTGAGAGGGATGCTCCACCAACTACTACAGTATCTACATTAGAAATGGTTCCTTCTATGCACTAGTACGCAGCAGAGGACACAGGATGTTTTTACCGGGTGTCAACTTATGTCAGTATAGTGTATTAGCGGGAAATGATTATGAGCCAATAAAAGGGGGTTAGTTGGGGGCAGTAGCGTACGCAGGAAGTTATTTCGGCGAGTTCAAACTCAGTATGAGGGTATTTTACATTAAAATTCCTAAAATTGCCACTAAAATTAGGCTAAATTTACTCGAAAGTCGAAATTTCGGGGGTCCAGACCCCCAGGACCCACCCCTGCGTAGTCCCTGGTTGGGGGTAATATTATATTCAGTAATATTATTATTGTTACTGAACCATTGCACAACATTTGGCACTCAAACAACCTTTATACATAAAACATTTACAATACCAGTGTTGGAGCAAAGAATATTTTTCTTAATATAGACGCACAAAACAAATAACTGAATCTTACAATTGAATTGAAATATGGAACTTACGGCAAAACACATATTGGGACAACTTTCTGTGGCATTAAAGCAAAACAATGCTTTAAAATTATTACTATTTACTTATCACAGGAGCATATAATGATACGTTCCATTACATCATATATCATATGGTAATTATTATTATTATTATTATTATTATTATTATTAGTAGTAGTAGTAGTAGTAGTAGTAGTAGTAGTAGTAGTAGTAGTAGTAGTAGTAGAAGTGTAGTAATTTACATTACAATTAATATTAGAAACGATGTGATATAAAATGTGATGAAAGTGGACAAGTCAGAAAAATACGATTTAATTAAGGCATTATTACGTAATATAATTCTCAAGATGAAAATATTGCCTAGAAAGTACATCAGAAATTCGTTCTTAGTTCTATCAGATGATCTACTAAAAAAACACTATATGATAGAACACTTATAACAAAAATAGAATAATATATTCCAACATTTTTAGACTTGCTATGCATAAGTATCGGAAATCTTATTGAATGGATTTGTGCGTCTGTCTGTCAATAGGTATCAGAGCAAAAATGGTAAGAGATATCAAGAAGCCTTTTTCTCGCAATCGATTCAGTGTCCTAAAAATAGATTCCGTCTTCTCCATTATCTCTCTAGTCAAACCAGAAGCCGTTAAAATTAGTCATTTTCAAATTCAATGTGAATCGCTATAGAACAAATCGTCGCATGAGAACCAGAGAAACATCCAAACACCAGAGGAACGTAACTCCAAAAATGTGGTTTTTGTTTTCTTTATGTTTGGACATAATTTTGAAAGCTTCATTTGGTGTAAATGGAACGTAAAACCATCTGTTCTCCTTGTGAATCATCTGTTATAATGTAGCGCAATTATCATCTTATTAAAAACACATCTTTCTAAGAAAATATTTTTGTTCTCTTGCCTGTAAACCTACGAAAATGGAGTTACGTTCCTCTGGTTCTCATGCAACAAAATACGGTAAGATAGCGAGAAGCGGGTTTCTGCCAACTATTCTGTATCTCAAAGCAACGAACCATGACAGCACCGTATACTTTACCGTATAACGAATAACCACACACACACACACACACACACACACAAATAATATTTTTTTTAAAAAAACTTATACGAACCTGCATGTCTGTCAATCCATCGTTACATTGCTACAGAAACTAATGAAAATGCTTAATAGATATCAGAACAAAACAGATCTTAAATGCTACTATTAATTCTCTCTTAAAATGCAGGGCTCATAGTGGTCGACTCTTCTAAATGTTTGAAAAGTGACCACAATGTCATTAAAATAACTTTAAACCTTGGTGCCAAACTTGGGTATAAATTGAATTTTATTTTACATTATTTTTTGAACCAAAATAGAGCCAACTGGATCATAGCTAAAATACGTAATGATTTAGCATATTAAGATTAAAAATTATTTTACTTAAGTTTGTCAGCTAATAAAAAAATGGATTACTTGTGTTTAGAAGTTCATTATTAATTATATACTTTGTACGGTTTTGTATTTCAACTTTGGTAAGGCCAAATTTCTATATTTTCATTACGTCCAAAAATACAAAATTCAAGTAATGCAATTAATACATAACATCTAGATTACCATTAATTGGTAATAAAAATTTTGTCTTGTACAATTGGTTTGCAACAAATTTTGTCTTCGTACCACATGATTGGTAAACATAGATATGGCTTCTAGCAATATTCCACATATGCTTTAACACAATACGATCAAAGCAAATAATGTGGATTATGTTTGCCTTTTTCATTTATTTTTATAATATTTTTTCTTAGAAAACTGTCAATGCAAAACAAAAATCACACGTAAAATTGACTTTACACCGCAAAAGTGTAGCTTTTGGTGACAAACTTGAAAAAAAGTAACTTTTAGTTTTAAAAAAGTGATTCGCTATGAGCTCTGAATATGATGTTCAGGTGCTCGCACTAGAATGTAGTAAGCAGATAATACATTGACAAAATTGAAAATAAGTTGAAATCGAAGTAGTAGTAGCTTAATATTTGTTTCCATCTTCAAATCTATTGACTATTCTTTATTGATCTTCTGTATGCGTGTAACCATACGTTGACTAATATACGTGTTATTAAATGATTACGATGTTCCTAAAAGACACCAAGCACAGTTGCGATATAATATCACTAAAACATTCACTGTACCTGGAACTATTTTGCAACATCAATGTTTCAGAGAAGCATATTTCTCTCCGTGCAGACGTCCAAGATAAATAACTGAAAATTACAGTTTTTATTGAAATATCAAACTCAAAGCGTTACGGAAAATTATTTAAAATATTAACAAAATTCAGCAACAACGAATAAAAAAACGTTACTAGAAAATAGTGCTTTAGAATTATTATCATTTATTCACTAGTATATATTACTACGTCCTATAATTATACTAACGGGTATTTATCACATTATATATATATATACAGGGTGGCGCGTATTGTATCTACCAGTTGCAGTTGGCAACCCTGATCAAATGCGCGTACGAATGCTGCGCATGCTTACGGCACTGAATAGCAGGGCCTCTGGCAATTAGTTTACCATGGAGCGGTGGTCTGTGCAGACGCGAATTGCGGCGGTGGAAGCCTTTATCCGAACCGGTTCTGTCAGTGAGGCTCAGCGGGCACTGCGACGAAACAGTGATGATCGCCATGTTGCTATACCCGAGAGACACAGTATTCTGAGATGGGTGAGACAGTGGCGGGCCACAGGTAGTGTTGTGAACCGGAAATCACCAGGTCGTGGACGAAGTGTTCGAACAAATGTAAACTTGGAACGAGTGCGCGTAGCGATGGAACGCAGTCCCAAACGTTCAGCACGGCAACATGCACGAACATTACATTTGACACGACGTTCATTGGGTCGTTTGCTGGGTGATTTGAAGTTCCATCCGTATAAACTGCAGGTGGTACAAGAGTTGAGAGCCATTGATAAGGAAAACAGACTCAATAACTGCCAGAACATTCTTGAGTTGATTAACCGAGATCCACTGTTCCTCCAACAACTTTTGATGTCCGATGAAGCAATCTTCCACCTGACTGGGTATGTTAATAAGCAAAACTTCCGGTATTGGTCTCAGGAGAATCCTCGTTCATTACATGAAAAGCCTCAAGGTAGCCCAAAAGTTGTGGTATGGTGTGCAGTTGGAATGTGTGGCATTATTGGTCCCTATTTTTTTGAGGATGACGCCGGACATGCAACAACTGTAAATTCCGACCGCTACTGCCATATGTTACAGACGTTTCTCATTCCGGAATTGCAGGAAAGGGGTGTGATCAATAACGTTTATTTCCAGCAAGACGGTGCTACGGCACACACGGCACGCCAAAGTATGTCTATACTCAGAGAAACATTTCCAAACCGCGTGATATCCCGATTTGGCGATGTCTCATGGCCATCCCGTTCCCCAGATTTAACAGCTCCTGATTACTTCCTCTGGGGATATGTTAAGGAAAGGGTCTTTGCCAATCGCGTGAAGACAATTGACGAACTGAAGACTGCCATTCGTCATGTGATAAGTTCCATTCCACAGGATACGTTAATGCGTGTGATGAATGCCTTCCCACGTCGCCTGCAGCAGTGCATCCAGGAAAAAGGCGGACATTTACAGGACGTTATTTTTAAAGTTTAGTGAGCTCCTTCGACAAGTGTTGTACAGTGTACAAATTGCCAGTCCATATACTTATATTCCATAACAGTTTTGCATTAAAACTTGCATAACACACCTTTGTATTTTCATTTGAAGTTGGTAGATACAATACGCGCCACCCTGTATATATATATATATATATATATATATATATATATATATATATATATATATATATATATATATATATGGGTTTGTGTGTGTATTAATGTTATTGGAAGTAGCAATAGTAGCATACATTACGATTTATATTTCAGTAGGTAAGAAGCTTGGTAAAAGTTTGTCAGTTTGTCAACATTTTAAAAATATTTTTACTAATACTGGACGCTATTTTTAAAGAAGTTAAAGTACAGGGATTCAGAAAGACAAGTAAAGATTCCAAAAAATATTGTAGCAATAACTGACTTCTAATATGATGCTAAAAAACTATTATATTTTGTCCATTAAAACAAATTACGACATTTACATCTACTGCAAGCCATAATAGAATACAACGGAGGGGAAACTAAGCCTTTACCCACGACGAAGGAGAGCTTAGATGCTCTCACTTCATTTGGTTGTTAGATTGGATTATCGATTTGTTTTCGTTTCTACTACAAACCACAAACTGAGTGTCGCTCTGTACAAATTATTCCACTCGGAAAATATGTTTTTCTCAGATACAAAGCACGTACCAGAATCATAGAAAAGGACAAAATGAGATATAAACAGATGCATTGTTGTTCTGTATCTATCTGTCTCTATGAAAATGCATAATGGAAAGAAAATAAAAAGAAAACTGCATACTATTTTGTAAATGATTTTTAAAGAAAGAACCTAAGAAGATAAATATGTAAGTAAATCATTAGGAATTTTTGGATTTATATACACTAGACTAGAAGCTGAAAATATACATGCAATTGTGCACTAAAAGATAGGAAATATGCACTACGAATAAAACAAGTAGTGGTGTCAATTGTATACCCTTGAAGAAATTTGGTTCCTATGGTGTGATATTTCTTCAATTATTTTTGAAACCAGAACCTTTTCACCCTTTGTATCCTCGCCAAAATTAATGTCGATCCCTGAAGCAGTTCTTGGATTTTTTGTGTCCCGGACGGACACATGGACCAACGGGATAAATACATAAAGTGTAAACTATGTTCATTAGAAACATATTTATGGTAGGCTTGATTAGTGTCGTGCTTGGTAATTGATGAAATTTGTCAGCAATTGTCCAATGTATCCTCTAATGCTCAGTCTGTGTACGATGGTGATGAAGACCAGTTGTCGTGACGAGGGTTATTTTATTTGAGAAACATGCTGCAAAAAAAGAATATTCCTACTTAGAGGGTACGAGAAGTGGATTATTATTAAGGGATGCTCAATACACACGAAACTATCTATTCAAGACGTTAAGAATGTTGACGTTAAATATATGCAGAAGTGTGCAAATACTGTTAAAATATACATTAAACTTCAATATATGCATTTCCATATACACATATGCAGTTTTTCTTTTCAAATCCAGATCCCAGTCATCAAAAAAGAACTAACAGAGATGTATTCACACAATTTTAAACCCATTGATAAGTAGAAAACCAGATCTTCTGACAGAACTATTGATGATAAGTACAACATAGGACGTGCTACCGTATTGTATTCTACGCGTACTTGTATTCAATCTGTGTTACTGTAAGTGACATTTGTGATTAATTCTATGCTATTCCAATTTGTATTAAATTGGAATTGCAGTATCACGTTAAAGAATGTCATCTGATGCGAATACAAAGAAAAGTGCTCTCAGTAATTCTGCAAGAAATGATCTGATTTTCGAGAGTATAGTGTACTTAATATTGTATTCAATACCTCAGAAAAATGCTCCGAACAATTCAAATATTCTCAAGATTGTACAAATGAAAGTTTCAAAACGAAATATGGGCGAATTATTTTCTAATTATTAGTTAAAATTGTGTTTTAACAATGGTTCCGTACTCTCCTCTTGAATCGACGAGATATAATAAATATTGTCATTCAGTCAACAAATATTTTTAAAAAGTGCTTCATTGGACAGATATGCCTTTATAACCATCTTAAATACAATGAAATTTGTTGGTAGCCGTAACATTGTATTCTTTTCTCACAGGATTCAATGGTTGAGGTGACGAGAATTCAGGTCACCTCCCTCGGAGCACTACGACGGTAGGTACCTGTTAAGGTCTTGTGAGTTAAGCTTGGGCATCATCTAAAAGCATCGGACAAGATGTTTTGTGCGAATAATCAGACAAGGTGTTGAGATATTGTATGAAAAGATGGAGGGCATTACCTTGTAATATAAATAGTGTGTATTTGTGTTGATGTCTCAAATGAACCATAAGTGGCTGAAGTTTTTATATGTTGTAATGGAGCCCTAAGTAGCTGAAGATACTGATAACTAGGCTGATAAGCCAGAAGTGGCTGATAATATTTTAGGTAGCTGAGCCAATTGTGACACGTGATTTTTAGTTGTTTTTTTTGGTAAAACCAAATGTGGCTGGTTGTAGCTGTATAAGCCAATAAAGGTTGATAGTGAAGGGAAAGTATTATTTACATTCTTTGGTTGACTTAGGTTCATTTGAAATCTAGTTGAAGTAATATTTCGTTCACTTAAAATTATACCCTAAGAGATTATGCTCGCATCGCCACCAATCCGGAGACAGAAAAAAAAATGAAATCTTTGAGTTTTACGTCCCACGGTTATGCCGGTTAGGCTAAAGGAGACGGTGATGATGAGTAATGAATGAAATGGTGGAATGAAGAAAGTGGGAGGAAACGGGAGAACCCCGAGAAAACCCACGCACACGGTGTTTGTCCACCACAAAGTTCACTTGGCGGGGGCTGGGTTCGAACCCGGGACCCCAAGCACCAGAGGTGAACGCTCTACCACAGAGCCACCGCGGCCCCAATCCGGAGACAGAGTGGATAAGGCTAGTCGCATATTAACCAGAGGACAAGACTGTCAAGCCAAGACAGAGAATATGAGGTGAGAGGATTGCATACACTGACCGCGTTTTCTCAATCACATCGCTGGAGAGACATTTGTCTAGCACGTGTTTTGGTGAGTATGCGATACGAGGCTTTGTTCCATTTTCAGTTTCCTGCTTCGGGTTGGCTGACCTCTCCTCTGGACAGTATGCGGTTACGTTAATCAGAATACACACGATATGCGGTGAACAAGTTCTTCTACTCGTATAACACTGGTTACAAAGATCCACATTTACCTCACTCCTATCGCTCAAAGCAGGTCTATCAACACTTCTAGAACGGTAGCTAACATCCTTTCGAAGAAAGAAACGGGTTTCGGGATATTCCCATTGGGCGATTAGAGTCTACTGACATGTCCGATGTCGGCACAACAGCGTTAATAAAGTAAACTTAGTCTCCCAAGTGATGTAAGAAAGCATCCCAATGCCACCAAATACCGAAACTCACGGTATGACCACAGTCCGGCAGAGTTCAACACATTTTTTGTGAACCCACTGGAAAGTAGGAAGAGGTCACAATCCCAGCGCTGTGTAGTTCAAATTACGACTGAAATATCATGTGCTACTTAAACCAAACTACCTCCGTTTGGTAGTTAGGAAAACCTCTCCTCCAATATATTGAAAAAATAATCAAAATCATAAAATTACATGAGGCTTCGCTGTTTACCAAAATCATACTCTCATAGGTTCAAATTTTGTAATCACAAAACTTTTAGTGCCTTTCCTACTGGTCTAGTGGCTAGCGCGTGTGCCTTTGGTCCACGTGATCTTCGTTTGATTTTCAGTAGGCAAGCACAAAACATGATTTCACAATCGTTCACTTTCGTTAATTATTCGTCTTTTTTAGCCTAAAGGACATAATCGTAGGACGGTAAACTAAAAAAACAATTTATTTTCTTTAAAAACCTTTAAATATTCTTTGTTCTACAGCAGTGCATTACAATTACGCTCCAGGACCAAATTCTCAGCAAAAAGCATATTAACCTTTAATACGTAAAACTATCACATGTTTACTTTTTCTTATGTAGTATTTTAGTCTCTTGGCTATTTTGGCCCCTGTAAATGACTTTCTATTCAATTACCTTTGCATAATTTTATTAACGCTTTCAATTCTAAAATCGAACAGGACTCGGGGTAACTTATTAATGCAAAAGGACAAACCCTCGCCTATCTTGGCAATGTTATGTCCATTTTAAAATAGAAGGTTTAAAGATTTATTTTTCTTATATTCCACGTGCCTGCCAAGGACATGCAGCAAATTTTGCTTGATTTATCACAATGTATCAGAAATATTAAAACAAGTCAATATAGTTATCAACAAAGTTACAGTTAAAATCGCAAAGGAACCTTATTAAAGGTCAGTATTACTTAATCTTTCGAATGTGCATCCCAAGAAACGGCAAGATAAATTCATTCTTGAGCCATATATTTTTCTTAACAAATCATGTTTTATTTCCCCAATAAAATAGAAATATGTTGCTGCTAAGTAGCAATCTGTATACACATTTATGTTGACTGGCTTGTGACTTGCTTGTTCCTTGACTGTTAACACCAAAAAAAAAAAAACTTACCACTGTAAAACACTAGGAGACATGATAACTCAGTGATAGAGCGCTCATCTTTGGGGCATGGGATTCGATCCCAGTTCTTTCCAAGTGGGCCTTGTAGTGAACAAACACTGTATGTGTGAGTTTTGATGTTAAACGCCTTGACCAAATCAAAATTGACTTATCCTAGATAATATTTTAATTTACGAAACAATCAATCCATATGTGGACATTATTATTATTATTATTATTATTATTATTATTATTATTATTATTATTTTACAGAAGACTTCTGAACAATTCGTGAAGAATACATTCAACTTGAGACGTTGGTCAATACTTAACTTAGATACTTAACATTTCTTAGTATTCGGATCATTTTATCCCGAACTTGGAATTGCAAGCGTTAAGGTATCTACAATTAGTTGAAAGAAAGAAAAATGTTTTAGACTTTCTACAAACAAGGCACTAGAAAAATAGATATCAAGTTCGTTGAGAGAATACCAAATATCCATAACCATCTTGCTTGGAACTCATTTCTTGATGCATCAAAATGAAAGCTTACTAGGATTGCACTAGTGGGACTTTTAACATTGTAATGTTAGTAAGTTTGTCAGTCCGTTGAAAGGTAACTCTTCAACGAAACCGATTTTTTTTCTTTTTTTGCAATGCATAAGTACAGGGAATTACCTCGGCCTAGGCCGTTAATTGAGTTAATCTGGCAGTATCTTCAAAGATAATGGTAGCTACAAGTATCCCATCCTATTACAAGGAACACTGACCACTTCAGTTACCAGTATAAATGCTGCATTCCTGAATTACGTTTCGTGGGATCAGAGAAGAATCTAGAAAGTAAAAACTGAAGGGGGTTACAACCAGAACACAGATGATGATAGATATATCATGTGTTCGTCATAATTTTTTTTAAAATATAAAAATAATAACCTAAATTATTTTGACACTCAAAAAGCTGGAGGACTAGACCCCCAGTCCCGGCTAGAACCGCCACAGCCCGTGATCATCTTTACTGTATTCGTAAGAGTTTATTGATTATTGCATTTTTCATATACATCTTTAGCATACAAATTACAGAGACTGGCAACACTGCAACAGTTTCGCTACGTATACACTAACGTCAGATTCGATTAGTTTTCAGGATATTTTTTTTTCTTGCAGAGCACAAGGTTGGTACTAATATTACCATTTTTAACAGTATTTTATAATCCATGAAATCTCAAAGCCAAGAGTATTAAAAAGAAAAATAAAACCTTATAGACAGAAAAAAAGGGAAATACTTCATTAATGTTGGTGACGCCAGAGTTTTATAATCTCAATAAAACTCACCACATATATCACAATATTGCGTTCATTCCTGTGTCGAATGACACATTGTGGGATCATCGTCAGACATTAAAAACCTAAAGTGTGACAGACACAGGAAAAATATTTTCAACTGGCCAACAATACTGATTCTATTGTATGTCATTCTTACATGAATAAGCTTTCTAAAAAATCTCATTTTAAAACTAATTGCTAACATTACGCGTCGACATATTTCAAAGACAAATTCTACATATTATTCCACATTATATATAGTGTGTTCCGAAACATTTATTGAAACTGATTACTTATACTAACTACCTAACTGTATGGCATTTGTGACTCGAGGGTTCAATGCCACATTCACAAAACCTCCCCATTGACTTTTGTTCTTAGCACACTAGATCCAGTTTCTATTTTGTATACCTATTTCTGCGAGATCAGTTTTAATACTGTCTTCCCATCTATGCCTGAGCCTTCCAAATGTCTTTTTTTCAAATTGAGTCTGTAGTTAAAATTTTGGGAGCTCCTCTACTTTCTTCCATTCTGGCTACATGACTTGTCTCAGATTCTCCTAAACTTAATGACCCTAACAATGTTAGCTAAATGTATAAATTAAGGGTTCCTCGTTATGAAGTTTCCGCCATTCCAGATTCTGGTCCTTCTTGGATCTGAATATACGCCTCAAGATTTTATTTTCAGATACTTTCAGTTTGTTTAGTCTGCGTTCTTCCCTCAAAGTAAGCGATTATGTTCGCAACCGTATCCACAACAAACTGATTATTTACGTTCTGATAATATCTGCAATATGCCTTAGCGATAAATTGTTACTATCGATTGAGAAATTATAACTAAACAGTACTTTGAATATTTTATACTGTATGAATTCTATATATTAATATCCAATACTTAATACTGGATATTAATACTGTAAACAAAGTCAGTTGTGTAAGACAAGGAAATTAATCAAATTAAATTTGAGTTTCTAAAAGGAAGTTTTCACATGGCTATGGATCAATCCTATCCTTTACACAACATGTCAACATCTTCTACTTAATTACTATTTTAGTATTCAGTTGTTTACGTAGCTCTTACTATAATGATGCCAAAATGTCTTGAGCCGTGGCAAAAATGCGAACTAAAGCTCATATCCTCGACACACCCACGCGTTGCGCCAATAAGGTTCAGCTGTTGCTAAGGGAGAGGACCTTAGCGAAAGGGAGTGGAATTCCTTCACCCGATAGCAGCGCTTGGAACAGAAGACTAGGTGTCAAGTCAATGTGGCATATCTATAGCACAGTCTATCAGAACGTAATAGAAGTTACGTATTAAAAACCTTCGCTAACAAATGTGTAGTACCATGTCAGCAGCAAAAGTATCTCCCCCCCTGACTACTGTAACTCCATTCAGTCGAATCCAGTACTTTTGCTGCTTTCATTAATGTCTGAAAAGATGCAACCTTTTATGCCTAACATTTCAACCAGTAGACGACAGTTAGTAAGCCTGTAGAGCACTGAAATAGGTTTTTGCTGGAAAATTGATGCACGAATAGAAAATATACACTTCAAGATTACTCTCTATTGTTTCAAGCATGTTGTCCAATAACAACTACATACCATTGGCCATATACTTCGTTGTGTACATAATGCATTACTTCAGTACATTCTGTATGTGAGAAAAAGGAAGAAAAAAAAACTTGATTATACACAAGTAGAAAATTGTTGAAATTAACTGACAATATCAAATCTGGAACGATTGAAAGAAATAAGTTCGTAAATCTTTATCTCTATTCATCGTCTCACTCCAATTCCCCGACATTGAACCTAGATTCAAAAAAGGAACATTAAACTTCAAAACAACCGACTAATATGAACTTTGGAGGAGAAGGTGAAGCAAAAGCACAAATGAAAGGACAGAATATTTAAAGATGCTTAAATGTAAGCTACTGAAATTTTAAACAAATTCTCAACGAGGATCTCAATATTCTAACATCTATACGAATGGTGACATATATATCATCCAATCACAATTACCTAACATCGCTCACAATCAAAGAATAACTCATTCCCCCACATAAATCATTCACATCACTCACACCTAACGCACAAACACACACAAAAAATCCTCAACAATATTCAAAACTCGCACACTGTTTTTGAATTAAATACTTCGATCTTCTGACTTGCACACTCCATGGACTCTCAAAAGAGAAGAACACACATCAAAGAAACCCTTAAGCCCTTGTTAGATGTCATCTTCACAATCAGTCTGCAACAGGACCACTAGTTCAGGCTACCTCACATAAGATGCCATACTCCCTGCACTGTCCTATCTTCATACATGCAACACACACATGACTATTACACTCCGGGTAAAGTAACCTGGTGGCTAGACATCCCATCCCCTGTATGCGAGTGTAAATTGACTTCTTTTGCTTGCTTGCTTGCTGAGAAGGAATGCGTTTAGAAGAATTTCTTTCTTTTAGTCGTCGAGTGTTATTAACTTAAAGTACGTAAGGATTATTTTCACATAATGAAACATCAGAATTATTCTTGCACTTCAAAAATGCAAATTCTCTTCCTGGAAAAAGGTTGAATTGTTATGAAATTTAGCTTAAAATATTTTTGTAGGTAAAATTGAAAAGATAGATTTTTGTGTAATGTAACGTCCCATAATTACGCACCGAGGCCTTAAGGTAATTGTGATAATGATCTATATTATAACAGTGAGATGAAAAACGTAAGAGGATATGGAGAGATCTCCAAGAACACCCACTATCGTGATGTTTATGAACCACAAAGTCTTTGAAACTTGCGCGCCAAAAATAGAAGTAACAAATATATATTGTTGTATATTTTAATAAAGATTCTTCTAATGGTGTTTACATTTTTATTTTGATTATATTGTATCAAAAACTAAGGTGAATTTTTTTCTTAAACCCAGAATCTTTTTTTGTGCAGATAGTCTTTTTTCTATATTGCAGATACAAACGTGAGAGAAGTCTGACGGGAATTACAGCCTTTTACGTCAACCTGTCTGGTACTTAGAGCAATTTAAAGATGGCACATCGACTTGAACATTCCTTCGAGGAGGAGATACAGGATGTTATTCGTTATTTTATGGGGCAATGGACAGAAGTCGTATGACTTTCATCTATTGGAGGTCTATAGATAGTGTGGTATGTCTCAGAAACAAGTGTATATGTGGTGCAACACAGTCACAAGTGTGGTGGAAGACTGTGACAGATGATGAGAGATGTGGCAGACCAGCAACGTCCATCACCGACGGGAATGTGTGCGATATCGATGCGATGATTCGTAAAGATAAAGAGTAAGGCTGCATGACCAACTCGACTTTAGGAAAATGTGTGCGCACTGGGTGCCAAAACATCTGAGCGAGGATCAAAAACACCGTCGAATACGCATTTCCCTGACTTATCTTATGTGATATGTCCACGAAGGAAATTCATTCCTGCATTGTATCATAACGGGCGAAAAAACTCCAGTACACCTATGGAAATTCGAAAAAAAAAACAGAGCATGACATGAAAACATCCGTTGTCACCATCAGCCAAGAAAATCAGCCATCTGCCAACAGAATAATATCTACTGTGTTTTGGGACCTTCAGAGTGTTATTCATGTTGAATTTCTTGCAAAGAGTATGAACATTACAGCAGACACGTACTGCCAATCCATGAACAGATTGAAAGCAGACATACGTCAGAAACGAAAATGGGTACCAAGAGAGAAGTGTTCTTACTGCACGATAACGCACGATCACATGCATCCTAACGTACCGGTAGACACATTATAAGTTTCAACTAGGCAATTCTTTACTAACCTCCATATAGTACTGATTTACTACCTTTCGACTACCATTTGTTTGGACCCTTAAAAAAAGTCCCCTCCGTGGCGCGGTGTTTTGATATACTGGAGAAAGCTTAAGAGGCTACGAATATCTGGTTAGAGAACATGGAGCAATATTTCTTTGCAAATGGCATGAACGATTTGGTGTCTCGTTGGAATGCATGTGTGGACCGCAATAGTTTCTATGTTGAATGTTAGCGTAATACAATCTGTCAAACATGATCAGTTTCAGATACTTATTTACCTCTGTACATTTTTCAATAAATGACAAATTCGCCCTTTTCAAAAATTTTTATAATTACAAAGTTACTTGCTGAAGAACTTACAGAACATACATTAAAGACGTCTTCGTCTGCTTTCCTAAAAAGCATCGTTTTACGAGTCCAGCTTAAAATAGAAAGAAAGACATGTAACTCGCCCTATGCGCAGCAAAATTTATTCAATATTTCGTTTATTTTCTTTAGAAGTATATTTTAACACAAGGTAACTTTACTGTATGAAGGTTGGAATACTGACATTGCGAGTAGTAAAATCTACAACCCTTTTAGAAACAAAGAGTAGTTTCTTCTAGTGCTCCAATGCAAAAGACAGATCGGATGAATCACATGTTATATCAGAAACTAGCAGAACGATTGCTTTACCATGCTGAAATCGATGTTTTTTCATAATAAATTTCTCCCTACTTTTGGTTCCAAGGAATGTAACCGGACAAAGGTATGTTTTGGGGACATTCGAATTGGCAGTCAAACAACTAAGAAATCGTGTAAAGGAGATGCTGGATTGTACTAAATTTGTAGTTATGATATTTCTCCTACTTCCATCGCTTTTTAAATCTTCTAAATTAAAGCTATCGATTTCCACACTTGAATGTGATAAAAATGTAGGGAAAGTGATTTAGGCCTAAAGAGAATTCGTAGGATCTACAGCAGTTTGCTTGTGTTTACTCTCTGGAAGGTAGTCTAGAATTTTGTGAACAGAAAAGTACCATAAAAGAATAAGAGATTGAAGATGTCACAGTTTATTTATGATTTTTTTTCAGAGAAGCAAATGTTATCGCAAGGTGATATTGCAATTGGTACCTACCGATATAATAAAGTTAATTAAGTATTCCGTTAATTACTTTTATTATCAATAGCACTAAATTAGTTCGAAGGGCTCGAATATTTATTATTGGTAAACGAGGTTATGGTGCAGATTTACAATAGAGGTCTTTTTGTCAGTGTTATAATGAAAGCTATCTGAGAATACTTTAGTAAGTTTCGTCCTAATAGGTGTCATAATTACCACCAGGATCAATTTTTAAGTTTACAAAGAAACACATTTTCCTCAAAAACTACGCATGAGGATTGGCACAGATCTATTTTCTACAACACAGTGAAATCCTTTGATTGATAAATGTCCAATTTTTTAAATACAATTTTTCGTTAAACACTAATAATGTTGTAGATTTTTTAAAAAATACACGTGATTCTATTTGCCTATAACCAAACTGAAATGCCTCGAAAGAACTACCGATCCAGTGGAGACAGATTATGCTAGTCAGATCACTTTTTATTTCTTTTGAATTGAAGTATCTAGTGAAAAGAAAAAAATAACTATACAACCATGATCCGTAGTTGTACACAGAGATAGCACAATGTTGTCGTCTTAGGAGACCAGATATTCATATTGATTCCACCAAAATGTCTGTCTCGTCTGGTGTGCAGCAGTAAACTTTTGTGTCACGATTTCCCCATAAAATAAATGTACAACAGTTGTCCTTAGTCCTCTTCCTTTCTACCACAAGGTACTTTGTCGTGCTAGGCTGGGTTTAGGGTAATATTACTTGGTCCTAGATAGAATTTTATTTGTTATACTCTAATTCCGCTTTAAATTCTTCTCCCATCGCAAGTTATTCCTTTTTCCTTCACAAGAAGTCTGATTTTAAAGCAACATGCTTAAGGAAGGATTGAGACACAATGATATTATAGTAATTATTAAAATTCTAAAAGCTGGTTTGGGTATATATATATATATATATATATATATATATATATATATATATATATATATATATATATATATATATATATATATAGAGAGAGAGAGAGAGAGAGAGAGAGACATAGGTAGATACATATTCAGTAAAGTAACGAGTCTCATTTTACATTATGAAATTACGATAAACTTACTGAAACCGGAAGTAGTAGATCTACAACTTCCTTTTGCAATAGAGATAAGATTAGCGCTGGAACCTATTTTTGTGGGAGTAAAAACTAGGGATGGGCAAAACCGGTTTTTATAAAAACCGAAAACCGGTTTCTATAAAACCGAAACCCGAAAAACCGACATTTCGGTTTTCTCCAAACCCGGTTCGGTTTTTCACCGAAATCGGTTCGGTTTTTCACCGAAAACCGGTTTCGATTTTCTCCAAAACCGGTTTCGGTGAAAACTTTTCTAAAACACATAAAACTATTTCTGTGGAAATGGGTTCGGTTTCCGGAGAACAACGAAATACCATTCTGGTCAGAAATAGAAGAAATTTTGAAAAAAGCCGGAATCGATTTTGAAGAAAACCGAAACCGGATCAGGTGAAAAACCGAACCAGTTTTGGAGAAAACCGAAAACCGGTTTCGAAAAAAACGAACCGGTTTTGGAAGAAAACCGAAACCGAAGAAAAACCGAAACGAACCGGGAAAAATTTTCAAAAACTGGTTTCGGTTTTTCTGAAAACCGAAAACCGAAAAACCGGTTTTTGTGCCCACCACTAGTAAAAACATATGAAAGGCTGCTTCTCGGCATCTATCATCGCTTTTGCAATCTGTATTGAAACTTATAATTGAAGATTTCAACCACTTTTGTTTTGAATTGAGAGACAAGCATCGTTCCAAAATAATTATCGGGACGCTGAGTAAAAACAAAAAATGATTTCTCCTTATCTCTTATCAATTTTGCTCTATGTAGATCAAGATTGAAACCGGAATTAATGCTAAATTTCTCGCTCTTTCTATTGCAATAGAAGAATAAAGCTGGAAATTGAGCCTATTCTTTCAGCACCGTATCAAAAACTACTTCTTTTTCTCTATTACCAATTTTCACTTTCACGATCAACGTCGAAACCGGAAATCATTATTTGCACTACTTCCGGTTCGAATGGAGTAATAGAAGCCAAGATCAAACTAACTCTCGAAATAATAAATCCACAATTGAACAAAAAATCGTTTCTTCTTATCTCCCACCGTTTTAACTTTATGAAAATCATGTCCGATCTTCATTTCCTCAATGTCTTTATTTTCGTTTGTTACAACCGTACATAAATATTTCAGTTTATTTATTTCTTCTTTATTTGTTAAGATCGATTGCGGTCTCCGTCTGTCATTATACAGTTTTGTGTTACGTACTTTCACACAAAGAATTGTGCTATTTTTATGGTCTTTTATAATAATTTATTTATCTCTTGTTTTATTTAAACATTTTCAATGAATAATCTACTGAGAAAGAAGCTACAAATAAAATAAACATAAAAAAGACTAACTAACTCTATGACCAATGGAACCCGGAAGATCAATGCCGCAAAAGCTCTCCATCGATTTCTGTCCTTAGCCAACTGGATCCGGTTTCTACTTTGTATTCCTATTTCTGCGAGATCCATCTTAATATTGTCCTCCCATCTACGCCTAAGTCTTTCTAATGGTCGTATCCCAAGTAAGTACTAAAATAAAATTACAATTGAACCAAGCTAATGCAAATTAGAAATTTAAAATATTATTCTTGTGTTATTGAGATTACCTGCTTCTCTTGATTTAATATTAAGAACATTATCTTTGTAGGTAGTTGACAAAATGTGACAAAAATGACTAATGTTATTTAGATGACTTTAGTGGAATACGTTTAAAATCCTAATCGTAATAAACTGGATGCTTTTCAATGCCCTTCCTTTCGTTTTGAGATGAAAACATATTAAAACTTTATCGTCGTAAATACAGATAGTGATCAGAAAAATGGAAACACCTGAACGAAATTGCAACTTACCAGATTAATATGGTGTCGGGCCACCTTTCGCCTTCAGCACAGCCTTGATGGATGGAGGCATAGAGGTCGTGAATGGCAGCAAGTGGAATTTTACACCATTCCTCGTGCAGGGCATCGGCCAGTTCTGTGAGAGAGGATGGAGGTGGAAATCGTCGCCGGAGTCGTGTTTCCAAGACGGACCACAGATGTTCAATTATGTTGAGATCTGTGGATTGGGCGGGCCAGGGGAGGTGTTGAACATCATCCCGATGTTCCTCAAACCATACTGCAACAATGCCAGCTGTGTGAATGGGTGCATTATCATCCTGGAAGATGGCGTCATTGTCCGGGAACAAATCCGGACCATAGGATGCAAGTGGTCTCCTAAAATTGCGACATAAAATCGTTGGCAGTGATTCGTCCGCTAAGTGTGACCACAGGACCCAAAGAAAACCATGATATTGCGGCCCACAGCATCACCGAGCCGCCGCCATGTTTCACAGTTGGGCGGAGACACTGCAGGTCATAAGCTTTTTTGGGCGTTCTCCACACACAAACACGGCCCGTGGTTGTGAATAGGGTGAAGGATGACTCATCCGACCATATCATACGTTTCCAGTTCTCAACGGTTCAAGTTGCATGGTCGCGGCACCATTTGCGGCGTGCGAAAGCGTTATGGTCCGTGATGAGCGGTTTGGCCCGTGCAACACGACCCCGTAAGTTCATGTCATGTAATTCGCGGCAAACTGTGATTGTCGAAACAGGGTGGGGGAGGTGCTGATTGAGTTTCTCCGTCACTTGCTCCGCAGTGGCACGACGGTTCTGCGTGACAATGCGCTTTAATACCCGGCGTGACCTGTCACTCATGATTTTCTTCAGCCCACTGGTCCGCTTCCCCGATGTGGTTTTCCCGTGTGTTGTGTAGGCCGTCATCACCTTCGACACTGTCCCACGCGACACACCTAACACAGTAGCCACTGCCGTCACACTCACTCCACATAACCGCGCACCAACAATTTGCCCTCTTTGAAAATCTGAGAGGTCTCCCATTTTACACTACCTCCGTTTGCTGCAGCCACTGGACACTGCTGTTCCACTGCGCCTGACGTAGTATGGAGACCGACCTAACACACCACCACCAGCGGTCCGGCGCTGCGGGCGCCACGACACCACTGCCAACCCATACATCTGACGTGTTGCCAACTAGAGGTGTTTCCATTTTTCTGATCACCATCTGTATCTTTCACAGTTAAAAAATTTAATATTCTTCTAAGCCTATGAATTCAGAGGCTCGGCAGTTCATTACCATAAAAACAAAATCCTATCAGTGGATCATATCTGCGAGTGAATTAAGGCTAATGGTTAGCTTTCTTGCCTTTCAATCGGGAGATTCCTGGTTTGGATCCGATGATCGGGAATTCTGACCAAGGTTTTTCCTGTTCCAACAGCCGAACGCTGGGATAGTACCATTAAATATCTGTCTTGGTTAATTTTCTTCCACTCCCTTCTCTATTGTAGTTGTTATTATTGTAGCTTTATATAATCCTAAATTAAATAGTGTAGTGTTACCCCATAGTGCGGAAATTGGTTAAATAAATAAATATTATTTTACTAGCCACCGCCCGAAGATCCTACTTTAAATTATCTTCCCACATTCTTCCTGGTTTTCTTGACTGTTTATTTTTCTGTTTTTCAGGGACCTCCTGAGTATACTTCTATACAGGCTAATGTTGCCGTTGGCATCTGTATAAGTAGAAAGGACTGGGATCGAGTCCAACCTTCTCTCCCAGTTCTATAGCTTTTGCATATTATATACAGCTGTTTATATGCTAGCTTGCCGAAATCGGCGGTACTGTTTATTCACCCTGCTCTTCTGAAGGGAAATTAGTGTGGTGGAGAACGGTCACTATTGTAAGTAAGATCTATATAATTGTTTTTACCCGCCGGTTGAACCGAATTCAAACTCCTGTACTAATTTGAAGCCCATGATAATATGTCCCATCTTTCCTAACTTAGCTGTTGTGAAAAGTTCGCAAAATACTAAAACTCAACTGAACTATACGCTAATCTGGGTTCAAAACATCATTAAATTTACCAATTACTGACTGTAAGCCAGCTCTTGAACCTTTCTCTGGATTTCGGGAGGTGGATCCCTTGTGTGTTTTCCACTTTTTAGAGACATAAATTCTAAAATTTAAAAAAAATATCTATCAAAGAAAATTTGTGGCATGGAACGCTGGATATCCTTACAATGTATTCCTCTTCTTTTTTAACGATTCAGAATGAGAAGCTGAACAAAGTACATACATCTAACACATTGCATGGCTTCCCACTGTTTCATTTACCTCTTGTGTCGCCTGTCAAATACACCTTTATTAAGTTTCTGAAGCAAGTAAGAGTAGACTCTTATTTGTTCTTTAATGTTGCAGGTCTTTACTTCAAAACCTACAACACAGCTTCTCTGTCAGAGGCACTTCCCTATTGAACCTTGCCATCTAACCGAGACTTTTCATCGCTAATTGAACCCTTTTGTTCCCAGTCCTCGCGCTCCCAAGAGAGGACGCCACGATGCGTTTGCCGTCTTCCGATTGGTTGACGAAAGGCCGGAAGGACAGGTACAAACAAAAGAACTGTGTTCTCCAAAGAGAAGAGTCTCAAGTTGGATAAATTGAAAAAGAATCACTTTATATTTCTCTTTAGATGGAAGTTGTTAGGACACTAGAGGATGTGACATTCACAAGAGAAAAGAAACTATCAATAGATAACGGAAATGGATGAGGCAAGAGGATAATTCTATGTAAACTGCTTCCTGTTTTCTTACTTAGTGTTGAACAAAAAGGATAAAAGAAAATAATTAGAGACTTCCGATAATCGTTAAATTTCAACAAATAATTCTTGAATTTCAGACGACTGGTTGAATATTTAAGATAATGAGAAACAAATACCGCCCTGCCAATCGTAATCGTGTAAATGAATGAGTTGCTTCCTAACTGCGCTTCTTATACTAATTTGAAATCGCGAAATCCAAAAGAACTATTTTAAAATTTATCCTTCTTAATACCCCGAGAAAAATAACCTGAAGTTAAAATATTTATCTATATCTCAACTTCGAGGTAATTGCTATCCGTCTCGGATAAGCGTTAGTTCAAATATCCACTTTGAGGTCACTTTTTTCGTGATCCCCAAACGATTATCTTTAACAAGAGTTCCGTTGGGTTCCGCAACCTCAAATTAGAATTAAACGCGTAATTAGAAATTTATCCAATGATGGATACTTTATGATTGGCATAAGCGGTAATTCTTGGGTAAGGATATTGTTTAGTCTATGATTATGATAAGGTTTATCAGTTAAAATGTCCGGAATGAAGAATAAAAAATTCTCAATTATCAGGAACATATAGGGCGTCTTTGAGGATAGATAACGAGCTAAACCAGGGTTTTCCCAGCTATACAGGGTGTTTCAAAACAACACCGATAACGTTTGGGAGGTGATTTATGACATCAAGATAAAACAAAAGGTATAACCAACCTGCGTGCACAAATGCTTTCTTTCGGAGCTATAGGCTGACGAAAACATTAAAAAATGAATTTTAAAGCTCCATAGCTCCAAAACAATGGAACCTACCGTAATCGGGTCAAGACTTCACTTAGGAACTAATATGTACGCTATCCAAAACTACATGTTTCAGAATCCTAAGGTACTCATTCAACAATATTTATAGAGGGAGTTTTGCTGCGGATATATAATTTGAAGTACTCACCAACAATCTCTATAAAAATGGTTGCGGAAGTACTGCAGGGTTCTAAAACTTGGATATTTGGATAGGGTATATAATAGTTCCTAAGTGAAATCTTGACCCGACTATGGTATGTCCCATAATTTTGGAACTATGGACCTTTAAAGTTCATTTTTTCATTTTTCGGCAGCCTACAACTCCAAAAGGAAGCATTTGTGCACCCAGGTTGATATATATATATATATATATATATATATATATATATATATATATATATATATATATATATAATATATTATATTATATATATTTGTTTTACTTATCTTGATGTCAGGAATCACCTTCCAAACATTGTCGGTGTTGTTTTGAAACACTCTGTATTTCGGTGTTCTAATGCGGTTTGGTTACCCTACATGATGAGGCTCGATTCTTTGAATACAATGGAGTCCCGCTAATCCGAACTAATTGAGACTGAACCCGTTCGGATTACGTGATTGTTCGGATTAGCCGGAATAACAGTAAAATCGCGGTTTGAAGAGGGTGAACCTGTCTATTTATTGTATTGTGATACACTGCGTATAGTATTTGAAAACACGTTTTCTAACAACAGTGTATATACTGTACTGGAAAAATGTTAAAAATGATGGAAAACCTTGATACCTTTATTTTTGCACGTACCATACGTACAGTAGTCACAAATCTTTCCGTTAAAGGTATTATTATCTTATTATAATACTTATTCTACTACACTGCTGCATTTCACTCATGTAAACCTATAAGTTTCAGTATTGTACAGTACGTATTGTATTCTACTTTAAACTTTGTGTAATTGTAGTAATGTGAGGTAGTGTGTAAGGTCTAAATACAGGTATTAAAGAAAAAACTGTATTTAACGAAAGTTCACTTTGTTTTCTACAAAAACGTGCACCCATTTTCATCCTTTCAGTTACTATTTCCTAAAAGTGCGTATTTTCGCCACCAAAAGAATAAAAATAAGAAGTAAAAAAAATCCTCCCTGACCTGTTTGGATTAACCTGATGTTCGGATTACCGGGACTCCACTGTACAACATAATATTTTCAAATATAAATTTACAGAATATAAAATACGTACAACTTATCAGGAAATAGATTCATAGGGCCTTAGAAATAGTTTCTTAGCGTAGTAGTTGCATTCATGGGTGCAGATTCATTCTAGAACAACTTCCTCTTACGGGTCTCAAGCAGCACAGTTTGTTGGCTCTTCGTTGAAACATTGAGAGTCTGGTTGAAACATTGATGGGAGTGTATTACCGCGATTATCAACATTTTGTAGTACCATTCTCTACAACATATATGTTGAATTTACGCTAACTAACAAATATTTTCAGAAGTAAAAAATGCTTCTCTATGTTACGTGTATACATCTATCTCTATAGCAATAATTGTACTTATCCTCAAAAATGTGTAAGGACGAAAAGGAAAGACTTTCCCTAAAATTATGTTGGCCATAAATGATCACATATTATGATCTCTGAAGTGCTCCAACTTCAGAAGACTTTTCCCAGTGGCAATACTGCTCTCAGACATATTTACACAAAACATTCACACTTGTCAAATTCCTAACTAGGAAACGTAAGAACTGTATTGTACAAGATTCATTGTGATTCTTGTTAAAACTACAACATTCGGGGAACTTTTTGACATATTCTCGTATTATTGCGGACAGTAAATTCTGTTAGAACAACCTTACAGAATATAAACTATAAACACAAAATTGATATTCGAAATAATCTAAATAACAAAACCGTGTGTAATATTATAAAGTCGATGAAATATTATCCTATAACAAAATTGTATATTTAACACAGAACAAAGGAAATCAATAGGTAAAGAGCAAAGCATGTAGCAAAGGAAAATCTGTTAAGTAAACAGCATTTTGATAATACCATAATACTACCTGTCTTGGTATTACTTTTCAATGTTATATAGTAACGTCACAGATGCATACATAGTAGTGGAAAATCACCTTAATAGCACGGTGAGAAAATTTAATGGAATAATACGTAATTTGTGATGTCTTCAGTTGTTTGACTTGTGATGTTTCAGTTCCCTAGGCAAATAGATACGACATACATGCATGCTAAATAATAATGGCGTTACAGCTCATAATTTGTACTAGCGAATGTTTATAGGTTAGAATTAACAATATCGAATAACTTGTAGTTCATAGTCGAATGTTTTATTATTTGTATTTACCCTATAAATGCACTTTATTGACACTTGTTCGTTTCTCCATTTAAGTTCCTGGGTTTAGAGTAGTTTAATCATGCAATTATTTATAAGTGAGTAACCATTTTCTTTAATCATTCGTGTGCACATACATAATCATTATTACATGTAAGGATTCGTAATTTCATTTATTTTTATTTTACTTAATTACTTATTTACAACATTCATTATTTTATAATTTGTAATTTCCGTCGTACATACAAGGTGATTCAAAAAGGACGAGAAATTTTGAAAATTAAATAATATGAAAACATTTTTTTAATATTTATCTCATTTAACACTAAAAATAATGCCATTTTAGAATACATACAGTACAAGTTTGACCAATGGCCACCAGTTACTAGTTGGTACCAAAATGATCATTCTCTTAGGTATTTATCAAAACCAATATAATTTCTCTATGACTTATCGTTTCCGATATATGGCTCCAAAAATCTACCGAAATCGGAAATTTTTGGCCAATATCTCGGGAACTATAAGTCATACGGAAATGATATTGGTGTTGATCTATATCTAAAAGAATTGTGATCATTTTGATACCAAATAGTAACCGGTGACCACTGGTCAAACCAGTGATCAGTTATAGTCAGTGGCGACTGGTTACTAAAATTGTACTCTATATATTCTAAAATGGCATTTTTACTGTTAAATAAGAAAAATTATATTTTAAACAAATTTTTTAATGAAATTATTTAATTTTCAAAATTTCCCGTTTTTGACTCACCCTGTACATTCTTTCACTCCTTTTTCATATAACGTATACATATGCTTGAGTACATCTTTGTAACATGAGATTATATATTATATACTTGGTATAACTTTTTCTGAGTACCAAACTATAGAAAGAATTAGTCAACGACCATAAAACAGTAAAACAGATGCAATCATAGAGTTGAGTTGATTTTAGTTTAGCGTCCCTTTCAGCAGCGAGGCTATATGAGACGTGGACCTACTGATTAACGTGGAATCCGAACCATATGAGCTCCCGCCGGGAATCGAACCCGGGTCTCCCACGCCAAAGGCGCGTACGCTAACCGCTTAGCCACGGAGGAGCTCAATGAAACCATAGATTAGTGTGTACTACGATTGCTGCTGCCCTACCCATATAAATATCTCAGCACAAATTAAGGCACATAAATCAGAGCACGTACATCAACATAAAGTATGCCATAAACTACGTCAGTTCCTCAATTTTGCTAGATATGAATTTCTTTAAGCATAAACGTAATACTATGACGTCAATCATAACAGATAATGCTACAATGCGTTCAGGTAAAGATTAGGCACACCATTCAAAATAATTGCTGAAACATTGTAATTCTTTCACTAATTTCCTTCTTATTGTCCTTCAAAAATCTGTGCTGGACGACATTACAATACCCGATTTAGAATAGATTAAGTTCAACGGAGCCACTAGAAGTAATTTACAAAAAATAAATTTCTTTCGCGATTTGCACGTAAATACAGCGTTAAAATATGAGCAATAAAACTACAGTGTAAAAAGCACAAACCAACATGTGTTAGATGACCACTAAAAGAACAAATGTTATCTAACCGAGTCAAAGTAGAGCAAAGGTGGGTATACGCGTAAGCGAAGATGGTGAAAACGTGTGAGTTGTTACATTGATATGAGTTCCTATGGCACTTGTAATGGTCTCACATTAGTTATGCTACACTTGTAAACGTAAAGTACACCTTTAGTACACTCTGCCGGTGGGAAATAGTATATGAAACAATCATCTTTTATTTGCACTCATTCATTTTAACCCCAGCATAACACTGCAATGAGTTAACACTAGTAGTCCTGCACTTGTAAACATACAACACAGCTGCATAACTTACTTTTTAATTCTATTGCCTACAGAAATTTAATTTTATAAAATGTCTTTCCACGCAGAGTATTAAGCTCTACTTGTAAATTTTGCACAATGTGGTGTACCTAAACTTGTCCAGCATCTCAAAATAAAACATGCTCAGAATTTTGTTGATACATACTTTTTCTTAATTCTGCATTTGTATGGTTAATGAATTTGAGGAGGAGAAAGGATTTCCAAACTCCGAAAATAATCCTCTAATGCTCTAACACTTTAACAGCAATTATTCCTTTCGAAAATACAAGCTGAAAACTAGAAAAGAGTACCAGTGACTTACCTCGACTTTAGAGGTTAACTACCGCAGATGGCGGCCTCGAAACACAAAATTTAGGGTAAATGATTAGAATTAGACAAAGAGTCTCCATGAGAGTAAGAAAAAAGGTAATAAACGTAATCAGTGTAAGATGATTAATTAAGAAGAAAAACGAAACTAAAATCTGGACTATAAGAGTTGCATATTGATGTAGGCAATATAGCATAATATGGCAGCATTTCAAACCTACTGTCACAGAACTATAGAGAGTAAACTAATAAAGGAGTAGCATCTGAACCAAATGGGGCAAAATGGGGCAAAAATTTTGAGTGTCATTATGTCATTTTAAGGAAGCATAAATTTGTAAAATACACAGAAGAAACATGTTAGTTGATTTCACAGTGGTATCGCGCAAGCAATGAAAATACTTTCCTCTTTCATGTATAGTAAGAGCACATGGAAACTATGCTCTTTACCACGTAGTACTTCATACGAAAGACATGATGAAGTGAGGCACTATGTAAAGACAGTGTACAAAGCGATCACAGAAACGTCACAAAGCTGAATCACACACAAGACATACGTTTTATGCCATACAAAATTATATTCTACTATCCTACCTACCGTCTTTACACGCCTGCTCCCTACGGACACCCCCTCGCTACCGTTCGTTCTGCTGCGTTCCTGCCCTGACTCGGTTAGATAGCATTCGTGCTTTTTAGTGGCCATCTAGCAGAAGTTAATATGTGCTTTTAAGTTAATTTGTGTTTTATGCACTACAATTTTTATGCCACATGTTCATACCCTGTAGTTACACTCAGCCCTCTTAAAGTCAATCTGCACTATTAATGCAACTACTCTCTTAAGAAATACTTTCTAAGGTAGTAAGAGCACATTTTCTGTTAAGAGAAATTCATATTTCATAAATATAAGTATCCCCAATTGTGGCAACGTAGCACAGGAAAGAAGTATTTTCGTATGCGTTTCGTCCCAGGGACATGTATTTGATACGGAGTTCCGCCTCCAATCACCCCTCTAAAAGTTTATTTACATAATACTGTAGTTGGATGCTGTTTATATTGCTGGTTGGAAACAGGAGAGGATAAGGATTCATTATCTTCGTTATATCTGAATAATGAGTAGTGTATAAACTTCAACAGTTGGAAGGTATTGATTTTGCGCAGTTGATACAATATAGATGGATACGTATTTAGTGAAGGGCATGAAAATAAAATATATTAGTGATAAACACTTAAGAATGAACTATGGAAATGAAAGTGGAGTAATTCTAGGTAAGCTGTATTAAAAGGATAATAAATAAATAGTAATACAACGTTGAATACATACAGGGGCGGATCCAGCGGGGGGCGATCGCACAGTGGGGCGAAAACGCAAAAAGCTGGCCAAAAGGAAAAAAAAAAACGAAAGTTAGTAATATAAGAATTTTTTATGTAGTTGGCTAGAGTGATGTTAGAAGGGCCCAAATCCGTAAATAGAATAGGGTTTTTACTTTATTCCGACTACCTGAGCCACTCTTGAGTAGACCCTTCAGCAGGTCAAATACGCAGAGAACAATAGAAGAATAGTGACACGTCCGTTTAAACGGTTGTAACTTTCGAACGCGTTCATAGTTTTTAAATCTGTAAAGTTTTCCTATATCGTACTGGTAAGTAGAATAAGTGTATGAACTGAAAAATTAATAATAATGATGTAATAATTTATAATTTGAATCGCAAGTCAGGCAAAATTTTCACATTGTTTTATTAACTTAAAGCGTGGAAAACATTGTGTGCACCCTCGTGTACCACGTTCATATTTTGTAGAATGGTAGTCTGACAATTAGTTAATGCTGTCGACAAAAACGTAGCTGCCAAAACGTGCCAATTACGAAGCGTGTTGATGTTAATTATTGCTCATTAATGTTACAGTGACAAGCCGTTGCAGTTATCATGAGAATCAAATACCAATAATTTGTGTCATTTAAGTAATAATACATTTCTAATAAATAAGAACGTAAGTAACAAGTAATTGTTCATCAAAATATGTGAAAAAAGTGAATGTTGTTAAAGATACATTGTGAAAATTACGAAGTATGTTGACATTCTTGTTATTCCGCCATTTTGTTTTTTTCAACTTTAGTTGCAGAATCGTAATTAGCAACCTCAATAACCCCTTTATCGCCACTTTTGAGAACATTTCTACGACTTTTTCGAATTTGCAAATTTTATTCCGCCATTTTGTTTTTTCCAACGTTAGTTGCAGAATCGTAATCAGCAACCTCAATAACCCCTTAATACTAAATTTCATTCAATCTGAATATAGTTATCATATTTTGGCCAGCTTTTTGCGTTTTCGCCCCACTGTGGATCGGGGCGATCGTTCCCGCCCCCCCGCCCAGAAGAGGAAACTTTCTTATTTTATATATATATAAATAAAACCCATCCCAAAGTTTGGAGCCCTTAAAAGTAGCAGTATGACAACCCACGCCCCCCAGAAGTCGGTTCTGGATCCGCCCCTGAATACATGTTCATGTGTGTCTAGTCCGGACCTGCAATCTGTGGAAGATCGGCCGATTTTACATCTAATACATTCTATTTTTATATTACTCCCTGGACGATAGTTCTCCTTTGAGACAATTTCTTGGAAAGATTAATTCCTTTCTGGCAAATTCATCTTGTGTAAAGAGCGAAATTCATTATTAATTTTATATTTTTTACTTTCGTATACTTTTTTTCATACTTCAGTATTTTAAGGGTAATACCTTTCTCAATGTTTTTCATCCATTCACAATCACCATTAGCGGTGCTAATAATAGCTGCACTAAATATATAAGATGTATAAGAGTTGTAAAAGTATCAAATGTTATAAAGAAAGAAATTAAAAATAATTACTGTAAAAAATCAAGCCCCAATCATAGTAGAATACAGTTGTTTCTATCATTGTACTAAATTTAAGCTATAAGTAAAAATCTATAATTTAAGTAAAAATCTAATATACTGAAATAAATTTATATAATTAGTAGTACTTTTACTTCAATTTTTACTTCAGCGAATTAGTTTAGCAATACAGAGAGGTAATGCGGTCAGCATTTTAAGTTCCTTCCCTTCTTCAAAAATGGAAGAAGTTTTTTATTTGAGATGAGCCTTTATTTATGAAAAGTTTGTAAACTAAATTTTGTCAACTCCGTGATATTTTCTCCTGTTACTTCCAAACATGTGGAGGGTGGACTTATTCTCTATTTTTAGT
Source organism: Thermobia domestica (assembly GCF_964235325.1). Lineage (NCBI taxonomy): Eukaryota > Metazoa > Arthropoda > Insecta > Zygentoma > Lepismatidae > Thermobia > Thermobia domestica. Next base: position 91,465,399 of record NC_137469.1, read on the forward strand.
TATGAAGTAAATTTGTTCTCTCTCTATATATATATATACACACACACACAAATTACTAGTTGCATTTTCCATCATTGTTACTGTCATTATCCTTATTACTTATTTTGTAAAGAATATGTAGCAACCAGCAAGTAATATGTACTTTACATATGCAAATTGACAATGTTATATTTAAATGTAATCAAATATAACTGGTAGTTGTGGCAAAACAAAATAAATATTCCGAACATGCATAGATATAAAAATGAATGATTAGAGAATAAATTAGTAGTATATATTTGCCAGTTTCTGAGGTATGGTGGTTCCGAAAGGTTAAGTTTTCCTTCTTCCAATTTCATCTTTCTGGCAGCAAGTCCTTCGCAACGGTTTCTGCAGAAACTGACCCATACTATATTTGGATAAGAACTTACACATCAACAGTCCAGATATGAAATGTATTTAACCAATCCGATTTCTAACTCCCTTAATACCATTTATCAAGTCGGTAAACCACAAAAATTCGATCCTAGTATTGCTAGCGAATCAAATGTAGATTTTTACCTCTGACTTGAAAGCAGTACTGTGATAAATTGATTTTTACTTACATTTCTTTCCAGCAGCAGCGAGGACATATACTAGGGCAAGCCTTAATTTTAAAGTGAGATCTGATCCCTGTAGTGCAGTCAATGTTCTTTCACCAAAAATCGAACAAAGAACCTTCTCAACAAAGTCGCGGGGCGATTACCACCAGAAATAAACGCTATAAGTTTCTTTTGCATTACTGATTACTACTTAAACAACGGTACTAAGTAGCACCGAATTGTCACATTTTCTAATTTACTAGCGCCCATTTGACCCAAACACTCTCAACTTGCATGAATCTAGGTTCAGTATTAGTGGGGAATACAGCAATTTAACGAAACCCTCCTGGTAAAAAAATAAAAAAAAGAATCTTGTTTTTTTTAGACTCAAAGAAACAAGAAACGGAGTACACGTGTTACAACTAACTTCTGTTAGGTTGTAAAATGTGTCGTAATACAAGGGACATGACGATAAGCGTTAAAATAACGCATCTCGTATGTTCTCGTACTGGGATTGAAGTAATAATCAATATTGTAAATTATGTAATACTGAAATATAAGTACCCGTATTAACGAGTGTGTGTGTTTGTATATTTTAGTGTTGATAGAAAGAAGATGAAAACTCTGTAATTAAACATTACTGTTACACATCAATGTTATACAGCGAGGCGGTAGTGCATAAAGGGAGAAAATCAATCTAAACCAAACAAAAAGGTGGTATACTGAATTTTATGACTTCCACGCGCACAAAAATGTATAAAAAATACATGACACAGTTACAGATTGTAATGAGCATCACGGAGTTTTCGATTTTTATTAGTACCAGTAAACACAGATGCAATGGGTTTTTAAAGGTAAATAAATGTTTAAAATGTATCATCATATTACACACACAAAAAATGTTCATGTTGTCAAGAACTTTTTCATTACATAGGAATATTTTATAATTATTACAACAATATGCAGCAATGGATTTCTATGTTCAATTTTCACTTCCAAAATACTAATATGAGTAGTACCTTAGTCTCGAATTTGGTCTCTGCTAAACATATAATGAAATTCGGATCCTAAATTTAATCGCTGGTTCTTGTTTGATACAGCCTTAGCACATAAGAAATACAGAAAGAAAATCTATAAAGCGAACTTGAGTAGTAATAACGACACAGAAATTATTAATCTCAATAAAAATAAAGTTTTTGTGTTCCTCAGTGCCTTTGATGCAGAACACAAACGTTTTAAATTCTACTCAATTCTACAATAGCAGTAGCGTTTAACAGAAGATTGTTTTGTCCAAACATGAGATATGTTCCAAGTAGTAAATCTCACTCAGTTTAACAAAGTAATATCGGTCAGTGTGAAAGCTCATGTGCAGATTTCGAAAAACCGAGAAATAATGAATTTATTTGTACACCAAACAAATTACGCTGTACAAGAATTAGCCACATATTTAAGGTAAAACTCATTACTGAAGTACATACCCCCATCAACCTCTTTATTACGACACCTACACTTTTGGGTAAGTGGTTAGAGTACGCGCCCTTATCGTGGGAAACCTGTGTTCGATTCCCGGTAGGAGCTCATTTGGTTCGGATTCCAAGTTAATCAATTGTTTCACGTCTCATATATACCGGCTGCTGAAAGAGGGTGCTAAACTCAAAATTAACTCAACTCAGCGACACTAGCACGATGCGGTTAATTGGGTTATAAAGTGTGGTTATTGAGGTTAGCTCAATTTTACCATTAACTCATGAACTTTAATTTCAGCTTAACTAATACAATGTCCAAATGGGATTAGCTCAATTTTACCATTAACTATTGATCTTTAATTTCAGCTTAACTAATACAATGTCCAAATGGGATTAGCTCAATTTAACGATTAACTTATGAACTTTAATTTCAACTTAACTAATACAATGTCCAAATGGGACTAGCTCAATTTTACAATTAACTCTTGATCTTTAATTTCAGCTTAACTAATACAATGTCCAAATGGGACTAGCTCAATTTTACCATGAACTCATGAACTTTAATTTCAGCTTAACTAATACAATGTCCAAATGGGATTAGCTCAATTTTACAATTAACTCTTGATCTTTAATTTCAGCTTAACTAATACAATGTCCAAATGGGATTAGCTCAATTTTACCATTAACTCTTGATCTTTAATTTCAGCTTAACTAATACAATGTCCAAATGGGATTAGCTCAATTTTACAATTAACTCTTGATCTTTAATTTTAGCTTAACTAATAAAATGTCCAAATGGAGTTAGCTCAATTTTACCATGAACTCATTACCTTTAATTTCAGTTTAACTAATACAATGTCCAAATGGGATTAGCTCAATTTTACCATTAACTCATGAACTTTAATTTCAGTTTAACTAATACAATGTCCAAATGGGACTAGCTCAATTTTACCATTAACTCAGGAACTTAAACTTGTTAGTTTAACTAATACAATGTCCAAAGATGACACATAAATCAGTTGGTAGATGACATTGATCTGAACAAACTCTCACACTTTGGGTATGACTTCCCATGCGTAATTTTCGACATTCCAAACAATAATTGTTGTGGTGCTCGAAAAGTATATTGTTTGTTCCCAATAATAATTGGCAGTTTTTATTCTGCTTAAAAAGATTGTTTATTTATTTATGTACAGTACATGTGAAATGAATACATTATTAAAGTAACTATCAGATTGTAACTTTTGTTGCTTGTGTTCCCGTAACACTCCCAATAATGACATAGATATTACTAATAATTACGCAGATACTACTTTAAATCTATTGTAATGAGGAAAATTATTGCAGCCTTTCTAAACACACAAATAATGACAGAAAATGAAGAAACCATTGAATGGCTGCGAAAGTTGTAGAAGTTCTCTCTATAATGAACCTCATGTGTAATAATATCCCAGAAACTTTGTCTTTCTCTGCCTTGTTATGGCAATTTCCATCGATTAAGCTAACAATATGCCTATTGGGTTTAAGAAATTGTTGATCGATGAATCATAGTTACAATTTAATACTGTAACATAATATCTAGTATCACATTACTATAACCGCACTTACATAAGTATAAAGAAGCAAGCATGAACCAAAATGTTGATTAATTATAAATAGGAAGTCTACAGTATGTATTAAGTACATTATATTCTTATTTACGTGTGTATCCTTCCTTTGATTGTAAAATTTCTATTTTGTTTACATTACTGCTAGATGAAATGTTTTTTCTTAGTGCAGATGTCTAGCACAATGTTGCATTTCAGATATCGATTTGAGATAAGGGAAAATGCCGAAATTGAACCAAGGAACTTTCGAACCAGAATGCTATGTTTCGATTCCCCAAGCCATGCGAATTTGTGGTAGACAATATTGTATTCGTGGGTTCTAACATTTCTTCTCACATTTTCATTTTACCAAATATTTCATTATTATTCGTTGTCATTAGTCAACTCTCTTCTTTAGCCTAAGGGGCATAGCCGTAGGATGAATGCTGGAGGTTTTATTTCATTTTCCATTTATGAAAAGTTCTGTATTCTTATACATAAGCAAAAGTAAGTCAAACAAATGTGATTACTTAGTAGTTTCTAAACATTTATTTCAAAGCAAAATACTAGTATATACTTGTAAGAATAATATTTAAAAGAGAGATGTATGATTTTTTTTCGCACTTGACCATACATTATAAAATTAAAACAGAAGATTTATAGAACAACAAAGGAACAACCTGCGTAACACTGAAGAACTGCACCGTAGTTGTCTTTAACTCTCTAATTACGAGCACAAAGTACGCCTTGTTCTATGCAACCCACCAAAGCCAAGAGTTAGATAGGTAGTATAAAGAGCAAGGGAAAACAATGCATAATACAATATTCTCTGCGTGGGTGCATGCTATAAAGATGCCTCAGAAATAATGAGAGTGAAGAATAAGAAAAAAAAAACTCTTGTCTCTTTTAAAAGATCAATTTCCTGTTGCGGCATTTAAGCTCTGTATTAAGATAAAAACAAAAATTAAAACATCAATCTCATATGGTGTTATTTTCGTACTATGCATTTTAAAAATCAATATTTATCCAATTTTGAAGTATGATTATTTTTAACGGAAATTATGAAGATGCCAAGAAGATATGTACAGAATATTAGAAGGCTTGGGTGTGGGAAAGCTTGCATACTAATGTAATGAACTTTTGGGATTTTTCACTTGCAATAAATTATCAAAGTGCAAGAAAGTGAGACCAAAAGAAAATAGTAGAAAAATACGAAAGTGCACGCATGGAAATCAATGCAAACAGGACCATTACTATGCCTTCATCATGTTCCACAACATACTTTTTATCTAAAATGCGTTGAATAAGAACTTAGGAAAATACGTAACACTCGTGAATTGATCTGCAATCAAAATCCTCTCATTCTGAAACAAGCAAACAAACCAAGCTTTAGAATTTAGCTGCATGTGTGCAATACCATATCTCAAAAAAATCACTGTAGATCACCAAATTATGTATTGTTGTGAGATGTATGTACGCTTTTAATTGTTCATAACTTCAAATATTTTCGAGGTATCAAGGTTTTTACACATTGACACATTTCCAGAAGCCAGCCTTCTGACGTTCAACTTTTATAATCATTTCTTTATCTTCAACTATCAGACAAATTTCCTTGAAATTTTGCATTACAGGAATATCAGCAAGACAAACACAACGTTTTATGTGAACTCTCTTACGCTACGCGCCTTCGGTGCGAAAGACTCGGGTTTTATTTCCGGTGCATGTTCATATGGTTTGAAACACATATTAAACTATAGGTCCACGTCCCATACAGCTTCGAAGCAGAGAAGAAATACTAGACGCTACTTCAAAAAACTCACCAACATTTTATAATTTCCAACTATCTTCTGTGCATTAATTATGAAAAAAATTAAATTTATTATTTTTTGCTTTAGTAATCCATATCTACAACTAGCCTCATATGCAGGAATTTATTTCGGGTGATTCAAAGTCTTTTGGGAGGTTCAAGTTCAATATGAGAAATTAAATTATATTAAAATTTGTACACTCCGCATCAAAACAATTGCCACAATTAACGACGTGCAGTTAGGCCACCCAATATACACCCTCCTATCCCATAATCGTTTCACGTAAAAATACCATCTCTCTCTTCCCCTTTCTTCTCTCCTATACTAAAATTACCGGGTCACTATGGATTTGAATCTTCGACCCAGTGGTGGTCTACATCATCCGACTGACACGATGATCCGTTTGAGCTCTTAGCGTGTTCATTCTATCTCTGCAAATCACGTTATATCCGGAAGAGATTAAATCAATGTTGAGTGTTCAGAACAGATACATCTTCGGAAAAGACTAGAAAATGGTAACCTCTTTGGTTATTTGAAAACAAAATTTTATTTATACTAGTTCGACACAAAATTTGTTCCCATCCTATAATTCAATGTGTTTTATTCCCGTTGAAATTGCAAACATGCTACATCTATGAGGAACATAAACTTTTCGTTTCGAATATTTGTAACTTTTCATTACGATACAGTTTGGACTTTTAATATAGGGCATTTCTGATAGAAATTGAGCAGTAAAGTAGCACTCTTCAATTTTCTCTTTCTTTTTCTTTTCTATTTTTTTGTTCAGTTTGCATTAGTAGTTTGAAATGGAGAATATGACCAACGCTACCTACTGGGTATATTAGAATGTGTTTTGGATCAGTACGTCCAATGAACACTACCGAATTTGCAATCGAATCACGCGGAAACAAAGCATGTATTAAACTTTGGACATTATCCTAGATGTGTCTCGGAGATATCAGTTCTCCTGAAAATTGAGTATGCCATCCATTATGTAAGTGACATAATAAATGTTTAAAGCATCCTCTATATATTTGAATAATTCTGAAAAATATATAAAAATAAACAATATTTCTATATTACTGTTGGATTTCTGGAAACGGAACTTTATAATGGTAGGTTCTTTTCTTACTACGTTTGAATTCCACAGTTTTATCTGTTCTCCCTTTTCGTTTTCTTCATCTTCTCTCCTCTTCTTTTTTCTCTCTCTCCCTCTTGCCTCATTTCTGAATCTCTGTGTAATAGACATTCATTTGTTTCAATTTTTCATGTGTGTGTTTCAGTTTCTCCCTACATCAACCTATGAATCTAGTTTCGTCTCGGTTTTGTTATTTTATTTTATCGAAGCTAATACATGTGTAGTTTGATATTAGAATTGTGCTCACGTTGTTAGCTAATTTTAGTATAGGAGAGAAGAAAGGGGGAGTGAGAGGTGGTATTTTTACCTGAAACGGTTATGGGATAGGAGGGTGTATATTGGGTGGCCTAACTGCACGGCGCTATTTGTCGCAATTTCTTTGATGCGGAGTATACAATACCCCAAAAATTAGACAAAATTTATAAAAAAACCTGCACTCCTGGGTATCCAGACCTTTAGGATCCACCCTCTGCATACGTCACTGTCTGCAACATAACATATTACTACAAGGTTAAATTTAACATCCATCATGTGATTGCTAACCGAAAATTTGTCCCTTAAATCTGAATTATAATTTGATGAGGGCTTTACACTAAATTGTTTTTTTACTAATTAACAAGCAGTGAGTAACATATATTATCATTATTTTATTCAATAATTCACTAAAAGTAAATAATCCTTTTCCTTAGTATTACCTTTAAGTCACAATTGTGAACTGTCCATACATTACTCAATTTTACTTAAACATATGTTGCAAAAAAGGAAAGTAACACACTTTATGATACGAATGACGTTAAGAAATAATAAAATCAAATATTTTGCAGAAAACCATGTCACCTAGATGTCCTTTCACTAAATATGCCACGCGGCTATTATCATATTTTAAAATTTGTAGTGATAACACCGTGATTAATGTATTACTTTTACTATTATCTGGTCAAAGCTCAAATGGTGGTCACCTTATAATAAATACTGTGCTTTCTTCAAATATAAATCTATCATACCCTAAAATCTATCATTTTATTCGAGTACTTATAATTTTAAATTTTCAACAATCGCAAGGCAGAATTTTCCAATTTTCAGTTTTTCGAAATTCCATCCTGAAGATAGGGAAATTACGTATTTCAAAAACCAAATTGAACATAAGAGACAAAATTTGACACACCAAGGTATTTTGATAAAGAAAGCACGAATTTTTTATTTGCTTGACTAAATTCAATAGGAAGAATGAAGAGGAAGGAAGCACAGGGTGAGGAGGAAGTGAAAAATTTTGTCCGCGATCACACGCGAAGGTAATACGTTACTCAATCGTAATAAAATTCCGTTTCAATTTACCACTCCAGGAAGAATGAAGAGGAAGGAAGCACAGGGTGAGGAGGAAGTGAAAAATTTTGTCCGCGATCACACGCGAAGGTAATACGTTACTCAATCGTAATAAAATTCCGTTTCAATTTACCACTCCTTTACCGTATGCAACCCAACATACTCTTCTATGAGAATTGGTTGTATAATCATTAGGAAAAATTGAAAGGTTTGCTCTGTGATCATCATCAAGTTATTAGTACAGTACTTCGAATAAATAAATAAATAAATAAATAAATAAATAAATAACTTTGCCTCTGTGCGTCTACAACCAACATTTACAATCAAATGATGAGCTGGATTAAGCATTTACAATTTGAAGTAGTAACGTGTATTTTCTACTAATAATTTACTTTCTTTTATCGTTGACTTCGTTTATATTTGCTACCACTACTTTCACGTATTTAAAATTATCCACCCTCTCCACGTTAATATTGAGCAAGTTATGTTCCTGAATATAGTAGCGATATCCCATTATGCACTTTGTCTTATCTACCAAGCGTATCCGTTAAGTAAGATTAAAGTCCTTGTAGACAGATGTTATATTTTCTTTCATTAGTTGGCTATACTGGTTTCCACTGTCAGCCTTCCGCAACCTCATTGCTATGTGATGTACAGTGCAAGCAGCACATATTTACGAATTCTGAATTTTAGTATTGCTCTTCTAGGTTGCTACTAACAAGATCATAATCTTCCACTTAACAATTAAGTTTATCAATGGATAAAATAGTTTAAAGTCAGAGGATCTTACCATCACGCTCAAGGATAAGTAGATAAGGGAGATGACATATTTCTACTTTTCGGAGTTGTGTTCAATCTATATACAAATTTATGGATTTTAAAAACATTGTTACCAAAATCTATATTTAATTAATCAACCATTTTACAAAGACATCTCAGGAACCCTGTCGAGATTTTAAGAAAGAGCTCTTGACTTAAGCAAGTAGATTTTAAAAATTTATGTAGAGTTCATTGTTACTTGAAATTGTACATTTTTATACATAGCGAGAAGTATAATTTAAGTCATGTTTACCAATTTGTTTAACCTTTTATTATGCTTAAATTTTACGACGGTTGTTTAGCAAGCAACTTTGTTTGATATGAAAGATGATTTCTTAACGTATTTTATTTTTTGACATAGTTTCCTCGGAAATCAACGCCTTACCCCAACTTTTCTCTAGCTTCGCGATTTTTTTCTCGTGGAAATGAGTTTCTTTGACGATTTCAGAATACTTGACTACTTCACCTGTATGACTTGTCCATTTGACTCAAATTTTTGTCCATTCAGAAAAGTTTTGAGTATCAGGAATAGATGGCAATCCGAAGGAGCTAGATCTGGTGACTAGGCAGGATACGAAAGCAGTTCAAATCGTAACTTGGCCAATTTTTGGTTAGCGACAGAGCATTCTCTCTGCTCTGGAGTGAGTAAACGCAGCACTCATCATGTGCAAAGGATTTTATTCATGTACAATTCATTATGCAAAATGAATTTAACCCGCTCAGTTGAGATGGTATGGCTTTTGATAACTCGCGCACTTCCATTCATCTATTTTCAAAAGCCAAATCATGGACTTTATCGACGATTTCGGGTATTGCAGATAATTCCGGGATTCTAGAGCTCCGATGCTTATTTTTCCACGCTTAAATTCATTTACGCAAAGGCGAAAAGTTTCTTAGGAAGGACATGAGTTGCTCAATGTAGATAAAAATCCTCTCATTAAGTTCTTTTGCTGTTTTTTCTTCCCGAAATGAGAATTTAATCACACCACAAATTCCAATTTCATCCACGTTTCACTGTTACTAAAAAAAGTGTTTAAGCAACTGGCAAACTACAAATTACTGTCAAAATGATTTGAAACCACAGATCATTTATTGATAGAAGGGAAACTTTATAACTACATATACTGATGACGTTTAACACCATCTACTAATATGTTAACCAAGTTACTTATCAAACTGTCCTCGTATATATGATCTAGAATGACAGAACATAAAAAACATGCAACTGAAAACGAGAAAGAACAAACATAGTTTCACTAATTGCAAAATACAAGCTCGCAAAGGTCTCATATTCAGTTACTCAACATCTCTATAAGAGTTTCGAGCTAACAAATGATCAATACTGGAGTGCTTTTATTCTCTGCACCTTGTCTATGCATTATCAACCTACTTAATCATTCATGCGAACTTTAAATTGCCTCTTCCTGATAGAAACTTTCAATACAGGGCTTTTTTGTTGTTTCTTGCAAAGCAACAGGATTAAAGAAGAAAAAACTTCTTGCTCCAAATAACATCGAGACGACGCTTTCCAGTTTATATTAATATAATTTTAACAAGAGGAGAACAAGCAAGAAAATGTTTTTTATCTGGAGTAGTTAAACCACCAACACAAATAAGTATGCATACTTAATTTAACGCTTAAGTAAGTAACATCAAAATTCATTTCATGATTTACGTTATATGGAAATGGTAAAAAAAAAGTAAACCATAGAGTAAAAAAACTGTAGATGCCAAATGTATGATTCAAAATGATGGGCCCAATTTTCTATGCTAATATTTCCGGAACTATATATTGCATGTAAATGATTCATATACTATTTGAAAAAGAATGTCCTAAAGATGAAAAAAACACAGCTAGAGCTCTGGTTAAGCACAGAGCTGTACAGTAGTAAATTGCCAAATTGGACTTTATCGCAAATAAACATATTTATGAACCGTTCTTTTATGTTAAAAACGCCGTTACTGGGATCATGTATTTCATGATTGTGCAAAACTGCCTTCTCTCTCAAATGGCTCTGTCTAGAAAGTTTGGTGAATATATCTATATTTTGAATGGATTGTTGTCTCACCTGAAACATCAGTTACTGTCATGGGTGCTCGAAGAGGGGCAGGAAACTCGCACCCTGGCTGACGAAAATGTATACTTAATATAGCAAACCACGTACATTAAATACCAAACGTCATATAGCAACCAGGGAGAAGGGCTCTCCTAGTAAATTTTCTTCTGGCGCCCATGGTTACTGTCATTCGAAGTAATCCCCGTTGATGATAATGCACTTCTGGGAACGGCTGTACAAACCCTGGAAACTTCTGGTATACTCGTTATTCATCGAACTTTATAGACACAGTTGGTATCATTGCTTCCTTTTGCTTTATAGTCTCACAGCAACAGTTTTTGGTAGTAATAGTTATTTATATCTCCTCGCAATTACATATTTTTTTAAGTAATGTTGTAAACTTTACAAATGTTTATCATACTTCCGAAACGGTTTGAGATATCAAATTGCTGTAAACGGCATGATGAATGAAAGCCACCTACATCCTTGGACATTATACGTATTTGAACACGTTTTTGAAATAGTCAAATTTTCGATTCGTTCTAAATTTAATCTATCTAATCGAAATACATCATATGATTATCGTAATATTCATTACTAAGGTAATTTTGATGTGCGTTTCCTCCTTACGACTCAGTTGCTTTTTTACTGCTGTAGAGGCCTCCAAAATTAAATGTTTGTTATACTGTAGTGTCCTAAGTTTGCAACACTGAATAATAAGTGTGGTATTATGAGTTTTTGATTAACATTTAAATTTCAAATGTGTAGCTAATATAATCTGTCCTACTGCTATTTGGAAAAAATTAACGTTATGTTGGATTTGCAATACTGTTATCTTGGTATTATTTATAGTGTGTTAAGCAAGATATGTCAATATTTACATTGTACAAAATTTCAGTGTATTTTTATCGTTTGGCTCAAATGTTACGGAGAAATCTATATATTTAGAAGTAAAAGGCAGAGAAAATCCTAAAAAAAAAGAACGTAAATTATTGTTCAAAAATCAATAAGATGTTGGAAAACTTGAGAAAGGACTGTGAAAAATATGGAATGAAACTAAATGTGAGAAAGACAAAAGCCATGGTTATTGAAACGAAGCAGTCGGTGTCAAATATAGAAGTAGGAGGGCAGAAAACAGAACATGTAAGTAGTATTCGATACCTGGGTAGTATTATTAGTGATGATATGAAGTGCAAGTACGAACGAGAAATTAAAGGAAGGATAGGAATGGCGAAAGAAACCTTTAAGAGGAAGAAAATACTATTTTGTGGAAGCTTGAAGAAAAAAATTGAGAAAAAGACTCATAAAATACTTCGTGTCGAGTATTGTACTAAATAGGTGAGAAACATGGACATTACGCAAAAGTGATGAAAAACGAATGGAAGCTTTCGAAATGTGGATGTGGAGAATAACGGAGAAAACTAGCTGCATCGAGATGAAAATTAATGAGAGGGTCTTTAAAATTGTGAAGAGAAATGAACAATTTTTAGACATTGTTAAGAAGAGTAAGAACAACTGTTTGGGACTGGCTTAGAAGGAGCTGTATTATCAGAGACGTGCTAGAGAGTATGATAGCAGAAAAGAGAGGGAGGGGGCGAAGAAGATTACAATTAATGGACGATATAAATACAGAAAAATCGTATGTGAAGATGAAGTGGTTACTGGAAAATCGTGGAGTATGGAAGCTTCTCATTTGCGGTAAGTGACCTATTGCTTACTCTATAGAAAGAAAAAATTCTCTCTCATCGTACACACGAAATTTTAACTTTTATCCGCCTCAGAAGCAAAAATCAACAGTTATGCACTCACTATAGCTTCTCTAATTACTCTATTGAAACTTTCTATAATACGTTGTGTAGGACAAATGTGAGGCTTTCAGATAATGTTAAGTTTGTCCAACAACAGCGGGGAAATCGGGAGATTTTTTGAATTTTTCACCTAAAATCGGGAATTAAAATTTTCTATGGCTGGGAGCACTACTACCAGACAGAGGAAAGCTATTTTAAAATACACCTTAGTACACTACTGATATATCCTAGAAGTATCATGGCGATATCTAATAAACTAAGCATATCTAAGCATGCCATTTTTTAAAAAAAGATATCTCATTCTACGTAAAAATAATCACAATTATCTTTCCACTTAAGGAACAAGGTCTACTGTAAACCTCAATTGTACTTCCCCTAATTATCCAACTGAAGTTTTCTATGAAGCGTTGTGTGGACCAAAAATGAAGCTTTCAGATACTGGTACATTTGTTCCAATGTAGGTCAATTTCATATCAAATCGTACACGTCATAGCCAAATGTGTACCATGACCATTTTGAATTCTTATGAAAAACATATATAAACGATGGATATGACCAAAATACAGAAACAAAATAGTTTTGGTCCCTGATGATTTGCAACAGTGTTGCAACCTCTTAAAAATAACTACAAATAGTTACTTTTGCAGCAAAGTGAGGAATTGGTGTTTTTAAGGTATTATTAAGAAAGAACAAAAAGTGCTAGAAACATTTATTGTTGTTTATTTTATATTATGTTTTCTACTCTTCCAAACCATACCAAACACAGACATTTGAGATGTAACATAAACAGTAACAAAATTGTTGAACTTGGCAAAAAAAAAAAAAAAACTTCGTTGTGCACATATTTCGGATATTTCCTGTGCCTAAATGAAAACAGATAAGATTTGTTTTATACTAGGAATAAATACTATGGAAACATGGCATTACAGTAAAAACATTATTTCTTACCTATCTGTTCACTACAAGTATTAGTGAGAATTTAGCTTGAAAAAAGTGAAAATTTCAAAATCGGACCATTACCAAAAATTAATATCTAAAAAATCCTATCTTGAATTCGTATAAACGTTACACAAAACATGCAGACGACATTGTTCTTCGATCCTGTAAAGACAGACTTGGTATTATTTTTCTACGAAGAGAGATATGAATTTTTATATTGTACCTTACACAAGTTGTGAAATAATAGTAAAGTAGTGAACAAAGTGTGGGATTGGCAACACTGCTTTTGATTTAAATTTCACATCCAAGGTGTTATCACCATAATAACAAGGTAAGTAAATATATTGATCAAGAACAGGTTCTTTAAAATCTAATGCCAAAAATACGTGACTGGCAAACAATTGGATCGTAAAAGGGGTCTGTCATGCTCACATTCGCAGCATTCAAAGAGAGACCATTGCTGCTAAGAAAAGATCAATACAGTACATCAACAAGTGATACTTTGGTGTTGCATTATGATTTTGCAGAGAAGTGGATGGTTGCAGGACGAAATCCAAAGTTATCATTGGCAAACATCCCAAATCTCAAAAATGAAATGAAATTTTTGAGCTTTACGTCCCATGATTATGTGGGCTAGGCTAAAGGAAATGGTGATGTTGAAAAATGAATAAAATGGTGGAATGAAGAAAGTGGGACGAAACGAAAGAGCCCCGAGGAAACCCACGCACGTGGTGTTTGTCCACCACAAAGTACACTTGGCGCGAGCTGGGATCGAACAAGGAATCTCACACACTAGAGGTAAACGATCTATACCACGACCCAAATCTCAATATTCACATGAGTTGGATACTTTCATGGTAACACATATAGCTTTGCAGTAGTCAGTGATGACTTGGCTCATGATAGTGCGCAAGCACTCTGTGCTGTCGAGTTGATCATGGGTGAAATATATGCACTGTGTGGTGGACACGCTTTTTCTACCCAGGTATTTGTATCTGAGAATGCAGCCTCCCATTTCAAAAACTGATTTCAGTTATTTGAGCTACAACGCATGAGTGGCAACGTTGCAAGGAGATTACTATTTTCAGCTACTGGGCATGGAAAATGCCCCTGTGATCGTGTAGGCGGTTTAATAAAACACTGTGCAATTAAATTTAATCTGAGCATAGCCATTGATACAATTAGAGATGCAAGAAGATTCGTGGAAACTGTCTCTACATTCATGAAAAATAAAACTTTTTTGTTTTTAACAAGTGTACTGTCGAAGAATATCGTTCAATTAAAAGGAAAGAGTATGTAAATGTGAAACCGGTGGCTGGAATTCAGTCCAGACACTTGTGGATTTCACCACATGAAATTTCCATTGCCAGAACTGCTGCTCATACAAAGAAACCTCTTATTTTTAGTTTCGTAACCAAACCTCTATGTACTGTGATGGATTTGTGTGTACGTGATTTTGTATCATGTGTATTAGACAATCAGTGGTGGGTAGTGGTGTAACTTCAAGCTTCAGCGCCCCCCCCCCCCCGCAACACTTAGTTATGCACTCCTACTTTCTATATATTCTGCGCCCCTGAAGCTCGAGCGCCCCCCGCGCCGAGGGAGTGCTATTTATGCCTATGGTGGTGGGTGGGACAAACAACGCCCGTATCACTCAAACTTCAAGATGTTTAGATCTCTCTCATGACTCCACATAGTACTGCAAATGGTTTCAAATGGCCTTCAGTGCAAAATGTCTGTACAATTACCGTAAGAAGTGTACTGCTCAAGATGGATTCACCTATTTCCACTAGACCAGGGCGCAAAATTTCAAAATCACACGCATTCGCAAATCCAAAAGTGATCGTCGCCAGTATTTATCATGTGTAAATTATCAGAGGCCTCTCTTACATAAGGCAGCACTCAGGTAAAACTGCACAAAATTGACAATTGCAGGCTAATTTGGGAATATCGTAATGAAGTGTTCACTGTAAATCTTTTTCAGTGTCTCATTCAACGTCAATGAAGAAAACAAACGTTTATATTCTGTCCACTCTGTTAAAACAAGGTCCACTTTTTCATTGTATAAATCTGGTTGCAAGAACTTAAATAAAGTCAGTTTTATTTCTTCCGCACCAAATTCAAGAATTATTTTTGTGCAAAACAAAAACTACGTAGCCATGTAAATTTAGGAAGAAAACATTCCTACTGAACACTGGTTGCCAACTCCAAATTTCTAGTCGCCAATGGAAATTTTGGAGATCGGAAATTTTGCGCTCTGCACTAGACGTTCTGCTCGTCTAAACAGATTTCCAGCAACCCAAGTAAAGCTTACTTGCACAGTTGTGATACACTAGTGAGTGCTTACATAAAATAAGTCTTAGTAATTACTAAACCTGTTCTTGGTCAATATTTTTACTTACCTTGTTATTATGGTGATAACACCTTGGATGTGGAATTTAAATCAAAAGCAGTGTTGCCAATCCAACACTTTGTTCACTACTTTACTATTATTTCACAACTTGTGTAAGGTACAATATAAAAATTCATCTCTCTCTTTGTAGAAAAATAATACCAAGTCTGTCTTTACAGGATTGAAGAACAATGTCATCTGCATGTTTTGTGTAACGTTTATACGAATTCAAGATAGGATTTTTTAGATATTAATTTTTGGTAATGGTCCAATTTTGAAATTTTCACTTTTTTCAAGCTAAATTCTCACTAATACTTGTAGTGAACAGATAGGTAAGAAATAATATTTTTACTGTAATGCCATGTTTCCATAGTATTTATTCCTAGTATAAAACAAATCTTATCTGTTTTCATTTACGCACAGGAAATATCCGAAATATGTGCACAAGAAGTTTTTTTTTTTTGCCAAGTTCAATAATATTGCTACTGTTTATGTTACATCTCAAATGTCTGTGTTTGGTATGGTTTGGAAGAGTAGAAAACATAGTATAAAATAAACAACAATAAATGTTTCTAGCACTTTTTGTTCTTTCTTAATAATACCTTAAAAACGCCAATTCCTCACTTTGCTGCAAAAGTAACTATTTGTGGTGATTTTTAACAGGTCGCAACACTGTTGCAAATCATCAGAGACCAAAACTATTTTGTTTCTGTATTCTGGTCATATTTATCGTTAATATATGTTTTTTCATAAGAATTCAAAGTGGTCGATGGTCACCCATTGTATGATTTGAAATGAAACAGCTCTGTAGCTAGCAAGAGGGAAAATGGGATACTTTTCGAATTTTCCCTCTAAAATAGTGAATTAAAATTTTGTATGGCAGGAAATACTGCTACCAGACAGACGCAAACTATCTTAAAATAAACTTTAGCACAGCGCTAATATGTCACTGAAGTATTGTGTCCATATCTAAGAAACGAAGCTTTATAAAATTAATTTAAAAGAAAGATTATGGTTAACAGAAAAGTAAAAAAAAAAAAAAAAAAAAAAGACTAAATTCGAATTTTCGAACCTAAAGTCGAATTTTTCATGCGTCTCCTAATTACTCGATCTGTACCTGCTTTTGTTCAGTAAGGACTGATGTTCAACTATCGTCAGTGGACTTGTGTTGATACGTATCGGTACGGATTTATAAACATCAATTTTAAAAATTTCAATTTTTTTTACCAGAAAATAAGAAAATTTTAATTTCCCTAGCCGGCAACACAGATTGTGAGTTGGGGAAATTGGTCTCAAAATTAGGTGTTCATATGAGGTATATACCTTACAAGTCTTAAATAGTTTTCTTTAAAACGAAGGAAGTTATACTGTAAAAACTAAAAAAGAAAATTCGAAATTCGAAAATTCACGTATTTTACTTTGGGCTCAAATTTGAGAAGGAAATTCGACACTCAGAAAAAAATATCATCAGTATAAACTATGATCCAACCATATTTGAATAAAATCATTCCGGCGTCTTAATTAGCGTTCACACAGCAGAATATTAAGTACGTGACAATTCCCAATGTGTCACTTTAGCCATTAGGTCGGGAAAGGGTAAGTGGTTCGCATCCGACATTGATCTGTGTCCACGTCTTATATAGACCCTCTGGTGAACGGGATGCATAACTCAAATCAATTCAATCCAATAACAATTGCAAAATCTGATCAATAACTTTTCTGTTGCTTTCAATCTTCAGCAGTGAGATCATGCACCCGTTCAGAAACTCTCAACGACTTTCTTGCTGTTTTGCCAATATTATTAATATATAGATTTGTAGATAGCGGTAATGTGCTATCGCTTCCAGCGCCGTTGAGTCAGAGTAAAGAACCACACATGTGGTAGATGGCGACAGAGGGAGTGTTTATTTGATTAGTATTTCAGAGAGACGAAAAATAATCTTGAATTAATGAAAATTGCAATTCGTGGATAAGTACAGAAGACAAAATCCTCTTCTATCCCGGTTAGAGTTATTCACGAGGGGAAAAAAGCTAAAGCTTTATCGTCCGTCTCTTTCAGCAGCAAGGCTGTATGAGATGTGGACCTAGAGCTTAACGTGGGTTCTAAACCACATGAGATTCCCTTGGGAATAAAAGTCGAGTCCTTCACGGCAAAGGTGCGTACGCAAAAGATATGAAAGTGATATCTCGTCACAAGAAACGTTCTTTCGCCCAGTCTCCTGGACAACCCTAAGCAAGGACAAATGGAGAAAGTAAGTATTTAATAAAAGCAAAATGTTATTGGTTGACAAAAGTATAAATCAACTTGTGCATAGGCGACTAAGTCTATTGAATTAAGTAGAATGATGTAATTTGCCAATTAATTAGTCCTGGAAAATATATTTTTCTTATTTTAAGATATAGCTAAATTACCAAAATTTCACGTGACAGAAATTAGATATGAATTTGCAATGTTGGCGCCTTATTAGACTCTTATTTCATTTACTTACTTCATTAGTCACAATGATCCAAGTTAATACTATTGATTTAAATCTAATGCAAACTTTATTGTTTCTTTAATTCATTTCATATTTCCATATTTTACAAAAGTTTCAGATACTAACGAAGTCATATTATATAGAGTCTGTCCAGAAAACAATGAACCTGGCCATCGTGCATTGCTCCAGTAATCAGCAGTACGCTTCCCGGCAAAGGAGTTTGTGATGGGGGAGGGGTCTAAGCTAAAAAAAAAAAAAAATACTGGACATCAGTCGCATCCGAGCTCTGATGCAGCAAGGACCACGCGTGGCGGAAAAGCTGTTTTTGAGTTTTTTTCTCATGACAGAACAAGTAACAACTGGAGCATTCGCATTAAAGTTTGTTTTCACCTGGGCAAAAATACTTCCGAGACGCTTACCTTGGTCAAAAAGGCTTACAAGGAAACGCCCTGTCAAGGGCCCGGATTTTTCCGGTACTTCAGTAAGTTCAAGAACGGATGGGAGACCACTGAAGACATGGAGCGATCTGGACGCCCTCCAACGAGTGGTTTGAACAAAAATGTGACCAAAGTGAAAAATCTCCTGAACTCCGACCGTCGTTTTGAGTGTAAGATTAATCGCCGAATAACTCAACATGTGCAAAACAACGGTTCACAAAATTATTTCTGAAAATCTGCCATGACAAAAACTCAAAACAACTTTTGCCTCACGCGTGATCCTTACTGCATCAGAGCTCGGACGCGACTGATGACCAGTAGGCCAGTACGTTGCTTAGCTTAGACACCCACTGCAGATTCCCTTGCCGGGGAGCGCGCTGCTGGCAACTGAAGCGCCGTTGGACGGCCAGTCTCATTACTTTCTGAACAGACGCTGTACTATAAAGCAATAACTAAATATTAACTTCAACAACAGAAAAAATATTGTGGAAAATCGACTTTAGAACTGCGTAGGAGACAAGACTTGAAACTGAGTCTCGTCTCAAAAGATGTCGTGAGAATGATATATCGTCTAGGACAGTGTATGTTTCTATTGGAAGAACTTTATCTCGTCTTGTCTCCTAAGACTCCTTTTCAATTCCAAACTGTATATTAACTGTACCAGCGCATGATCCAGCTCATGATACTGACAATAAAAGCATTTGCGATGACAACTAGTCAAGGTAGCGGCAAGCGAGATTTAAACCCAGAATCTCCTATTAGTCTGGAGACAGAATGCTAATGTCTAATCCATTCTTGTTCTTACTTCCCAGTATGATCATTCAGCCACTTTTTTAACCATCATTCTCTTGAGGTGATAGTTTCTATCTTTCAAGACAAAATGAACGAATTAATTAAGAAAAAATATATCATGACATTTCATTTCATTGACAGTCTCAATAGTTTTACCACAAAGATTAAAAAATCTTACACAAAATAAATAAATAAAAACGAAACAGTAGCAATATAATTTTCAAATTTTTCATAACTTGTCTGTAGTTGTTGGAAGCGTAACATAATACTTAATGCAACATGATGCAACAAAAACAAGTTGCGTCATCTATTTTCGCTTAAAACTTTACTAAAACAACATGGCTGTTTGAAACGGTGAACTTCTTTTTAAAAATAAAACAAGGACCTTTTCAATTGTCGCGTTTATTTCTCTCTCTCTTTGTTTTGTTTCTTCTTGTTTTCACTCGAACTCATTTCAAAGTCCGTGTCACGGTATTTGGCGGTAGGCCATAGACGTTGGCTGGCCTTGTTGGCGACGCTCACTCATGTCTTACAGCAACTGGTACGCGATTGAAACGATGAAGGTCGAGGCACGCATGCGCACGAGACCCATTCGCCGCTGGGGTGCAATTTTCTTCTTTTTCTCTTTTATTCTTCTCTCCGTACCTCGGAATACTCAATCAGAAAGTGGTGTCCACTACAATCTAAAAAAAAATCTCACGCTTGCAATCTACAGTACACCTTTTCTAAATCTTAAATTATATATAGCGAGAATACATTTTGAGTATTTATTATTTCACTCTGACGGCGAAACTTAGGGATCGGGAAGGGGAATGATCGAAAATGACCGATATTAGTGTCGAATCCAGTTTTCAGGGTCGCTGAGATGAACAGTGACACTTCCGATGCCGTTTAAATCCAAGTTCAGCCCCTTAACCTCGGGAAGGGGGAGATATATATATGTATAAGAATGATCGAAAATGATCGATATTAGTGTCGAATCCATAGTTTTCAGGGTCGCGGAGATGAACAGTGACATTTTAAATCCCGTTTAAATCCAAATTCAGCCCCGCAACCTGGGAGAAGGGCAGAGGAAATCTATAAAAATGATCGAAAATGACTGATATTATTGTTGACTCCGTAGTTTTCAGGGTCGCTGAAACGAACAGTGATACTTCCGATGCCTTTAAGTCAAAATTCACCCCTTTATGTTCAAAATGAAAGTATTCTCCCAGTACAAGGAACGAGTATTCTGTTAGTTAAACTTAAAAACATTTCTGGTTCCTGTAAACGTTCATTATTGGCCATATAAACGCATATTTGAACCCATATTTTAGCTTTGGAACATATTTGGTCCGAAGTGATATAAAACTATATTTTTGGTCATATTTTGGGTAAGTTTCTCTAATTGCTCAAAAATATTTGGCAGTGTTGCCAAACAGGAGAGGACCATCCATTTTTTTTATATTTATGGGGACAGCAATGTCCTATGGATTGATGCTTCAAAGCTTCAAGACTCAGAACAAAAAAATGTGAACTCCTTAATAAATTGATACTCTTAGCAATTTTTAAAATATGTATTGATTCTTGCCAGATTTTAAGTCATGTTCTGCCATTTTTAGAGCATAAATACATACATATCTTCATTTAAAAAAAATATAAATCCAAGGTCTAGTAATAATAATAATTTATCATAATCATCTCAGTCTGTGAATTAAGATAATTTCTAATAGGTAGCAATCACCGCTTTACTACATTCTCTGGGTGCTTTTATTTGAAAATAGTGACGATGCTGAACATAAAGGTGTTCTGCAGTTCATTACTACTAATATAAAGGTCTAACTAACTAAACAAGTAACTCTATGGCTTATGGAACCCGGAGGTTCAATGCCGCGTTTACAAAATCTCTCCACTGACTTCTATTCTTAGCCAATTGGATAGAGTTTCTACTTTGTATTCCTATTTCTGCGAGATCCATCTTAATTTCTGCGAGATCCACTGCATATACTAATTTGTGTGTGCAGTGTGTATGTCCACTATGTCTGTATTGTTACTTGTATAAATAAATAAATAAAATAAATATTGTCCTCTCGTATGCGCCTAGGTCTTCTTTTCGAGTTCTTCCCGTTATTACTTTGAAAGCGTTCCTACTTTCTTCCATCCTGGCTACATGATCTATCCACCTGAGTCTCCTAGACTTAATGATCCTAACAATGTTTAGTAAACCGTATAGATTATGAAGTTCCTCTTTACGAAGTTTCCGCCATTCCCCATTCCCATTTCTCTTGGGTCCGAATACAAAGGCTTATTAAATGTATAAGCAGGTATAATTACTTGTATAAAATTCACAAGTACTTATTCCATGTCAAGCACAACATAATGTAGTAACTAAGCAATATGATCACAGTATATAAGCTACAGACAGTTGTTACCCTTTACTTTTAGGACAGTGCATTATTTAACAAAGTTTACCGCCAAGTTACGTGAAGCGTTCATAGTCTGTAACTATACCTACGTTGGATTTGAGCATTAACATTTTTATAACCTCAAGTTGGTTGAAAAACTTTTAAAAATATGTTAGAAGTACACAAATAGAACTCTTAACTAAACACAAATTTTAACCACTAGCATACAGCAAGTGCTGTATATATGGAGTATTATACTGTATGGTTCAGAGACTTGGACATAACGAAAGTTAGAGAAGAAGTATTCGAAATAGGGCGTTGGAGGAAGATGAAGAAGATAAAACGGATAGAGAAAGCAACAAATGAAGATGTTTTAAAACGGATAAGAAAGAATAGGACGTCTTTAGCCAGCATTCTTCGTAGAAAGGCCAATCGGATTGGATATATTTTCGGAAGAAATTGTCTTCTTCACACCGCCATAGAAGAAAAGATGGAAGGGAAGTGAGGAATAGGAAGAAGAAGAACACAACTGATCGATGAGTTGAAGAATAGAAGAAAATATTGGGAGTTAATAGAGGAAGCTGAAGATCGAGAAACGTGGAAGAAACATTTCCAGATCTAAACTTAATTAAATAAATGACGCCTCATCCGTCACAGGATCTACCAAAAGACAGAATACTTAATAATATTAATATCATATAGTGAGCAAAAGGTTTAGGGCGAACAACTATTATTATTATTATTATTATTATTATTATTATTATTATTATTATTATTATTATTATTATTATTATTATTATTATTATTATTATTACTAATAATAATAATACGATAATAGGTTTTTGAGTGCAGCGAGAACCTCTTAAGCATAGATGCTCGGTGACTCACTGGCAAACTCCACACCCCTATATAACAAGAGCGAGAAAAGTTAAAATATTTGGGGCGTTCAGAACACAAGGGATTCAATTCTAATTATCAAAGTTGTAAAAACAGTTTTTACGCTCCGTTTAAGGGAAAGTGAACAGATTTTTTCTTTTACATTATAACACATATTTACCAAATTTTAAATATGAAATATGTTCAAAACGACCAAAAGTATAGGTCTACTTAAATCGTTTGTGCATCTATAGCTCCATTTATAATATAGATTAAAACTATAAAACTTAGCCTCACTGAAAGACCACAGATAATTTGTTTTACACTTAATAATTTTTCCCATAATTTTGAACACTGTCATTTCAGAAAATCGAAAAGTAATTTAAATGTCTATCGAACCTAAGTCAAAAAACGTTTTATCTTATAGGGTTATTAAAAGTTTTATTTCAGTCTACCAATCCCTAACTTTCTGTAGTCTCCGATCACAATATTGTCAATATAAGTGAGAATGTACGTAATATAACATAACACCTATTACCGGAATGAACTCTTTGTGGCGCGGGAAATATAACACAGTGGTAAAATGTTCACATCTCTGCGCTCGGGAACTAGTTCGATACCAGATCACATGAGTTTATGGTAAATAAATTCGTGTCCGTAGGTTCTCTTGAGGTCCTTCTGTTATCTTCTACAATATCATTACATCATTTTTTCAAAGAATCATTTAACGTTAGTAATCATTCGTCCCCCTTAGACTAAATGGCATAATGTGCGATGCTAAACCTGAAAATTCTATTTCATTTTATATTACATAGGAGCGTTTTATGCACTTAGCTATCTAACCTGCGTTAAATGTGCTGAAGAGTTAAAATTAGTGGTGTTTATAAGATGGTCATGCGCTAGCCTTATCAGAAAAAGTATCGGAATGATAAGTAATATGGTCACGCGGGCGTCTTATCAGACAGATATCAGTCTAGCAAGGCCAAACTTTGTCAGCTTAGCAGTTGAGTCAAACACAGCAGGGAAATAGCATTTCTACCCTTACGCCATTGTTGAGAAAAAAGGCCTGAAGACTGTACCAGTAGCATCCAGTCGTGTGAAACACAAAATATGCAGAGGTTCTATCATATGACATTGATTGGAGTGGACTTTAGAGTCCCTTTCAGCATCGAACCTATATGAAACGAGGACCTACAACTTAACGTGGAATCCGAATCATGTGAGCACATACCGGTAATCGAATCCGGGCCTTCTGCACTGAATGTGCGTACGTAACCATATGGCCATGATTAAGCTTAGCGTAATTCTTAAATTGATGAGCTCTGTGTGACTTGTGTTCTGTATATTTTGTGTGAATAATTTCCAAAGTCATTAGGATAACACCTGGTAGCTACTGCTCAACTAATAAAGTGAATACTTCAATTAATCATTTTAGAAATTAATCATTATAAATCGTACAAATTAAAAATACCTTTCGAATGGTATAGGAATGAAATATTAATTACAATATATAATTATACCAGATATTATATATATATATCACATACCCAACTAATTTGGCGTGATTTAACTGCTCCCCTCCGTACGTATAAATTAATACTTGCATCTTCTTTCCACTTATCTCTATTTGTGTGTGTGTGCGTATGGCTGAGTGGATGAATGGAAGAGAGTGTATGTTAAAATGTATGCGTTTGTGTATGTGTGTGTGTGTGAGAGAGAGAGAGAGAGAGAGAAAGACAAAGAGTGAGTGAAAGGCATTCAAAATATAATACGTGATTTCGACCCTACCTTTGTCACCTGTCTTTTCATGATAATCGAAAGTTTTAATTAATTGAATAAGTGCTTGCCTGCGGTGACTCTCCACAAATTGACACTCCGTGCAAAAGATCACGAACTCTCTGCGTGGTTGGTGGCTGACTGACTGTAAGTGTAATCTCATGACACAACGTAACCTCTCTCTTTGAACGGGAAAATTTGATCATCAAAATTATCTCGCTCGGCAGCACGCTCTGTATTCAAATTATATAGCCATTTATCACGCATACAAGTAAAACGGGTAGCCTACTTTTTAATAATGAACCTTTTAACGTTGATAATAATCAAACATTTCCTGAATAAGAGAAGCTTTTACATATTATGCGTGGGTTGTAAGTAAAGCACCGGCAATACATTTAGTACACACATGTGGTTGAACAGGCATTAACAATCACATTACAGGCCTTCGATATATAATATCTTGCATTGCCTTGCACTGTTTCATAAATCCATCATAGTTCTCCTATGACATTTCTGAAGTTTTTTTTCTTGATTTCGGTTATAGGCAACCCTACAACGTGTAGCAAGGACAGATTATCTGGAAAAATAGTACCTCGGAAGGTTCTTTCAACCATGAAAACAAATTAAAATCGTAGAGGATCACATCTGACGATTATGGCGGATTTTCCAAGGTCTACCAAGGCCAATTCACAAGTTCTTCATGATAGTTTTTAGAAGTATGAGTTAGGAGTTTTCTGATCAAAACTCCTATCTCCTGTATAAATTCCGGGTGGCAATACTGAATTAAGATAGGGGATTTAGGATTTAGATTTCTGGGCTTTCGGCATCTTATGGCCATATAGCCTGTAACGTTTGAGGGATGACGTCCCTCGGCGAACCCACTATCCGGGGAAAGGGAAGGAAGAAAGAAGTGGGGAAGGAAGGAAGCGGCCTCAAGAAAAGTAAGTGCTGAACAAAACACATAGATGGAAGAATGTGTTTAACAACTAATACTGCCACATGGTGGAACTCGGCAGTATTGAAACAAAGTGAATACGCGCGTGTTCTGTATCATGAACAACTTTGTATTGTTGAAAAATAAATATGCGTTTATACGCGGTAGGAAAGAGCTAAAACATGCGTGCGTATTTAAATGTCAAGAACGGCAGGGATTATACAATATATTATATTTTCAAATAGTTGATTAATATCTCTGAAGTATTTGGGGACAATGGTGATTATGTGTTGTTATGTAAAACAACTTTAAATGTCTAAACGTGGAATATTTAACTTTAAAATACCATCCCGTGTCATTTTGTAAAAGTACTGAATTAAAATAACCAGAAGAGAATTCGAACGAAAAGACTTCTTCCGATAAGTACTTGCTTCTATGGTGTCTAACACAAAATTTAACCTCGGAGATGATATTTGTTTCCTCTGGGGAAACATTCCTCCTACTTTCCTCTGAATTAATCTTTGTTTTAATTTCATATACTCGAAGTAACTATGATTTTTTTTAAAAAAATATCCTTACAATAAAGACTGAATCTCAGGGATACAAAAATATATCTATATCATTCAATCTACAATAAACTGTATTGAAAAACAAAATATTTTGACAAAGGTATTTTTGTTAATTAGCAACAGTACTTAATAGAACAAAGACTCGTTCTCATTAAATAAATGATCTTTTTAACTGAATGAAATTCTATACCCTGGAAAATGCATCAATTAAAACAACGTTAATTAAATACAAATTATTTCCACAGCACGCTTTCGTGAAGTTGATAATTACTAGTAAATATATGTTTACAATGATATTGGTCTAAATTTTACATTTCATTTCAGACGGTTGTTTATCTTCCCTCTTGTAAACATAAAATTCCAAATTATACAGATGTTATCACCATTGTCCAACTTGAAACAGGAATGCTCGCTCGGAATCTAAGTCAATAGTTTACATAGGCGCAGAGGCTCAATAGTAAAATACTCAACCTGCTTGTGAAAGATTCCTCTTTCGATCGTATAGAGAGAGATTTTATGGATACCATCTACAAGTAAAATATTTCCTTCCACTCTTTCCTTCTTTCACATAAAATCTTCTATTATATCCATTAGATATTCTATATTATTTTTCTTTAAAAGAAGCAATAGGGTCACGTATACACCACGTGAAGGAGTTTGGTTAGAATTTTGAAAGTAACTGAACGGATATGCAGAATCTGACTTTTAGGTATCGTTGAGTTGCATACCACAAAGGGACCATTATATATGCACTGTACATATGTATATGACCCTCTATGTACTGGGCAAAATTGATGGTCTTCCATCAAGTCATTTAAAAAAAAAAAAAAAAGATTTTTGGCTACCAAACGGATGAACACACAAACAAATAAGAATTTTAGAAATGATGCAAAAATGGATCAAAAGATTGCGATCTTGACCAAGAATTTTATGAATGACCCACGAAAACGCATCAAAAGATTGCGATCTTGGCCAATTATTAGTTTTTGGATCAGGCGCCACAAAATTTTTGAACGGACCCTAAATCAACATTTTGTATTTTCTACGGAATAAGAACATCATTCTTAGTTAACTGATAGTTTGGGATTGGCTACATGCGCCCCTGTACTCTAAATAATTTGCTGCCCTTCACAAAATTTGTCGCCGCCCCCTCCACCCCGAAAACGATGAAATTCGCCTCTACGAATGTATATTTTTTGGGGTCGCTGAGATGAATAGTGACAGTTTTAATTTAATTCAACTTCAAGGTCATACTCGACTCCCCTGGGAGGGGGCTAGATTTTAAAACTAATCGAAAACGACATATATTAGTGTTGAATTCATAGTTTTCGAGGTCGCTGAGTTTAACTGTATCAGTTTTCATGACCCCTTGGGGTAGGGGTGGGAGAGGATGACTTTTCAAAAACAATCAGACAAGTTAGCTAATTAGTAACTACTGTAATTAGAGCGAAATCAACACATTAACATATTTTCTCCCGGTTGCGTGAGACTCTAGTTTTAAATATAACTTTATTGTGAATCTTAAAAGGAATTCCAAATTTTACCGTCCCCTAAATTCTGCCGCCCTGTGCTCGAGCACAGAATAGCGCTTACCTAAATATGGGCTTGGGTATAAGACATGCAAGAAAATGTTTGATTGAAATACATTGGATCTCGTATCGGGGTCCACAAAAGTTTTAAACGGCCTCTATATCGAGGGGTTTTTTTTATAACGAAATAAGTACATCGTTAAGTGATAGTTGATAGTTTCGGTTTGGCTACACCATATCAAGTTCTCCAGATATAATGCGTACAAGAAAATTTTTGATTGACATATATTGAATCTTTTGATCCAACAAAGTTAATATGCAAAGGAGTTTCCTTGGTAAACTAAACCCCTTAATTACCCTGACTCAGGGACTCCCGCAGGACTTTTTCCATGAGAGAGGGTCAAAAGACCGATTCCAGGGCAGGGGGGGAAGAAGACTGATTCCAAGGTGGACAAAAGTAGCGAATACATACACAGACTTTAATGTACGCCTGTACATAATAATTCGCCTTCCTTCGCACAACTTTTTATTGATTTAACAAATATCTTGAAATGTCAACTTATTTGCTATGAAACTTCAAACTTCCCTTAAGCGTTTCTTTTATTGCATTTTCTACCTTTGTTGTGCCAAAACTTTCATAATATATGCAGCAATAGTGAAGTCTACGTGTTTAAAAAGGAAATCTAGAATTCATTCTAGTCTATGCTTCAAAAATACGCCAAAGAAAAAAAGAGCATGAATAAACTTTCTGTGCTTCAAATAAACTTTACTTTTTCTATAACCTGGAGTATTTCGGGTTGTTTACTTCTTTTATCCCTTCCTCTTCTTTATATTAATAAAATTCTGCGTTCGAACCCATTGCCAGATTAATAATGAACAGGAATGATAGGCACGTGTAATTAACGATAGCAAACAATACATCCTTCATTTTTTCTGACTACATATATTCTTTATAAGAGAAAAACAAAAGAAGTTTTATACGCCAGATATTCAAAATATTCCACGATGTTGGTGTTGGTGTCATATTCCGGACTTAAAACTTCAAATCATTCTACATTACTGGATCAAAAGCTCCAATATATTTCAATCAAAAATTTTCTTGTATGCCTTTATACTTGGAGAATGCATATAGTGTAGTCAAACATAAACTATCATTTAACTCAGTATGATATGTTTATTCCGTAAAATAAATACAAACACTCCATTTAGGGGCCGTTCAAAAATTTTGTGGCCCCTGATCCAAAAAATAATTACTGGCCAAGATCGCAATCTTTTGATCCATTTTTTGGATCATTCCTAAAATTTTTATTTATTTATTTATTTATTTATTTATTATTGACAAAGTTTCATACAGCACTAGGCCAATTAGCTGAAAATGTGCAACATAAACACAAAAAAGAATAAAATACAGAAAAAGGATTCAACTTTCAATATACAAAATTCTCATCAATTGAGTTCTAAAGTTTCTCTCACAGATAAAAACGTCACATTCTGCTGACAATGTATTCTAATCGTGCGCTAGTCTATAAAAGAAAGTGTGTTTTACAATTGATAGCCTAGGTTTCTCATAAGTTAGCAAATTGAGAGAGCAAGTTCATCTCCAAGAAACACGAAAGTTAATCTGCCATAGTAAGAATTCCGAATCGTCAATTTTGCCGTTGATAATCTTATATAGGTAAAGTAAATCAGCTCCGCAGAACATAAGTTCAGAAAAAAAGCCAGAAAAATCTCATTCCTGGTGGCTGACCTGAAAAAACAATACGCTTTTTCGACCGAGTGTTCCCACCGGAAATCAAACCCGGAACCGCTCGAGTCCATCTTAAATTTTAGTCTTTTGGTTTAACTATAATATTGTCCTGAAAACAAGACAGATATCATACGAAAGATAACATCACGTTGAACAGAATTATACGGTTTCTTGTAAGTTCTCATCCGTAGAAAACTACGCGTTCGCTAGAAATGAAGGAAAGAAATGTTAGTCAATGTACTAATTCTTGGGTACAACTTTCTGAAACTGTATGGATCTTTCTTACCTGAGCTCGTAGCAATAAAAATTTAATTTTAGTGTGATTTCTCTCAACAGTCGCTACTAGTCACTTCCCTACAATCGCATTTTACATTATCATCTGATTTCTTCGTGACCTACCCAAGTCTTTTTCCTATTTGCTTTTTAACTAATTCTCGTTTACACTAATAGGACATGGGCTAGATATGGAAAATTATACTCACATAGCAAAGAATCCTGCACTCTCTCCAAATTACACTTTTTTACATACCTGAAAAGAAAATAAAACATAATTAAGTTACAATATGCTTGCGTATTCTACATATTAGAAGGAAATGATAAAAAAAAAGTTTTACTGTAATTATCGGAAGTAGAGGGTGGGTGAGAAGTCACCAAACTCTGGAGTCCAATGGCTCTATGTGTGCTGTTATAAGTACTCAAATGAATGTCTTCATGTTCTTCGTAACAGGAATTAACTGTTTCTATTGTGATAGAGAGTTCTGTAACAGAATTTCCTTTATGGTGTAATAATGCAAAGATATTCGTACCTTGATAATTTCCCACAAAATAATGTCCTGTAATAAGATAAGGGCTTCAACGTGATCACAGTAAAGGAAACACGTGAATTCAGAAGACATAAATCAATCAACCTACATGGAAACTTGATAAAGGAAACGTATGACTTCAGATAATAGCGGTCAATGAACGTACTTCAAAACTTGATAAGAACACACAAGACTTTAGAAGACAGCAGCCAATTAATGTACTTGGAAACTTGATAAAGAAAGCACATAAGTTCAGGAGACAGTGGCCGATCAACTTAATGCAAACTTAATAAAAGAAGCACGTAACTTCAGAAGACAGCAACTAATGAATCTACTCCAAAATTTGATAAAGGAAACATGTGACTTCAATGGATAGCAGTTAATCAATCCATTTGTAAACTTGACAAAGGAAATATTGATTTCAGAAGAAAGCAGCTAATCAACCTATTTGAAAACTCGATAAAGGAATCACGTGATTCTATGTGCGTAGAAGGTAGCGACCAATTAACCTACTTGGAAACGTGATAAAGAAAACATGTGACTTCAGAAGATAATCCCCAATCAACCTATTTTAAAACTTGGTAAATAAACCATTTGATTTCGGAAGAGGAAGGCCGATCAACCTGATAAAAGAAGCACGTGACCGGAGAAGACAGTGGCCAATCAATGTATTTCAAAACTTCTCGTTCTGGAATGTGCAAAATATGCGGATATTTTATTCTGTTTCATCCATACTTGTTCTAAGAAATTCGCTTTGAGCTACCGTATTAGTAATGAATTCAATATATCTATATAATATACACAGTTCACGAGACAATCCAAAAATTACATAATATTGTTGTTTTATAAGATGCGAGCTGTTACTTAATTTTGTATAAACTCTTGTCTCGTTTTCATCGCCATTAATGGTGTTTAATTATTTGATGCACCAACAACTAAGGTTTTATGTGCTACAAATGTACAAATAGTGAATTATTTGTGTAGAAATGAATTATTTATATAGAATTGTACAAAAAATTTACAAATGGCGTCCGCCACCATTTGCAATTATTGGCAGACTTGAGAGTCGAATTGCCTGATTTGTATTGTTAAAAATTGAAATAAGTTAAAAAAATTAAATTCAGTATAATCGTGAAATAAGTGTGTAGCATGCCAAAATCGGGAGAAGTATAAAATTGTCATAGTAGAGAAGTATCAAAGTCAAAATCGGGGAGGAGGTCCAGCGGGACGAAGAGGGCCAGCTACCCAGTTGATCAGGGTGTAAAAGTTTAAAAAAGTGAAAATAAATGAAATATAGATGAAAAGAATAGTTGTGGATGAAAGTATATGTGTTTATGAGTATATGTGGATGTGGATGTTAAATGTAAGATGAACACTTTTTATTTTAATCACTTCCTTTTCCCCACAACACTCCAAAAGATGTTGTCACTAACGAGGTCACCGCTGAACTCTAATTTTGTATAAACTCACTGTTATTTACTATACAATTTGGTATTAAAGTACGTCATCACTACACGTTATATGAACACGACAGTCTTTGGTGTTTACAGTTGGGACAGTGCAATATTTCATAAACATTACCGCCAACTTACCACATGCATACTATCATATCATATCAAGTACCATTCCACTTATTTTTTGTTATAGATAAAGAGAAGGTTATTTTCATGTCTGTATATTCCGCCTTCTCGACTATGCCATTGTATCTAGATTTCACACAGATATGTATCGCAATGAAAGTCGTATCAGGTTCATCTAAGCGTACTACTATGCAGTATATGCAAGGAATTTTTCACTACCATCCTCATTAGAAAGTATAACTCAAAGAAAATTTTTAAAAACCCTAGCAGATCTTATTAAAAATTGGTACACTAATATTTAACGTTTACATAGGTTACTGAATTTCAGTTAATCATACAGTACTGTCTAGTTGGTTTCCACTTAAATTTAGCGGAAAAGTAATAAGTCTCGTTATTTTAAGAACAATTTGTCCTTTATTCATTTTAGTACATCTTAAACAAGTACATTATACACTATATTTATGACATAGCTACTCAATCATCACATCATGTACTTTCTTATAGATCAAAATTTACGTTCACAAAGTTTGCTTCATGTATTTTTATAAGAAATGCAAATACTGATTTTATATTTCTTTATATAACTTTACTTTGGGTTGCAGCACTGTTGATTTGGTTGTATCGCGGAGTATTTGACACAATGCCTCCTCTTATTTGCATAGTACGAAATTATACCCTTTTATATCTATTACTTTAAAAGTTACAAGGGTGTATCAAGATAAATGGTCCACATATTTATATACAGGGTGTCCCGGGAATAAGTGACAAAACTTTGGGAATCAGTATGGACGATTCTAAGCAAATAATTTTGTATAATCATGGGGCATATTCTCAACGATTTGAGTGCTACAAATTGTGAACCACTTTTGACCTTGAGTTGGCTTATTGCTCAACCTGTAGTTATTCTATAGAGGTAAGACAATGCATTTGAAAACCTTTCCAACGGTAAGCAACATCTATCGCTATTGTTTTTGGAGAGGAAGTTATTGAGGAAAATTTGAGAATCAGTGTTGCCGTCCAATTCCCTTTTAAAAATCTTAAAATAATCCCAACTTTCCCTCAATAACTTCTCTTCTAAAGAAACCATTACCACATGTTGCCATTGCATCACCTCCCAAATCTGTATATCTGTAGAATCTGTAGATAATCCTTACCTCTCAATGACCAGGTGTCTTAGAGAGGGGGTTAAGGAGCTCTCAACGACCAGGTCTTAGAGAGTATAGGATAGGTATCTCTCAATGACCAGGCGTCTTAGAGAGCGGGTTAAGGAGCTCTCAATGACCATGCCTCTTAGAGAGTATAGGACAGGCGTCTTAGATAGTATAGGACAGGTATCTCTCAATGACCAGGCGTCTTAGAGAGTATAGGACAAGTATCTCTCAATGACCAGGCGTCTCAGAGAATACAGGACAAGTATCTCTCAATGACCAGGCGTATTAGAGAGTACAGGACAGTTATCTCTCAATGACCAGGCGTATTAGAGAGTATAGGATAAGTATCTCTCAATGACCAGGCGTCTTAGGAAGTATAGGACAGGTATCTCTCAATGATCAGGCGTCTCAGAGAGTATAGGACAAGTATCTCTCAATGACCAGGCGTCTTAGAGAGTATAGGATAGGCGTATCTCAATGACCAGGCGTCTTAGAGAGTATAGGATAGGTGTCTCTCAATGACCAGGCGTCTTAGAGAGTTGGAGGTTTGATTAACTGGAAGAGATTGATGTCTTCTGTTGTGTTCTGTCTCCTTTTATGCAGAAATGTTGCTGACAGCTTGAATCTTCATCACTTGTCAATTGTTGATGGTGATGGACGACGTCTTCTATGTGATTATCTTGTGAGAAGTGTCCACCTCTAGCACGCGGTGTAGAAACACAGAAACACGTGGAACCTTAATATATATATATATATATATATATATATATATATTCCGCTTTGAGCTTTCTTTAAAACAATCATCAATGCCTTGCATATTTAATCCATTCCGGTAAGTATTCTTTAGTGTTAATAATATAGTGTTGTCAGTGTCTACCACAAATCAAATTCTTCGATATTCTTTCAGTTCTTTAAGAAAAAAAAAACACAATTTGCTAAACCGAAAATCCTTCAAATATACAGACTAGGAAGAAGGGTCAAGTGAGGTGAAAGAACGTGAAAAACAGAGTCAGAAAAGAACGGAGTAATAACTAACCAACAAAGCTTCTGAAAAAGTACTTGACCAAATTTGTAACCAGTTACTGGATAAGGACCACTTGAAAGAAGCACCTGGACTACGAGAAAAGTCGTTAAATGAACCTATTTTTTTTTGACTTGGAGGCTTAAAACAGATATATAAGAATTTCAAATAAATATACTATGTTACCGCCCAGAAACTGGTCGTGTTTTATCCCAATTAATCGAAGAATGACATCAAATAATTAAAAACATTTTTTAAAATTTGATATCCTGTTTAATTATGTTTTATGAAACGAATCATTACATATGAATTTTTACTAGGAAAGAAAAATTAATGACTCGTATAAAGAAGAGTTAAAAATATATTAAGAATTTCCTCAAATTATTGTGGATTTTTATAGAAAAAATGTATATGTCTGTATGTAATTTATGTCAGTAGTGAAATAGAATCTTGTTCAGTTTTATTCCCAGGTACTGAATCGATTAGCAACTGTCGGAAAGTGCTGTGGGGTATGAAAATAACAGGAGAACAACTGCACTGAGTCTATGAACACGGTATTTCAATGCTGCAAGAGTTCGTACCCTGTGGCAATCTAATCCTGGCAGAAATGCTATTAGCCATTTCGATCAGATATATAATGCTTTATAATTATTCTCCTACTACCTTCTACTCAGTATTTTTCCTAAGAATCTTCTCAACTTTGCACCCTGTACATGTTTGTGTTGCATGTAACTTATGGATTTGTTTGTTCTCAGGCTAATTTCCATATTCAGAACTGACGCTACGTGAAATATGAGTATGCTGATTAAATTGGGATCAAAATCCGGATATTAAATCCTGCCACCCCACACAAACGGCAGGATGATTAACTATTTGGCCACTACAGTCTGTCCCATACATCTTACAATAAAGCCATTATATGTGTATATCTTGAATTTATTTAACACATCTCAATTTACTGTTGTAACTATGGTTGAACTATTTTCAAGAATATTTTACTTATTTACTGTTTTCATTAGTTTTATGTTCTAAGATTTTATTTTTTGGGCTGAAGAAGATGATTAGATCGACTTTGATTTTTTCGTCCTTGTGCAAAATAAGGTTATGAAGAATACGAAGAATATATTAACGTGAGCTCTGGATTACGACCGGTATCATTCACAAGTGCAAAATCCATCATATCAGGGCCGCAACTTGTGGGGGGAAGGGCAGGAGGAGCAACTGCCCCTTCCCCACAGGGAGGCTCCTCGCCGCTCGAGGAAGGTCCACTTTAAGACGGAATTTTCTTACTACATGTACGATACGAACATGAAGTTATGAATGAAGCATCAAAGAGGTTCACTACATTACACAAACAAAACAGCACACAAAAGGTAAATAAAACAAAAATGAGTCATGGGCCCATTTCAGTAAAAAAAAATGTCCACTATTAGGTGCCCTAGAAATAATATTTATTAGTATGGCTTTGAGATTTGTCACATTGTTCCCTTAATTAATTTGTCATGTATGGAACGGACCCAGGGGCGTAACTAACGGCCTCGCAGACCTTGCCGTGCGGGAGGGCCCATAAAGAGTAACAGAAAGATAGAAAGAGGGGGCCCAAGAATTAGGAAAATAACTTTTTCTAGGGGGCCCTAATACGCGTATTAATGCTTGCCCTCCAGAAAAAGTCTAAGTTACGGCGCTGCATCATATAGTCAATTTTCAAAGTATAGATCATTTCCTAACATATTATTTCGCCCTCAAGGGATTGCAGGATCACCAGGGGCACTCCCGTGAGGGGGATCCACCAGGTCCGGACGCAATCCCCAAACTTCCTAACTCAACATACATTTGTACAATAAAACTATACTTGTTTAATAGGAAAGTTAATTGATGTAGCATGAAAATTTTATCTTACACTTCAACTGTACTCTTATTAAAACAATGTAGTTCTTACGTTTATTAGTTGTAATAAAGCAATATTATGGATAGAGTCAGAATGTAAACAGGTTTTTAATTTACACTATTGCTTTACAAATATGAATGTTTTTACTTTTTTAAACTTTCAGTTTCTTAATACATCATGAGTTATGGACTATAAAGAGAAAGAGCACCTCTTTGTTCCCTTTTTTGGCTTATTTTTAGCACCTTTTACCTCCCTTTTTGCCATGAAAATTGCACTTAAAAATTCTAACCCTGCTGATAAAATTAATAGTGAAAGGCCACATGCCTTGGCCAAGATTGGAACTCACAAACTATAGATATATCTTGTAATGGTAACCTATTGTCTTAACGCCTCGATCATGGCAGTTCGCTGTTTCGAAGAACTGCAAAGACGGGCAACTAGTGGCATACTACACATCACGATGATGATAACACGTGACCTATTGTTCTTGCGTCATTGCTTTTCTCTCAGCATAAAACGAAACGCTCTACAACATTTATCTCGGCAGCATCTGTCATTCTTCCCTTAACATCTAGCTTGCTATTATATCGTTCGGAACGTAATTGATTCGTATGTTATGTGCGAAGTGAAAAACGCACCAACCCGTTTCGTGGCGCTGAGGGTTTCTCCTTCTGTGGATCGTCATCCGCACGTGGCTAACGACCGCTTACATGGCAGCAAAAGTCAACATTCTCATGAACCACGGTTTATGTTTCCTCCTTCTGTGGATAAACATTTCCTCCCCTCTAAGAATCACTGTTGCAAATATCTCGGAACACACTTTCACTTTTACGGATGTGAAAAATTGCCTTCTATACTTTTATTTTATTTCAACAAGAAAAAATTAATTAAAACTTTGGTGTTACTACACATTCTTTAAAAATTTATTAAAGATCATTTTTCATTAATTTTCCTCTGTTTAATTACTTCACTAGAAACAATAAACCTTGAATTTATCATCTCTCAAAAAAAAAAAAAAAAGTTCATTAATTTACATAATTCTGTAACGTTAGAATCACAATTAGCGTTTAGCGAAAAGGATTGTCTCAGTGGCGAACCCAGAAGGTAAAATTCTGGGGAAAGGCAGGCAGAACCCAGGCCTTAATAGTTATATCATGAGTTTACACAAATCATTTTAATTAGAAATCCGTTTACGCACTTCGTTAACAGAAGCGGCGCAAATCTGTCTTCAACATTGGGGGGAGGGGGACGGGGAAGATCGTTCCCATAATTTCTTTTTTACTTTTTTTTTAAGCGATATTCAAAATGTTTATGAAGTTGAAAAACGATGCTGTGAAGGATAAGGGGAGAAGAGTTGTCTTTAATATTGGGAGGCGGGCAGATTTGAGACTTATTTTGGGTAGGACATCAATTTCATCTCACTTTCCTTTGTGACGTTCGGACACAAATCATCACATTTCTCCCCAAAAAAACACATTTCAAATCGGATTATTGGGGGGACAGTCCCCCAGTTCCAAGATTGGAGGGGGCATGCCCCTTCACCCACCCACCCCGGATTTGCGCCAGTGGTTAACAATAACTATTGGTAGGAATATCTAGATTCAAAAATTTTCCAACAAAGAATAAAAAATTACTATATAAACCTTTCAAAATATATACATAATAGCTTCAATTATTTTGTCACTTAAAAAAACTTGGGAGGGGGGCTAGGCCCTTCGGCTCCCTGGGCTAGATCCAAAACTGGATTGCCCAAAGATGCGACTTACATTAATTGATAGACCTAATTCAGCTGAACAAAATGCGGGTGAATGTGCAAGTAAATTCTCATGCGTAGTTCTAGAGGAAATAAAGAAAAACTATATATATATATATATATATATATATATATATATATTTGTAAGTTGAAAACTGCTGGTATGCAATAACCACACCACCAATTCGTATTAAGATGTAATTCACACAGAATTATACACAATATGAAAACTAATTAAGCGATAGTATACGGTATAGTTAATGAGATGTAGGCAAAAATTATGATTAGCTATAAACTTTTAATTTTTGTTTATAAAGATGAGATATGTTATATGAAGGACATGGATCACAATAAGCTGTATAAGATGACATAGATGAGAGTAAAATCTGATAAATAGTTTACGAGAAAATCGAGAAAAGGAATTTGTCATTTGTTGCCTGTAATAATTAATGTTTTTTTTTATTCTGCCGGGATAAATTGTTTATTTTCTTATGTATTACTATAGATACAAAAAAATATACAGTATATTCTACGTATCATATTGTATCTATTCATGTTTGCGGGGGCAGGCGGCGTACAGGTACAGCGCTTATCTCTGGTGTGTGCGGTTCCTAGTTTGATCCTCGTACAAGTAAGTTTGTGGTGGACAACATCGTGTCCGTGGGTTTTCTCAGGGTAGTCCCGTTTTCTTCTTCATTCCACCAATTCTTCCATTATCATACATTTGTCTTAATCATCATCTCCTTTAGCTTAAATAGCATAATTGTGAGACGTTAAATTGAAATATTTCATTTCATTTTTGTTCACGTTTGGTACCTGATAACGGTGATGCACAAGCTACTTGTAATTAAACTAAAAATGTACTGGGAAAATATTGTTATTTTTGTTTATAAAATTCTTAAACAACAGTATTGTTGCATCCACAGAGGAAGCAAAGGCATCCCTATTTTTTCCACGACATGTTTGTATCACAAATATATTGCGAGCACTTTAATATAGATAAAGTCTAGCACACTTATGTTGCCCTTTAACTGCCACAATGTATAAGCAAAACCTATATATATTCTTGGGGCCAAAACGTAATTTTAAATTTTCTCATTTTATTTGAACCGATTCTGCGTACTGTGTGTGTATAATCTTCGAAAACAAAAAAGTGTGAGGCATCCAGAAGTGCCACGCGGCAGAAATTTATAATAACAGTGAGGCATAACGTTGATGCCTCATTGCGGTTACAGTGTTAAGATTAACCTCTACTATCCTTATTTATACGCGTAGAGATCTTTCGTGGTTATATAGTTAGCGTACGTGTCTTTGGCGCGGGAGATCTGGATTCCATTTCTAGTGGAAACTCAAATGGTTTTGGATCCAACGTTAAGCTTTAGGTCCACGTCTTATATAGCATTGATGCTGAAAGGGATGCTAAACTCAATTCAACTATCCAGATTTATTTATGTGCCCTTTAAATCCCACGGATTATTACGGATTAAACAAATAGCCATAGTTGTTCTCGCAATAATATTCATGGAATATCCGATGAGTGATCATTACGTATACAAAATCGTAATTATTCTCACAACAACATCAGTAAACATCGAACGGACAACAATAATGTAAATATCCGTTATGGTTATCGCAGAAATGTTGTGTTGGCAAGAATACTCACTGCGCATCCTATTTGAGCGCTTTTATGAAGATTCCAGACTGGTCAGTAATTTTTGCATGGATAAAATTGGGCAATTACTTAGTATAACTGTTGGCAATTTCCTAGAAACAGGATGTGAACTCACGGAAATTTTGCGTCACAACTTTGTAGAATAAATAATGAAGAGAAAATTAAATAAGTTTTAAAATTGTATGTTTCAAAAATCATTCATATAAGTATGGGAAAGAATTATACTTTGCTCAAGATACAAATATGAAAGGATTTCGATATTCCATATCTATACCAGATGAACAAGATTTTTGTTTAACTTCCTATAATAACATAAAAATAAACATTTTTAGATATAAAAAGTTTAAACAAGCGTCAGGATACAAAAATTATATTATAAATAACTTATGATAATGTGACATTACTGGAGGCACATTTTTACAATTTTGAATTTATGGAAGATCCTCCACAAAAGTGCGAGTATGAAAGAAGAATGAAATTTACCATTAAGAATATTTTTTTAAAAGTTAGACGTACTCGCAAAGGCATGAAATTTAGCATAAGGAGCCTATGATATACAGATTACTAATTTGAATTCACTTTTACGAATTCAACGAACTACTGGGAAACGAACAGCGGTTTTGGATGACTTCATAAATCTCAGTTTCACATAAAAACTGGTTTGTAGATCACGATATGTTTTCTGTATAATACGTAATAATCAATTGGGAGCGGTTTGTAACATACTGAATTTTTAAAATTTCAATCCTAATACAGAGTAAAAAATCATCTGAGGAATGGAGAACTACTAAATACATATAGGTAAAATACTAATTTTGTAAACTGACTTATAAAAATAATACCTTGTAGATCACCATCCTTTTTATTTTTTTATAATTAACATCAGTACATAACCAAAATTGAAGAAGTGGATCATATTATATTGAACATTCATAAATTTAACCTGAAGGAGGTAAGGAGTTTTTAAAAATTCTTTTAACACATAGAAGCGCAATCTTTAATTTTACAAATTTCATTGTCACGCTAAAACCATTTGCATGACGATATTTTGGGCGTGGCGACAGATCATGATATAGCAAAACCTAACAATGCTGTTAAGGAACTTGGTCAATCGCAGGATAGTTGGTACACTGTTTTCTACGTATCTGAATGTCGCATTTGTAAAATCAACACTTCTTTTATCTTTTTGAAAACCTGTTATCTCTTTGATTGGTTATTTTTTAAATTTAACTTAATTCTTTGCAGTAAGATTGCATAAAGAGTCTGAATCATATGAGCATATACAGGAAATCGAATCGGGATTCCCGAGGAGTAATCATTATCTATTCGAATACACTGTAATATCCAAAACTAGAAAGTTTCGATACTCGACATCATCTTAAGTCAATTATAACTGTTTAAATTTTAATCTGGATTTTTTTATGAGCATGAGAGACAGTTTGGTGACAAGAGGGAGCTCCTGAAAAGCTATGTGCAAGTGAACGCTCAGAAATTACATTTGAGGTGTTCAAATAGTAACACCAAACTCAGTGGCAATCAGTTCTTGTGTCTATATATGTATAGTTTGTGAAAGTCGTTACCATTTCCCTTAGAAAATACAGTTTTAAAATATGTGGTCGATTATTTTGACTTCAGAGTGTTTTTTTCAGGAAGCAAGTTTTTGTTGAGTTTGCCTGTACTACCCAGAAGGCATCATATATTCTCTCAGTACGTGCAAGTTAGGATAATTAAGCATCATATGGATATTCTAAGGAACTGCAAAGCTCACTCGCCCAAATGATCTAAATTAGGACGTCTGATCAACTTAGATATAATGTGCAATTTGTTGTTGCTAAAGTTATTACTGTATAATCTCTTTGGAACTTCTCTTTTGAGCAGATGTTTTTTTTTTTTAAAAAAAACTAAAATTTCATTTGAATTGGCAACATTGCTGTGATGTGGTCTACGTGGTCTTTGGCAACATTAATGCTGCTTAACTTCAGAGAATACACACACACACACACACACATATATATATATATATATATATATATATATATATATATATATATATATATATATATATATATATATATATATATATATATATATATATATATACTAAACGAAGAATGAAATTTATTCGTTGTACATTTCTAGGGATTTCGTCGACACAGAGTTAATCTTTACAGGAAGACCAAAAGAATTAAACAAAAGATAAAGCGAAAGCAAACAGACTGCAGCATGGTAAGAGAAAAGCAGAAATTGATTTTAATGAAATGGAAGAAAAAGAAAGAAATTCGTGACTAAACAAACAAAAAGAAAATTATACGGAAGGAAGACATAAAAAGAATATATACTAAGCGAAAATCCGAAAGATAAACCACTCACGAACTGGCGGAAAATCATACTATCATCGCCCAAAAGAAGCTAAGCCAAAGAAAAGTATGTATCTGGACAATGTCTAATATACAAGATTCCGGGTTCAGTGTTTTAAAAGAAGTTTACCAAGAAATCTTGAAGGTAAGGAAAATGATACCATGATTCTACCTTCCACAGCGGACTTTTATTTGTAGACTTAATCATATAATGCGTTACAATCTGAAGCAACTGCGAGGTTATTGAACGGTTATTGCGTATCTTTAGTGTCTGTGGTAGAATGCTTGAATTCAAATGATACTCGGATAGTAAGCCAATTAAGGAGCTATTACAATTATGTAGCAAAACGAACATTTACGTGAATGAGTTTGGTTTGGTATGTGGGATACTAAACTTCTTTACAAGCTAAATTTTACCAAACTTAGACTTAAATATAGCATCTTACCTCAAATTGAATAAGTTATATCTTGGGATAAACGAATATTTGAGACGGTTTCATGCTTAGCTTGTATTCCACGCACAGATTAGTATTTTGAGTATTATACTAACCTGCTAAGCTCAATGGAACCGCGGGAAGTCTATCAAGGAAAGATGATATCCATAGTTACTCTCATAGTGATTAATAAAATTGGTTAATTAAATAACTAGAGTTAGGTATGGCAGATGTTCTCAGAAACCGTATCCCACGCTGTCGTATTAGAGCATGAGAGGTTGGTTTTATTATTTTTTTTATATATAGAAGTAAAAGAACCCTAATTTACCTCAAGATGTTTAATTATAATTTTATTTACATCATGTACTTTACATAATGCGATTATTTGCACAATATTTAAGTTATAAGTTACTAATATGATTTATGCTAGGAAACCGGCTTGTTTCCCGGGCTGACGGACGGCCACAGACTGACAAGGTAAATATACTCATATAAAGAAGTTCTGATATATCATACTCTTAAAAAAAAATCAACTCATAAAATTTTATAGAAATATTAATGTAATAAGCTAAAGCATTCTGCTTGTCTGAAATAATAAAAATAATGAAACATTTGGTGTAATACTTCATATTTGTTTATTCCCCATAAACTAAAGGAGACTGATGATAATTAAAAGTGAATAATTATGAAATAATAGATGAAAAGCATTATTGGGGAAACGGGAGGACCTCAAGAAAACACACGGAGACAATGTTTTCATCACAAAATCAGTCAGCCTGGGATAGAAATCTACTAAATAGTTATACAAGAATGCGAACTACTGATTTAGTTTGTATTAGAGACTATAGTATGCGTACCGGAGATCAAACTCAGGACCATACATATAAATAAAGAACGCGAAAAATAAGCACTTGGTCACGATGCTGCATTTAAAGAAGAATGTGGACTCTGTAGTGTTTAAA
The DNA here is from genome assembly GCF_964235325.1 of Thermobia domestica. Taxonomy (NCBI): domain Eukaryota; kingdom Metazoa; phylum Arthropoda; class Insecta; order Zygentoma; family Lepismatidae; genus Thermobia; species Thermobia domestica. The sequence continues at coordinate 91,508,437 of NC_137469.1, forward strand.
AAGATAAGAACCAAATTAAGATAAGAACTTATTATATAATGGAGAAAAGGTGTGAACTTACAGTATCTAGCTTATACTCATATACGAGGGTATTTTCAAAAGTTCCTGTCGGACCTTGAACTATGGTATCATTGGTGAAAAGCCGCTCATGGCATATAGTGCCAGCTACAGAAGAAATGATGTATCGGTTTCAACTGTCCGTCTGCTTCAGTTCGCCATTTGAATCAATCTTGTGCATTGAGCTCACATAAGTCTTGATAATGCTTCAGTCCACACAACTGTTGTTGCCAAGAGTAATGAAAGATTATAGCTTCGAAGAGATTCATCATCCACCTTATGGTGCAGATTTAATACTGCAGCTTTTGCAACAATTTCTGTGTGGAGTGCGTCATTGTCATGCAGTATGTGAGCTCAATGCAGAGTAACTGATTCAAAAATGACGAATTGACGCATGTCGACAGTTGATACTGATGCATTATTTCTTCTTTATATATGGCACTATATGTCATGATTGCTTTACTACTAGTAATGCAATTATTTCAGTGTCAAGTCCTAAATTTTTGGAAATACCCTGGTATTCTGTTATAAATCTCACAATTACTTTCTTTAATGGGTTCTTTAAATTTATATTACTGTAAGTGTTAATGTAAGATAATTACGAAGTTAGAAATAGTAAAGTAAAGGTATTACGAAGTTAGAAAAACTCATCTACTAAAAACAAACGCTATTTATAAATGAAATTAATTTTCGTTAATTGACTTTTCTTCTTATCTCTCTGGCTGTGGAACACATTCTGCTGTGGGAGAAATAAAGCTTATATTATGTTTTATGTTTCTGACTAATAAAGACTTTTTTTTTTTAATTTCGTGAAAAAGGATCTCTTTATAACATCAAATTGATTTCAACTTCATCAGTAATTGAACTGGGATTTTTGAGGTTTCAAGTTTCTAATTTTAAAAAGTCTGCTACATTACAATGCCTGAATGTATTCCTGTCTATAAAAGCCCTCTGGTGAAGAAGAGAAGTAGAACTGAACGTAGAATGAAGAGAAAGGCATAAGTTTTGACGTTGCTGGAATAATTTTATAAATTTGAATCGACTTTAATAAGACTCTGTGTGTGTTCTTTGTTTATGAAATGGAATACGTACATTTAAAAATGGTTAGATATTTGTAGTAAATTTAGCTCTCTAGACAACGTTGTGCACTATTATGTTTATAAATGGGGATATATTTTTGTTAATTAACTTCTAAACATCCAATTTAATATGTAAAAATCTACATTTAAAAACTCTTCAGTACACGTTCCTTACTATTTACGAGGCACATGTTAAGAGAAAATGTGGGTTGGTTATTGCAAAGAAGAAAATAAAATAACAGAGGAAAATGTTGTTGATTCTATACAAGTACCTCGTACCTTGGCTATTTTCTACACATTCACCTTAAAGCATGGTAGGGTGGCAAAAGCTTTCGTATATCCTCTGTGTAGAAATTTGCTACCTGAGACTTCAGTCGGTCGAGAATTGATTTCTTGAGAACTTCGCTACCGTTAAAATGTTGCGAAGCAGACCACTTTTCAGATGAAGATACAAAACAAACAATCAATAAGATAACTAAGGGGGGAAATCGGGACTGTATGATGAGTGATTAAAATCTTGCTCTCGGAATTTTGAAATTGTCTCAACACACGGACATCTATGTGTCGGCGGGTATTCTCATGAATTAGAAAATTTGTAGACTGCAACGTTCTTCTTTGCTGGTTTTAAACGGCACGATTAGACACTGGCAGTATACTTCTTCTGTAATGTCGGCTGCATTCAGTACTTTTGCGTTCAGAAATCGTATCATAGACATCGTCTCACATTTGGCGGAATTTTCAATGACGGAAGTCATTTCACCTTACTGCTACTCGCTGATACGTAACTCCACGCTGATCTCCGTTGTCGGCACAGAATAGTAGAACATACTTTCGCGAAGGCACAGTTTTTGTCAGTGTTTGCAGTTCCATGTTAAAAGTATACTGTTTTTTTTTTTTCATGTGCCTCTTATTTCCATAAAATTTTCCTTTCCTTACAATTTAATTGTTACGCAGTAGGACTTATAAGACCATCCGTCCGTTACTCCGCACGATAATACGAATTGTTGTTTTGCAATCGATAGCTAGATCGATAATTTCCGCCGTCTTCGTTAACAGAGTCATTACGTCTGCTGGGAGTGATCACGGGTTCGATTTCCGGTGAGGAAACTTCGTCGAACAAGTGTAAAAGCTTGTTCAGGTCAGCCATCCAGAATGAGGTTTTCCTGGATGTATACTATCTAACATAAAAGGTCCCAGATCGTTTCCTTTCTTCCCTATTTCTTTCTTCCTGCTCAATTCGGCGCGTAGTGTGCTTGTCCACCAGGCACGTGACCGGCTAACATGGCCAAAGCTGCCGAAATCCCAGAAATCTAATTCCTAATCCTAATTAGTTGGTTAATTGACTACTTGGACTTAATTTAGTAATGTCCCTTTTATTTAGCATCCTGTGTCCCACCCTTGTTGCTCTATAGTTCTGAATTATCTAATAAGGCAAGAAGTAACTGCAAATTGCGACAGAAATGTGAAATACACAATAACGTGGAAGTTTGTAAGATTGCAGACGTATCAACAAGGAACTCTCAACATTTCCGTGATTAAGTACTTGTAAGGACTCCCCTGTCGCCCTACTTTTTCCACCGCGCCACAGGAAAATCTCTATCCATTTATCGTATCTATATAGTAAAGGTTTACTACCAGGAAAAGAGCCAGGTTTCAAGAATTGTTCGCATATTAAAAATAACAAATTTCGCCACAATCGGCATAACTACACTATCCCTTATTTTAAAGGGCAACTATACGTTATCTCATTATTTTTATTATTATTATTTCTGTCTTCGCTTTATGGAAATCTTTTCTTAACGAAGAACTAAAAAGGTTAAAATTAGTGATTGTTCGTCGTCAAGGGCGCCCATCAGGGGGGCAAGGTGGGGCGCTCGCCCCTAAGAGGAAATTATACTTCGGAATATCGAAAATCCAATAGAATTTTTACATTAGTTACAACAAAATTTGAAACTATATTTGAAATGTCGCTTATACTTGCCCTCCCTTGGAAACCACAACATGTGCGCCCTTGTTCGTCGCATCCACAAATTTTGTCTAGTTTAACTTTTTCTACGAATAGCTACGTGTCAGTAAGAAGTTAAGCTACGAGGAATACAGTTTTTTGTTTTTCTTCTTTTTTTCTAAATACAGGTTGTCACAGAAGTACCAGATTACATTGAAATAAAAATTGTCTACATTTAATGTTGTTATTTATTATTGTTTTCTTCTAGTTTCAACCTTTCTACGAGGTTACGTGCAACGATTATCAGCCTTACAAAAAAAAAAAAAAAAGTGAATCTTAACAACTACAGCAGATGCAATGACTGCACGATACGAAGTGTATCTTGGGTATGAGTAATTAGTGGTTCGAATCCCGATGAGAACGCAATGTTCCTGTTGTTAACTCAGTATTGTGGCGCAATTGAGAATCTACTTTGTTTTTCAGATAGTCTCCATACTTATTATAACTTCCATGGATCCTATGTGCTTGCCAGATATTGTACAAACTAAAAGCCGCCAGCCCTTTGAAGTCTATATAGCGCATGTTGAAGATTTCTTTTATGAACCAAGATCTGCTCTTTTGTGTTTACTGTCTATTGTGTATAAATTTAGAACACCAACCATCCTTATGTATGGTTATGACAATTTCAGTACACAAGCATAATTATTTGAAATACAAAGGAAAATGGAGACAAAGAGAGTGGATTTGTTTCGTTATTAATTGCACTTCTCAAGTTTGATCTTTCATAATATTAGATCTAACATTGTATTTACGAATTTGCTTTGAAGTCGCTCAGTACGTTACCTCACATAGCAATTTATCGAACCACTATTGAATGTTATTCTCAGTTCGTAATTATTATGGAATTAATTAGCTTCTGCCATTTCATTGTGTTCACTGCTCAAGTAAAGCATTTAATTACAAATCTGACATTCAATGCCTTTGACAACAAGAATTTCTGATCTTCATTTTTTTTAAAAAAAAAAAAAAAAAAGCAAGGAATAATAACACCCGGAGAGCTATTCTATGTTTTCATATACAACACAATAAGCTTTTGCTGTGGTATATATACACATGGAAATATGAACTGCCTTTTGAAAATCATTTTTAAAGGACGTTAGTGAAGCAAAACAACAAATACGAGCAAACTGATATATTCAGACGCAGCATTACCAAGAAATAACCTTTTCTCTCTCTCTCTCTCTCTCTCTGCCTTCTTTAACTTAAGTGCTTCAATTTATTGAACAAGTAATAATAAACGCTTTCAATGACGTAATGTTCTTCTGTCTCTGACCAATGTTTCTTTTTTCATCAACAGAGTAAGGAAAATATGAATATATGAGAGACTTCGAATTCTAATGAGAAGAATGGACTAAAATAGAACAGAAGGCTTCCTATCTAAATTCGTTATAATAGTTGCTATGGTAATACCACGCATATATGTCCTGACGCAAGTAATACTTTTAATAGAGAACAATGCATGCTATAAAAAAAACTAACTCTAGCTGAAGAGGTTTCTAAAAAAAAAAAAAAAATTGAAATGCGATGAATAATGGGTATAAGCTGTCCTTTGTTGAACAACTACTTCTTAAAATAGGATACAAGTACTAGTACTAGTACTAACAATGAACTAGAGAACCAATAAAAACAAATAAATTGGAATATCGTGACAGTTATTAGTAAAGACCGGATGTTAAAATGGACGTCCTTTGAAGTTCACTCTGGAATCTCTGCTTCAATTTGAGTAAAAATTTATTTTTGCTAACTTCACTCTATCTTGCCTATGAGATTACTTAAATGATAAATATTGCCTATTACATACATTTTGTTTTAAAATCAACACTTCTTGAGGATAACTACATAGATTTCTTGTTTTAAAAAGGTTTTTGTCTGTTCCAAAAGAAGTAAAATTATAGAAACTAACTTATGTCCAGGTCAGAAAGACTGGATGTTAGATAAAATTTATGTTCGTTAATATTACAGATATAACAAAAATAAGCGGTCTTTAAAGTTCACTTTGGAATCTCTGCTTCAATTTGGGTAAAATTTATTTTTGCCTACTTCAGTCTACAGTATCTTGCCTATAAGATTGCTTAAATGACAAATATTTTCCTCAAAATCAACAGTTCTTGGAGATAACTATATAGATATCTTATTCCAAGAAAGATTTGTGACTCTTCAAAAAAAATATATATATAGTAAAATAACTTATAAGCAAGTCAGGACTACTCCAATACATGGAGAAAATGTCACTGCAAGAAATTTGAGTGAGTAAATAAGGACTAAAACAAATTAAAGGCAATTTGACATGTGCTTAAAGAAAAAAAGGTAACAAGTGAATTTACTCCACGTTTCATCTGCTTAAAATATGCTCCAATTACATTCATGGTGGAAGAAAAAAGATTGTTTCTGAGCCTAGAAACATGTATAATTAAATACGTAATTTACCAATTGGCAACTTATAAAATATTTTGTTATCGTGTACACTAGTCGTTATCTTTGAAATTGCGGATTACTTTTTGAAGTATTTCCGTTCACTATAATAAGTTATCCACTATCAGTGGTGAGAGGAGGCAAAACACTGATGACAAGCCCAAAGGTAGTGTTAATTTATTTTTATTTTATTTACGCATATTTCTGGGAATTCCCGGCATTTACGGCCTTAATCCCGCCACATATGAGAGATAGCGTCCCTCGGGGAGCACACTTTCCATGGAAGGGGGAAAGGAAGGAAGCAACATGGGACTTGTATATAAGGTACCATATACCGGAATTTACTTTACAGGATTGTCAGAATATATCATCATCATCATCGGTATTCTGCTATTATTGGCAGGTCACTTTCGCAACAGAGAAGCTTCCATGCATTATGATCTTAGGCTATTTTTTTTTGCTTTCACGTAGACTTTTCTGTTTTGATACCATCCATCAACTGTAGCCTTTTTGGCCCTTCCCTCTCTTTTCTGCTACCACACCCTCTAGCATGTCTCCCATGATATAGTTCAGTTCATTCTCAGTTAATCTCACAACAATTTCTCTTCCTATTTTCAATTACATCTAAAATTGTCCTTTACTCCTCCACTGTTTGGAAAAGCTCGTTTATTTTTCTTCGACCCAGCTAATTCTCTCCATTCTTCTCCACAACCACATTTAGGTTTTTTGGGTCTTTTTCAGTCTCTTTTGTGTAATGAAATGAAATGAAATCTTCGAGTTTTCGTCCCACGGTTATGCCCTCTAGGCTAAAGGAGACGGTGATAATGAGAAATGAATGAGAATGGTTTAATGAATAAAGTGGAAGGAAACGGGAGAACCCGAGAAAACCCACGCACATGAAGTTTGTCCACCACAAAGTTCACTTGGTGCGAACTGGGATCGAACCTAGGATCCTATACACCAGAGGTGAACGCTCTACCACTGAGCCACCGGGGTCCCTCTTTTGTGCAATATTCATGTTTCTGTCAATATATGATACATAATCAATTTGTCGTTTTGTTTTGTTATTGTATATAATTGTTGAAACTTGAACAGGAAAACGGAAACGTAAGAAATTCGGTTTGATACTGGAAGAACTATGTTAAAGTACTGAACTTCTATAGAGGGAAAAGAAAAAAACAGTGTAAACGTATTAATGCTCAAGTTTTCTTTTTTTTTTTTTTTCGTATAGGATAATTAAGTTTGTAGTCACTGGGATGGCTTAATTTTGATCCCGTGTTAAATAGTTTTACATGTCCAAAACATAGCAATTTGAAGTATGTACACGACTGCTCCCACTAGCGTTTTCAGATTTTATTCTATAGAAAAAAGGATTTTTTTACTTTTTTACAATTTTTAGAGAGTAGAAAAGGAAGATATGGATATTCAGATTTAATATAACAAAGACATATATGGTTTCACATAATAACGTAGAATATTTTAATTAAAAACTAGGGCAATTTCCTTCAAAATATAATTGCTACACATAAAACAAGAAAAAAATATAATTCCCGATGGAAGCTCATGTGGTTCAGATCCCACGCAAAGCTGTAGTTAATCGTTGCATATATAGCCTAGATGCTGAAAGGAAAGTTAACTCAATTCCAATCAACCAGGTATATTACACAAATCTTTGTTGCCTCTTAATTATACAGCATTCTAATGAATTCCTCTTAACAGTTCAACATGAGCTTTTCATACGTTCAATTAAATTCTTGCAGGACATATCGAAATTCACAATCACTTGGTCGTCGGCTTTTTATTAATTCAAAGTACCTTTAATTCTTGACATCAATATATCTCGATCGATCGAAACTGAGGTATGATCGACACGGCGTTGACAGACAAAGGCATAGATGCCAAAAACAGAATTATTTTTAAGCATAAGGTTGGAATGCCAGTGAGATAGGAGATGAGAACCGCAAAACATTTCGGTCATTCAGTGTACAAGGGAATCAACTCCAGTTGTCAGAAAAAGAGCCATAAAGTTTATACGGTACGCGTAAGTACATAGAAAAATTAACACTACTTTTTACATTATAAGAGTTACTCACAAAGTAAGCTCTAAAAGGAGCGTGTGGTAGAGAACTTTAACAGATTAAATATATCCAAAATTACGAAAAAATGGACTTGATTCTCTTATGCAATAATAATGTATTTATGGACGATATCTTGAAAGAATGTTGTAAGCAGATGATGAAAGTTACATTTAAATATGATTTTATAAACTGCATGCCTGGCAAAGTAGAAGCTACTTACACACAAAATACGAAAAGCTTATAAAAAGCAGCATTACATTAAGTAAGCGATGCATCGTTTTGATTCACTAGTGTGTATCTAAAGCAGTGATATTATACAACAGTATGTTGTATACTTGTATTCTTTATTAGTATACTTGTACTTGTATTATCTTTTTCTTCGGGTAATATTTGGTTTATAAATATGTACAATCCAATTTATTTTATAGAAAGGAAAAAGATAAAATAATATAAAATCATTATATATATTTTAATATATATAATTGAATATTTATATGTAACTAAGAACGACGAACTGAAGGTTGTCATAGAAACAACAAACAACTTATAATGTAAGATAATGTAATGGACTCGCTGTTATGTTGGATGTGAATTAACGTTTTATGAAGCCCCAAAAGATAATAAAAGGTTTAACAAAGTAATTTAAAGTCGGTCAATTTACTATTTTACGAACCAGTGAGTTTATTGTGTCAGTTATATTTGTTATAATTACAACTAGAGTATACATACCCTCGGTGGTAAACAATGGCTTTCTATGGCAGTGGGTTCCAAGTGGTGTGTTCCGGAGTTCCGTAGAGTTTGTGGCGGAATTTGAAAATCACTAAGCACTTCATAAAGTGTTAAAATCAATATTGAGACAGATTGAAGCAATCAACGCCCCTAGTAGCGGCAACAGTATTATTATTATATAAAATCATTACTTCTAGAAACATTTAGTCTTTCACTACTATAATTTGCATTATTATATTATTAATAAAAAGAATTATGCAAAAGTGTTGCGATGTCACGGACGCTCAGTAAGGTGTGTCGTCAGCTCAAAAAGGTTGGGAATCACTGTAGTATAGGATACATAAAATTTAATTATTCTGGAATGTAGTACTACTAAATTTATAGCATGATTCTCTTGTTTATAGTAAAATTGGCTAATTTAATCTAATAAATTATAAAGTCTACAATTTATTTTGATATAGTTACCTATAATTTGAATTAAGCATAGCTTAAATCTGGGGATATGTGGGGAAAAAAACATTGAATACTACTGATCTATAGAAAACACAACATAAAAGACACATTTATTTATGGTGGGAACACATTATCTTCCCAATCAGACGGCAGTTAATGTAAAATATTGCATTGGGAAAATAAATGCATATCTTTCGAATGTATAAAGAAGAAACTGATTTTGTGTGTGATACGGGAGAACAGCTAAAACAGCTTGAAATTAATTTTACAACATAATGAGGACCTACCTCGAGCCAGGATTTTACTATGCCACTTTGATTCAAGGGCGTATCCTAAGGGAGGCTAGGTGGATAACATCTCTGCTAAAATATAAAGAATCTCACGAAACTTTCAAGTTACAACAATGAAAGTTGGTAAAATACATTCCTTACTAAAGATAAGAGAATATGTAGCCTAGCGTTTCCAAAATTCTGGTTTCAAGGAAGAAAGGAGACAATTTCTATAATTGGTTCCCTCACATTGAAAAGGACGTTATCTGTTGTTCGTTATCACATCACGAGAAAGTGACTAATTCGTTAGCAAAAAAAAAAAATTTGGAAGTAAGTAGTTACCTCTAAGTGTTCTTTTTTCTTCATCGTGTCATTTTGATTAACGGTGTATCCCAAGAGGGGTAGAGGATTCAAACATTATGCTAAACAACAACAAAAGAATGTATTTTTATAATTACACTTTCATTTAGTTTTGCTCACGAGATGGGAACTAATGGTTTTTGCTCCCATAAATTCTTTTGTCCAATTCTCGTCTCGTCTAGATTCTCGACGAATTTCTTCTTGATTCGTTTTGTAAATATATTGTAAGGACCCCCATATCACAACATGAGCACATGTTTATGGACGACACGTGCTAACGTTTATAAACAAGCAGACGATACACTGAACAGGAAGACACGAAGGGAACCGAAAGAAGACGGGCCACCCGAAGAGGACCTATAAAAGAGGAACTACAGAGGAAGGAGACATCAGTTGACCACTGATCGCCTACCCGCAACATCTCTGGAGGTCGCACTAGACTAAGGGGCTCTACCTATCGTAACATCCCTGGAGGTTGCTCTGAAGCAAAGGGGATTCTTCAACACATATCATACCTCACCAGGCTGCCATGAGCCAAGGAGGTTTCCTACGACCGTAACCTGAAGTCGCTACAAGAGAACCTGGTGGCTGCCATGAGCGAAGGGGTTCCCGTATGAAACGTAATTTCCTTCAACCTTGGTTATAAAGGAGATTCTGATGTATTAACTGGGTAAAACACAAAGACTATTTTGTATTCTATAAATAAATAGGTGACGAGCTAGATTCTTGGTCCGTTATTGACTCTACCCACACAAAAATATTGCGATATAAACAAAATTTATGACCTTATCTTGTTCTTAATTTCATCTAAAGTTTATCAGAATTCTTCCGCGTCACGACTGATCCATGAACGGTGTGATGTAACACCATTGAACACATATTTATCATTGAAATACAGTATATTGTGTAACGAGTAACATATCTTTAAACGTTGATAAACGTTCTTCATAATGTTTGTAGATTCACTTTATCAATTTATAGGCACAGTGGATTAGTGGTAGAATGCTTACTTCTGGTGCGTGGTTCGATCCCCAACCAAGTAAGTTTGTGGTGAGCAACGTTGTCTTCACGAGTTTCCACGGGGTACTCCCGTTTCCTCCCACTTTTTCATTCCATTAATTCTTCCATCATAATTCACTAGCTTTAATCATCGTCTACATTAATATAAAAGGTATAATCGTAGAACATTAAACTAAAAAAAAATACCAATTTATAGTTGTTATACTATGAATGGTTTAACATTAAAACAGCGTTTGAGATGCAAGGCTTAAGTGAACTTGTTTTGTCTCGTCTCGAAAATCTGACATGAATTGTCATGTTTCTAGTCTCGTCTCGAATTTGAAAATACTCCTTTCGTCTCGTTTTTCAAGACGAAACGAATTTATCGTCTCGCGGACAACACTACTGTCATTAAATTGAGTATCCTAAAGGTAGGGGGAAAAGAGTTTAAATTTATGCACATATCTGTCTCCCCGTGCGAAGAACAGACATTTTAGCTAGTTTAAAATATGAAAATAAAAAAACGTATCTACAACCTACACACAGATAAAATGAGTTTGTGTTTGTACTCTGCATATACATGTGCTCACGTGTATGTATAAAAATAAAGGAAGAGAGAGAGAGAGAGAGGGAGAGAAAGCGATGAGCGAGATTAAAATGAAAATAATGGAAGGTTTTAATGGAATTTTAAATCACAACGCAATATGATTACAACATACACCTATGTACATCCCAAATCACCTCACTCAAAATTGAACTCAAAAAATTATATTTTAATGTAACAACGAAGGCAAGGATTCTTTATCAAATTTAGGTTTAATCTGAGTAATAATCCTGAATGACCAAATGGACGTTGTGTTCTTTTTAAGAAGTAGTTTATAATGTACAGAGGGTGTGTGATTTCAAAATGAAAATCACAGAGTCGTATTTTTTTCTTTTTTCATGAAATTATGGAACATACACTAACAAGGTAGCTAAAAGTTACGACAATAAAGAGGTTTACTTGAACGTTTTCTTTATAAATCCATTCTAATTTGCACAATACTCGCTCACAAGAGTATATCAAAAGTATATTTTTAAATTGTATCAGTTTTATATCTAATAGGAATATCTATAAAAATATTTAATTATTTGAACAATGAGATCATTTATGAAATGAAAATAAAATGAAATATTTAGTTTAATATAACACACTTATGCACCGAGGCTAAGGGAAACGGTGATCATGAGAAATGAATGAAATGATGGAATGATGGAAGTAGGGGAAAACGAGAGAACCCCGTGAAAACCCACGCACACGATATTTTTCCACCACAAAGGTCATCTGGCGCGAGCTGGGATCGAACCAGCGATCCTACACATCAGAGATGAACTCTCTACCACTGAGGTACAATGAGATCACTTATAGTGAAACTTTTCTAAGTGCGTTTTTTAAAATTATTACTTTAAATAAATCTATTAGTATGAGTTTCATGTGCAGTAAGTATCGTTTAGCTGGTAACCATTCTAACTTGAACACCTGATTAATTTGACAATGTAACTGGGAACTATGTTCTATGGTGTATTACGAGGAAATCTCTATATGAAAAGATTAGAATCATCTCAAAAAACAGTAACAGCCATATTCATAGCTACGAGCAGTAGCGTACTGAAGCGGGGCTTTCAGGCTTAAGCCCCCGAAATTTTATTTACTATATTAAAGTAAATGAAATATCTTGCAGAATTTCCACATTTCCAGGACTAAAGTTAGCGAAGCCCCCCGAAACAAAATCGTAAATACGCCACTGTCTACGAGTATATTTTATCAGTAAAATTTATAACATTCTTGAAAGGAAAGCTTCTTTTTATGACAGTTGGTAAGCAAGGCGTTCATATTATTCTGTAAAAACTAAACTGTGTACTGAACATTTCATCAGTGGTTAGCTCGACATGCTTCACTGTGTAATATAAAACTAATCATGTAAGATGTGTTAGCCTTGTGTGAGACATCATTTATCTTAATAGATGTTAAAAACAAAATATTGGGTCAAGGAATTAACAAATGGATATGCTAACCCAAAGAGAGGTTGAGTTCATTGCATCAGTTCGTCCACACCGATTCTTTGAAAATTATCCGACCACTAAGACTCATATATATGGATCGTTTAAACCTTTCGCTTTGGCATTATTCACAGCTAAATTCATTCAATAATGTAGGCCAGTGCACCTGTTTACTATAAATTATTAAGTAAATTATTTGAACTATTTCACTTTTCTTTTTTGTGTAATACTCTCATACGAACAGTTTGAACTACTATGTACTTGTTCTTCTACAGTATACGCCTTTCAAACAACCTGTTTGAACTACTGTGTTCATTTTCTGAGTAATTAGCTCATTAATATTTTGGATTGCCGCGTTCACGTGCATCACAACTGATCGATCGTTCTAGCCGTAAGGATACAAAAAAAGAGAGATTCCCGCTTGCACCCACGCTCAAAAACCTAGTATGGTAAACTTCGAATTTTATTACCAAAATGAATAATTTCGATAATATTGTCTAACATTATTCACTACATTTTTCTTTCTTTCATCGGTAGGTTTGTAGTCGGTTAGCGTTTCACTAATCTATAAAATTGAGACTAGAATAAATTCGTAGTGTCTTTTTTACCTAATTAGACTTCTAAACTATGTTATGCATAAATACAGGAAGTTTTATACAACAGCTACGTCCACTGTCATCTGTCTGTCGACTAGCAGCAGAGCAAACATAGTAATATATATTGAGATGCAATCTTTTGCAATCGATTTAGCGTCCAAACAATAGGCTTTTCTTCTCCGTTAACTTTTTATTCATTCAGAAAGTAATGAAAATCAACTGTTTCTGGTTGCAACGTTGATCATCATAGAACAAAAACGGTAATAGATGGCGTCAAGCAGTTATTTGCAATCGACTCAGCGTCTCAAGACAATATAGCATCACCACCCGCAAGACTACCAAAAAGCGGAAGTGGTTGAAATTTACTAGCACTATTAGGTTACATTCCCTTCGTTAATCCTCTATTCAAACTGGAAGTGGAAGTAACCAACCGTTTCCAGTTTCAACATTGATCACCATAGAAGAAACTGTAGTAGTCAGAGACAAGCTGTTTTTTGCAATCGATTCAGAGTCTCAAGAGAACATACTATCATCACCCGCAACACCTACAAAAACCAGAAATGGTTGAAATTTATTAGTACTTCCAGTGTCAATACTCATTTCCATAGAGCAAATACAGTAAACGATATTAAATTCTCTTAAAACACAGATTCAGGATCCCAAGAATGAGTTTTTTCTCGATTTTTATCTGTTTGTTGAAATTGAAAGTAGTGAAAATATATGGTTTCTGGTTACAACACTGATCACATAACGGATAAAACGGGAATAGATAGCAACAAGCAGGTTTTGTTTATATGGATTCAATACCGCAGGAATACGTTTCACCTCTGATGTATTCCTCTATTAAAACCGGAAGTGAAACACAACTAATAGCACTTCTGGTTTCAATATCAATATCCACAGAGCAGAAACAGTTAGAGATAGCGCGCAATGGCTTTCTGATATGGATTCTGCGTTCGAGGAAGAGATGCTATCTTTGATCCTATTCCTCTATTGTAACCTATACTTATACTTATGCTACTTCAAGTTCGAGTATTGAATTCGCGTAGTTTGAAAGTCTACCTTAGTTTCACACTGTGAAACGAAACGCACTTGTTTAGTTGCATTATTAATCCTAGTGAAAAAGTTCAAAAAGCATTAAAAATCGACTATTTATCTTGTTTGTGGAACTGCGTCCGTGATAGTAAAAGTAGTAACATTTAATACATTAATCCAATACATGTATAATGATTCCCCAGAATTATGCTGTATGGCACATTTTGGACTTTCATGAGTTACTGATGGAATCATACTATACACGACATGACTGACATATCCTAAAAGAATTGTTTCTCTATTGTCCAAAATATGGACACGGGACTTTGGTAAACTTTAAGCGAAGCATTGGAGCTTACTTCAGTTTTTTTTTTTTTTTTAATATATATATATAGTTTTTCTTGATTTCACTGAAATGTGCCATACACAGCGTCATTATGGGGAATACTTCAACGCAAGCGATTTAGCCATACTGAATAAATCACATCAGAATGATTCTCTTTAACGCTTCTTTCACATTGAAACGGTGGTTTGCCATCGCCGCATGCGTCAGAAATGTACCCTTTCATATTACGCAGCGTTTAGCCGCGGATGAAAAATTGCGATCAGGTTGCTGTGCAAATGAAGAAACAAAACCCCTTGTGATTCTTGTCGCGTTGTAGTGGTTGCAATAGACAAACGCAAAAAGTGTCTTCTACTCGTTTTGTTAAGACACAGGCAGGTCCGTATCCACGGGGGGCATGGGGTCCTGGCCCCCAAGTTTTTACTGTCCCCCTAAAATTTTCATAATATGTTTGCAAATGAACTATAATATAGTTGGATCGCCCCCCCCCCTTAACTTCTACCGCCCCCGTACATTTTTGGGCTGGCTACGGGACGAGGCACAGGCAGAAAAAAAGTCAGCGATACATATGGGTTCACACTTTCTTAGAGAAGTGGTATCTTGAAAGAGATTTTTCTATACTGTTTTCACAATTGATAGACTTGAGCAAAATTGCAGCAATGTTCTAGATACTTAAAATACCATCCCGGTATTCACCTGTTGTGACCGGGTAAACCAGGATGAAGTCCTTTCAGGATAGTCGACCGTTGAGATCAATCCCAAAATTCCAAGTCTTCACTCAACCACTGACCCCAAGGCCGGTCTGTAGGCATTATTATTATTATTATTATTATTATTATTATTATTATTATTATTATTATTATTATTATTATTATTATTATTATTATTATTATAGTATTTCGGGTTTATTCGTTTGTTTTAAACATTCCGACTATTGACTCAAATCTCTTTAAAGTACTGCTCTAGTCCCTGAATTCAAAGGACTTCTCAATTAATTACACCCATAGAAGTGTTAATATAATTATAAGTTATATAAAATACGATATATTTATCAAATATCACATCATGAATTCTCTTTTGCTTTGCTAAAGTACATTACGATATTATTGCTAAAGTTCGGATTACAAATTTTTATGTAGCAATATAGTTTATATAGCAAAAGACTGTAAAATCTGTAATCAAAGAAAGTGATTTAAATGGTAATACCTAGCCCAACCTTTTTTATTAACTTCGATTCCATTTGTTAGCTTTCTGCTTACCTTCACGGACCCCCTAAGGTACATCAAGAACTCTCTTATAATCGTTTCACAGCCTGAATATTATATTCCAAATAAATATAATTATTATTATTTATGTTATTCTGTCATTAGTAAATAAATTAAATTAGAATAAAATTAAAAGACAAATTCTGACCAAAGCATATATTAACTAATAAATAATAGCGTTACAGTTTCGGCAAATTAACTTTGCCTTCATCAGACACATACTATGTCTGATGAAGACAAAGTTAATTTGCCGAAACTGTAACGCTATTATTTATTACTTAATATATGCTTTGGTCAGAATTTGTCTTTTAATTTATACAAGAAGTTCCAAAGCTAGAATGAGTGGTATTCAGATAGAATAAAATATTGAATATTTTGTATTTTAAAATATTGGGGGGACGTGTCCCCCCGCCAGAGACGCCCATGATGGGAGCTATTGTGAACAATGACAAAGTGCAATATTACCTTTGATACTAGAACATGATACAAAAATAAGAGCAAGAGATCTTATAATACAGAGCAGTTATAATACAGAAATTATAATACAGAGCAGTTGATTGTATTTTCGTCTTCTATATCCCCTTAAAAGTTTCCTTACACCTAGAGGACAATAACACTACAAACGGATTGAATAGGTCTAAGAAAAGACCATATCTTTTATAGGCTTCAATCGACCATTTCTTTTTCGTTAGAAGTCTGTCACGTTCTTCAATCGAAGTCCCTTTTCGGCGAACAATTGCTACCTTTGTAAAGCATTGGGAACCAACTTCCTAAGGCGTCACGTGTATAACACTTTTTTTTTCTTACAGCAAGGGAACAACCAAAATAAAGAAAGCAGACCTTTAAAAAAAAGATTCTTTGGGCCGATTCTTTTCGCTTCAACCCGCATTCAGAAACATCTCTTATAAATATTTTAGCTATACATGCCTTTCATTATGTCAAAGACTGATAGAAAGTGACTTAAGGCGAATAAACAAAAGAAAATTATGTAGCAATTTTTTTTTAAAAAAAAGTTTAGTTTCTGAGATGTGGAATGTAAACGGTTAGGAATAGTAGGGACAAATCAACAAAAATGGATATAATTAACTAGTAATCCGCTTCCCAATTGCAGAAAAACTCGGTCTTTTATTAATTTTAACATTTTTTTAAAAATAACAATTACATTGCATTTGCTTCTTAAAATTAATGTAAGAAGACCCATCACGGCGAAATTAAAATTCCGCTGATTTTACAGTAAGTATGTGATATCTTCAAATAGATAAAAGATAATCGAAAAATGGGACAAGAGCACGCTAGACAATATTATTTTATATGAGATACCGTTATTACAACTCACTTAATCTGCTTTCGATTTCCAGCTATTTAGAAAATCGGCATTTATTTTTGCGTTTTTAAATGGTAGCAAATGGACAGCTACTAGGTGATTCGTGATAAAGGTACCTCATGCAAAAAAACATTATCTAGGGCACTCTTGTTCTACATTTCGATTATCTTTTATATATTTGAAGATATGACATAATTACTCTAATATTAGCGGGATTTTAATTTCGTCGTGATAGGACCTCTTAATATCTCTTCTTAATAGCAACTAGAGTCCACAGAGCGGAATTAAATGTTACTAAAGCATGAGAGACAACCAAAGGCATGTGAGCTACACGAATAAAATTAAGAGGTCCCATCACAGCGAAATTAAAATACCACTAATTTTACAGTAATTCTTTGATATCTTCAAATAGATAAAAGACAATCAAAAAGTGGTACAAGACCTCCCTAGACAATATTATTTTACATGAGATACCGTTATCACCACTCACTTATCTACTTTCGATTTGCAGCCATTTAGAAACCCGGTATTTATTTTCACGTTTCTAAATGGCTGCAAACGGAAAGCTACTAGGTGACTCGTGATAACGGTACCTCATGCAAAATAATATTGTCTAGGGCGCTCTTGTTACGCATTTCGATTATCTTTTACCTGGGAACTTACCGGGATGTAAATAGAATGGTGGACCAATTCTACGAAATAATTTATGACGCTTTTCGCAAAAGTATTCCCTTGAGAAAAAAAGTCCACAAAAATTTTTCCATGTTGGTTTACAAGTAGTATAATAGAAAAAATAAAAAAGAAATCGTACCACCATGCTTTCTGGCTGAGGGGAAAGGGGAATTGTCAATATCATTACAATGAATTTTGTAAATTGCGGAAGGAAGTGAAACAGGAAATAGCAAGAGAGTATAAATTATTTATTTTAGAAACGGAAATTAACATACAGGAAGACTCAAAACAATTTTGGAACTATATTAAGAGTAAAACGCGACATTTCTCTTCTGGACCACTGTTGTACCAAGGACGTAGCCTGAGCAAAAATGATGAGATTGCAAATGCTTTCGCACACCATTTTCAGTCTATATATAGACTAGCGTCGTCAACTGATGATACCGGTAGTAGTTATTCATTTGGTGATAACATTGATAATAATATTATGTTAGGATATTTTTTTATATCGGAGATAACCATAGAAGAGATTGAAAGGGCAATCAGAAAATTAAAATCTAATAAATCAATGGGAAATAACAACATTCCTCCATATATTGTTAAAGCATGTATTGATATTTTCAAATATCCTCTAAGTATAATATTTAATTTTGCAATAAAAAACAATGTTTTTCCTAACAAATGGAAGCACTCAATAGTTTGCCCAATTCCAAAATCAGTAAAGAAAAACAATATTGAAAACTTTCGGCCTGTTGCAATTTTACCCGTATTTGCCAAGATATTTGAAAGTATCCTATATGTTCGAATACTAAATCACGTGCGCCCTGCAATCTCGATATACCAACATGGATTCTTACAAAGTAGATCGACAGTTACAAATTTAGGTATTATTACAGACTATATAGCTTCTTCTTTGGACAACAATGGTCAAGTAGATGTTATATATATACTGATTTCAGTAAGGCTTTTGACACCGTACAACATGATGTTTTACTACATAAATTAGCTTTATTTAACTTTAGTCCAGCGATGGTCAATTTCTTTTCCTCTTATTTACATAATCGTAAACAGTCCGTTATCTATAAAGAATTTCTTTCTAAAGAAATCGACATGATTTCAGGAGTTCCGCAGGGATCGAACTTGGGGCCTCTTCTATTTTTACTTTTATCAATGATCTTCCGAGTTGTATTACAAATTCAGAAAAACTACTGTTTGCAGACGATCTCAAAATATATGCCAAAATCAAAACACAAAAAGACTGTTATTTATTACAACAAAACCTAAATAAGGTAATGAATTGGTGTAAGGTAAACAAACTTCAGATGAATGTAGATAAATGTGTGTCTGTGACGTTCAGTAGAAAAGAGTTTCCTTGTGAATATTCGTATTTCATTGGTGGGACAAATTTAAATAAATCGAACTCAGTGAAAGATTTGGAAGTAATATTTGATCATAGGTTAACATTCAACCAACATGTAGATAAAATAACTAATGAAGCGTACAGGAACCTCGGATTCGTAATTCGAATGAGTAATGAACTTAGAAATGAGATGACGTTGAAGACTCTTTACTTTTCGTATGTTAGGGCTAAATTAGAATATGAATCAGTTATCTGGAATCCATACTTAAAATCTGAATGCCAGAAAGTTGAGCAATTACAAAGTAAATTCTTGAGATATTTTACCTACAAAAAGACTGGTCTTTATCCAAAATTTGAACACTATACCAATCTTATTGACAATTTTAAATTCAGGACGTTAGAACAAAGAAGAACACTAACTGACTTAATTTTTCTCTTTCGACTTCTGCATAATAAAATTGACGGTCCAGCGCTGTTACAAAATCTATTCATTCAAGCCCCGTCCCTCAAAACGCGTGCAAAAAATAATAACATATTCTTTTGCCGGAAAGCAAGAACAAATATACTGTATATGTCACCTACTTGGAGAATTAGTGCTGCTTACAATGCAATAAGTAAAGAGAATGGATATATTCAGTAACAAAGAGCGTCACTTCAGGAACCAAGTTATGGAAATCCTATGATTCATGGCTATTTGTACACTTAATGTATTTTATTTGTCTTGTCGTGTTATTATGTATTTGTTTATGTATGTATTTAAACTTATGTATCATCATTACTCTTACTGGTTAACTGGACATAAACACTAATGTTAACCTTCTGTAACTGGAGTTTTATACTCTGTTGAGGGTACAAATAAATAAATAAATTAGCGATATTTTAATTTCGCAGTGATAAGGCCTCTTAAGGCGGTAACACGACGTTATTGTGTGTTAAAGGAGAGTGATTAAGTAGACGCACTGCAGTGCGAGCAGGTGAGCAGATGACATGTACATATGTGAATATGTAGAAAGATGTGGCAACACCGCTGCCCTCTCATTAGCGTTTAAAGGGAACTCGGAAACATCATAAGCGCTGTCCCTTAGCAAAGTGTGATGATACTTGACCAAAAGTTAATTCTGTTTTTATAATTAAAATTTTTAACTCAGAGCGAACTGACCAGAAAAGCTCATTACAGTGTATCTGAAGTTATCTTTTAGTTTTCTATTAACACACGCAGTGCCATTCTGTTTCACGTTTAGGTGCCCAAATATTGTTTTTTTCGTTTTCTCGATTAACCTACGTACTGAATGACGTTGTCCTTAGAGATACTACTCTTACATTGCACATATATTCCGTGTTACTACTATTTACCAAAAAAGGAAAAAAATATGTAGCGACATAATAAATTTACTATTATTTGTTAAAAGTGTTCACACGAGTACCTCTTTTTTCAAATGTGGTTTTAGAATGTTATTCTCCGAGAAATTTTTACTCAGTATGTAGTCGCACAAAAGTGTGCACTTTCTTGATTTCTTTGGTTTTCTTTTAATAACTTACATACTCCGTAAACACTTTGAACAATTGATTTTACTGTTTTTCACTGTTGCACAAGTACCTTTAGTTAGTTCACAAAACGATTCTCTTACCGTTACAGGCCTGAATGAAATAGAAGTTTGGTTACTACCTTTCACTCATATAGTATAGTGACATCCCTTGGAAGTCCAAGAACATGAATTCTCGTAGATCGGAATGTCAACGGAACGTATATGTCCCTAAAACTCCACTTCCTGTGGAATTCCCGTAGAATATGTATTGGTTTATTGCGGGATATCGCAAGATAACTTTTGGATATGTCACATATATAGCACGTAAAGGAGTCTGACTTATAGAGCGTGATTTTTTCTCAATTAATACTGAAGCCGGAAGTTGTAGTAGATTTCTACCACTTCCGGTTTTAGTAGATAGTTAAGGATGAAGATGAAATGTGTTCTCGGCACGCTTAATTGATTGCAGACAAGAACTTCTCGGTATCATTTTAACTCTATATCGATCAACGTTAAAACCGGAAATGGTTAGTTTCCAGCACTTCTGGTGACTGGTGGTTTTTAATTTTTGATCTTCTACATTCTTGCCAAAATTAAGGGCGATCCATTAACTGATCCTTGTGATATATTGTCTCCCAGACAGTCGGAGTCTTGAATATACAGGAAAAATACCTAAAGGAGATTTGTTAGTCCATACCGAGCGAAATAGCTCAAGTGGTAGAGCGTTGGCTTCGTATTCTGGAGGTCGCGGTTCGATTCCCACTGCCGATCATCCTGACTGGGGTTTTCCAGGGTTTTCCTCAGTCCTAACAGACAAATGCCGCGATGATACCTACTGAACAGGCCCTGGTCGATACCTTCCCAAATCCTTTCATTGTTATTGTTGTTGTTAGATATCCAGTATAAAATTACCTCTGAGCTGTATCTGGTGATCGTTAAATAAATAAATAAAAATACTCCTTATATTGTCCCGTCACAGGCATATCAACTTTAAATACAAGGGAAACACGAGGATTTTTCAATTACTTAAACTTTCTCTTGCGAATCTAAATGTTCCGGGACTTCTGGGACGTGGTGTGCTATGGAGGGACGGTAACTTTCCTTCATTCTGTTCACATAAGAGATTTCACTGATCTTGAATTGAAGTCTTCATTTACCAACTCTTTTATTTTATTTTTTAAAGTCCAAATTGATATGAAGTAAAAACTGAGCAAACGTAACTATATTATGAGTAAAGTATTATAAATTTCATTTCGAATTTAAAATGAGTTACTCTTCTGTCATAATTTATTTGATTAAACGAACCTGACCTCCCACTTACTCTATTCAGAATTTCATCACAAACAGAGAAAGAGAGAGAAACAGACAGACAGGGGGAAAAAAAACTTCAAATATTTTTACCTCAGCGACACAAAGCGGGATGAGAACGGAAAGAGGTATTTGTCAAACTTCCTCTCTTGTTTATCCTGGTCGGATGCTCTGCGCTTTTGTTTTCTGTTCTGCCATTTTCTATCATCCGCTAACACAGGAACAAAAACAACAACAGCGCTCTATCACCTGTTTCGCTTTCGAAGGCACGTGGAAGTCCCAAAAGACATTTTGCAGGACGGACGCTTTGTTTCTTCTTTTCATTTTTCCAGTTCGCTCCTGTTTGACTTTTGCACAAACAAAGGAAATGCTGCATCGAACGTTGACAGTATATGGTTCCAAAATATAATGGATTACAAGATTAATCTTCGTAATAATATATCCGTTGTCTACATCATACTGAACTGAATATACCGCAAATAAACTTACCGCAAATAATAGCATTTTATTGATTACTTGGATCTTGCAGATTTGAAACTAATCTAATGGTGTGCACACTGAGAGTGGCAGAAATGACTTGTTTGAATCTCAGTATGAGCCAACATCCATGTTCTGTTCCTTCGATATAAACACCATATAAGAGGGATTATTGATAAACCTCAAATTAAACAAGTGAGTTCCGTTTCACACTGTAAAACTATGGTAGACTTCCAAATCATGCGATTCCAATACTGGAGTATTAGATCCAGGGCCGGATTTAGGGGGATGCAAAGGTGCACGCACTTCCTCTTCGTTGTAAATATACACTACCTAAAACGAGAAGCTAGCAGTGAAAATAACATTTTCAGAAAATTTCTGCTGTCATGTTTCCGTTTGGGCTTAAGAGAAAGCGAAGTTTTGCAAAACTAATAGTTTAAGTCAATTTTCTGATGGTTGAAGGAAAAGAATTTATCGAGAGCAGACATTTACATTTCTAGGGGCAAATCCACATTCACACCACAGATACCTAAAGGTATTTTAAAAATTTCAAATGTACCCGTAGTTATTGGTGCACCCCCCTCAGAAAATCCTGTATCCGGCCCTACTTAGATCTATAACTTCCAAGACAGGGATGAGGGCAAAGTTGGAACCTGTTTTCCGGACGCTGAATACACTTGAAAGTAGTTTCTATTTAAATCTTACAATCAGGGGTAAAAGTGCAGGAAAACGTCATACCCCTACTTCCAGAAAATATCTATAGCGTCCTCCACTTCCTCAAAATACAATAGGCAAAGATAGCCAAAGGCACAGCGTAACGTCGTGTGTCCTCCTACCTTTTCAGATTCACTTTTACCCCTACAGTATAATTATTACTATGTAGGAATCAATATTAAAACAAAAGTTGAACTAACTTTCACTACTTCTGGTTTCAGTGTAGCATAAAGAGCTTACCTAAAATCAATTATTGGCATTCTGAACCCATACTTTAAAAAAAAAAAAAAACTTTTGCCACTTCCTATTACCGTTTACGCTCTATATAAATCAGAATCAACATTGAAACCGGAAGTAGAAGTAGAAGCAAATTTCTACCACCTTTAATTGAAATAAAAGGAGCCTATTTTTGCGGCGCTCAATCCCGCTATTTGTGACCATTTTTCACTATGGAGATCAGTGTTGAAACCGAAGACTTTCACCAATTCCAGTTTGAAAAGATAGATATAAAGGTCGAGAGAAAACGCATTCTCTAAACGGATGATCAATGTTGAAACCGCAAAAGATTTATTTCTACCACTTCCGGTTTGAAAAGATGGTTAATGGAGGAGATGAAGGCCCAGAGTATCCCAATCGTCCCCCTTCCCCTTGAAGCTAAGATAAATTGCGAATATATCACTCTTGTGCACTGTATGTCTTTTCGTCTATTGTGCCCCAGTGCAATTCCTACATTTTGATTTTGCTTCTCCTCGACAAGATTTTTCTGGAAGAGAGTCTGTACAGTATTATATTAATATATATATCTACTAAGCTAAGTTTTATAATAATACCTGAAATAGGTAATGGTATTACAAAAACTACGTAGTGAATTGTTTATAGTATAGTGTTTCAGTGAAAAGCTACTTCTTCACGTACTTTACAGAACCGTCATATTTATGATATTCTTTTACTGTGAAAGGAATAGCTACAACTGATCAGCATTAACTGAAAATAGTTATTTCTGTCTGGATTTCGTCCATATAGAATGTTGCTTGAATATGTTCATGGACGACCTTGAGTTGTGATCTACTTTCAACGGTCTTTCAATAATAACAAGACATGCCAATTGTAAGATGTCGTCGCTGAGAGTATCGAAAACTTGCTTGTAGACAGGATCTCTTGACTGCAACCCAAGTTCGTAACACAGAATAAGCTAATAAGCTGTAGACTCAACGTTCATATCACTGTCACTTTTGACGTATGTATTATGTTAGATGTTCCTCTGTAAAGACAAAAAAGAAAGAAACAAGGTTGCTTCATTGAGAAATATGCCTCAGACAAAATGACAAACAAGAAAAGTAGATCTCTAGTTTGCCCTTTAGGCCGAAAAAAAAAATCATATGTCCTTTAGCATAAGGGAGACAAATGATTGCGGCAAATGAATGATGGTGGAAGAATTGGTGGAATGACAATCTGGAAGGAAACGGGAGTATCCCGAGAAAACTCACGGATATAAAGTTGTCCATCACAAGCTTGCTTGTCCGGAAATTGAACCAGGGACCCCATCCAGCAGAGGTAAGCGCTCTGCCGCCGTCCTCCCTTTAGGCTGAAGAAGGCGAGTGACTAATGAAAGATTTGTGAAAGAGTTAGTGGAATGATAACGTGAGAGGAAATGGGAGGAGTCGGGATAAAGCCACGGACATGATGTTTTTGTCAGCAACTCACATGACCTGGGATCGAATCAGCGATCTATCGCACCAGAGGTGATTGCTCTACTCTGTTAATAATTTCTTTCGTTTTAAGTTTTCCTCAACCTGGACACTTGTCTTTATGCCCTTCTTTCTAATTTTAATCACTCTTCTACTTAATTCAATACAACAGGTATTGAGGAACTTCGAGGACAGTTAAAAAAATCCTATGTTCATTAGAGGGACTCGCATCCGCGATGGGTTTCATCAGCCTACCACCTCAGACGATCGACTACACCACACCGGATACCACTAAACCGCCGTGTCCACACTTTTCACTCGCGAAGAAATTGCCTTAATCAGTATGTAACGCGTAGAAGATTCGGTGCAAATAAGGTACGAAGGAAGGGAAGAAGAAAATTGCTAACGATTGGGGATATCAAATAGCGTACAGAAGAGCATGGGGTATCAAAGTTTACTACAAACGAATAGCCATTGTTGAGACAATAATAATAATAATAATAATAATAATAATAATAATAATAATAATAATAATAATAATAATAATAATAATAATAATAATAATAATAACTAGCAAACCCGCACGACCTGCGCAAGCGCAGGACACTATTGCTGTCTGAATGATTGAATATGATACAAAATTAAAAATATTTATGGCTTGCAAAGTAGTTTTAGTAACACGTTAATATCTTTAATTAAGAATTTCTCGAAAATTACTCGAATTTAAGACATCCTCGAATCTAAGACGCACCCCGATTTCGCTGGGTTAAATTAAATAAAAATAGTAATATGTTCCGTTATTTTCGGTGATTTTTATATATCCCTCTCCTCTCCCCGTGTTGCGGGCACGGCATGATAAATATTATTCCAGGTCCGAATGTCATGTATGTTGAAAATTTGATCGAGATCGGTTGGGTGGTTCAAGAATTAGGTTCTATTTATTTTTATATATTAATCTCCCCTTTTCCTCCTAGGTTCTACCGTCAAAGTGAAAATATTAAAAAAAAAAAAAAAAAAAAAAAAAAACTTTCCAGGCTGGAACGTCATCTATGTTGAAAATTTGATCGAGATTGGGCAGGTGGTTCAAAAGTTAAGTTTTCTTTATTTTTTGATAATTCCCCCTCCTCCCCCTTCCCTAAATTCTATCGTGAAAGTGAATAGCTAAAAACATTCCTTGAAATCGTATACTAATATAATAAATTATAACCATAATATATCAATAAAGCTGTCATAGGTAGAGCTTTCGCCATTAAATTTTTTAAAAAGTCTTAAACCCAATATATATAACGAAAAGTGTTCATGGCTCATATTATATTGAAGATCTTGTCCCTTTTTAACATAGCAGTTCACTATGGGTTCTTATTCATAACTTCCTATGATTCTGCTTTAAATTATCCTCCTACCTATCCGGCCCCAGCAAAGCTCTCTTTATCCTAGGCTTCGCAAATACTATACATCCCACGCGTATTACTTAACAAAACCATATGTTCTATCTAACTTAAATGATTTGAATATGATACAAAGTGACCTGTAGCTATTGTAAGTACAACGTTATCCACTTCTCTGAATTCATTCATTTGTTTACTCCCATTTTGCACAAAATATTTTTTTCTCAGATGTTTACTCTGAAAAATTATTTTTTCTTGTTCTCTTTGCGTAAGTATTAAACAATAACATCCATGCAATATAATTGCCAGAATTATGCTTTTTATATGTTTTTACATGCTTTAACTCCTGAGAGAAGTAAAATCAATTTAAAAATTGCAACCTTATCACTACAAGCTAAAGAAAAACATCTTTATAGCTTCAGAATACCATACACAATAATTGTCACATTAGATAACATTTCTTCTCTTATCTTAGAGATTTTATTTCCAGGTGTGACTTTCCTCAAAATTAGCCACTCCTTGCATATAACATCATCGTCATAAGTATTTTGCGTTTCGGCAGGTCACTTGTCCCAATTGAGAAGATTTCATGCTTTACGGTCTTCCGCTAACCTTTTCGTCTTCACGTATGATTTTGCAGTTTTGATATCGTCCATTAATTGTAGTCTCCTTACTCCTCCCTTTTTTTCCTGTCACCATACCCTCTAGCAGGTCCTTCATGATACAATTCCTTTTTAGCCAATGTCCCAACCAGTTTCTCTTCCTTTTCTTAATAATGTCTAAAATTGTTCTTGTCTACCTCACCATTTCTAGCACCCTCTCATATGTTTTACGTTGGACCCAGCTAATTCTCTCTATTTTTCTCCACACCCACATTTCGAAATCTTCCAGTCATTTTTCATCATTTTTGCATAATGTCCATGTTTCTGACCCATACAGAACAATTCTCCAATACGAAACATTTTATGAGTGTTTTTCTCAACTCTTTATTCAAGATCCCACTAAGTAGAAAGTTGCGGTGCAACGAAAAAAAAAAGTCTTTAGTATGCGTTTCTCGACATTAATATTCTATAACATTTTTTTTCCACCTTGACTTTGATGTTATTTGCTAGCTACACCTAAATATTTAGTTTATTTAGTTTGCCTTATTATTAGGAAGACGCTAGTGATACTTATAAGGTTGTAATGTTAATACATCCGTACATTCGCTAATCCAGACGATAACTCTTGAATCAAAGCGAATTCCTTATTTTTTATTTGTCTATTTGTTTATTTATGGAGTCAATATGTTCTTTTTCTGTTAACATCTGTACCTGTCAACATCTCCATGAGTAACGATGAATTTAACGCGAGTTTCTATTTTCCAAATCCCATACATGGAAATGTGTTGGGATTAGATTTTTAGGTTAAAAGATATTTTTTTTAAGTTAAAAGCGTTTTTGAGGTTAAAAGATTTTTTTTTGGTTAAACCTAAAAAATATTGGTGACGTTAAAACCTCACATATTTGTGGTATGAGATTATATATATAAAGCGTCAGGAGTGCACCCACTGGAAGTCAATCGAACCTAGACACCCCCAAAAATTGTATTTCTACATTTCTCAATAAAACTATACTTGTTTAACAGGAAAATGATTGACTATTCTATCAGGCCTTGTTTCCATTTTGTACTAATACATAATAACACACTGAGCAAGGCTATGTGATAATATGTAACAAAAAAAACACTATCACGTAACAGTTTCAACACAATAACTGTGTCTTCATCAGACTTCAACTCCTTCCACTTCCAAGAAGAAGTGGAAGTCTGATGAAGACACAGTTATTGTGTTGAAACTGTTACGTGATAGTGTTTTTTTTTTTTTACATATTATTATCACATACCCTTGCTCAGTATGTTATTGTGTATTAGAAAATGATTGATGTAGCATGAAAATTTGATCCCACATTTCATTTGTACTCTTTCTTTTATAAAAACAATCTTGTTTTTTATTATATTTTCTGAAAATATGAGTGGAAATACGTATTTTACAATTACTTGTCGTCTTTTCGGGTGCAAAATAATACCTGTTCAATACTACATAGGAGTACTGGCTTATAGTATTAATACTTTTCTCCCCCAAGATTGGACGCCTCCCAACAAAAAATTCTGGGAGCGAGCCTATGAAGTGTAGAGTATTGTTGAAAATGAAATCTTTGAGGTTTACGTCCACGGATATGACGGCTACTCAAAAGGAGAGGGTAGAGTATTGTCGTTTGGCTTGAGTTTAATAAACGTAAGTTATGTGTTATACTCTCTGCTGTCTTTGCCAGAGCTTTAGATTGGTAGTACATAAGTAGTACTAGTCAAAGGATATTTTTTGTTTTCTCTTTAATTATAACAGCAAGTCTTTTCCTATTTTTTTTAACTATAGAATGATCCGACACGAACCCAAAGTTAAAATTGAAAAACGCTAAAGCCAAATACAATACAGCCTCTTAACAGAGAGGTTGTTTTCTTTCTCGAGAACACACGAACAAAACCTTACTTTCTCTCCCGACGGTCTGGTTCTACACACTAAACCAAACACAGCACACACCATTCCGCAGACAACGGGTAATTGAACTCGGGAGTTTTCGGATAAAAGGGCAAAGGTCATCGATGTTTCCTCGTTGTGCTGCGTAAAGGGTTGCTCTCTCACAATACGCACAAAAGGGACCCAATATAATAAATATAGGTCATGCGAGAACTCTGATGCAGTTAGCACAGAAGCAAAATTTCCCGGTTAATTACGGCTGAATGCAGAGAGGGAAAATAATTGAAAACGTGCAAATGAAACGAACAATAACGACAAATATTACCGATAGTTTTTTACAACTAGTTGATTAGTAATTTAAAAAATCAATATTCAAAGATGAAGTGTGGTAATATAACACACAATACATATCAGGTAATACACGTAGTTTTTATATAGAAACCGACCAATTTATCACTTGTATGTGATGCTTTAAAAAAGGGGAACCTGATGGATTAAAAGTGGACACCTAAAACCCAAACATCTGAAAACACAATTCTTTTAATAACTTTTAAAATACAGTGTATTTTTTACAGCATATATTATAATATGAAAAATCATTAGAAATAAATTAGAATAGGATATTAGGATTAGGATATAGGATTAGGATTAGGATATATATTAATTTACATCTACACTGAGAAAAATCCGTTCTCCGGATAGCAGTATATTGTACAAATATACGGAATCCTCTTGCTTACTATAGAAATCAGTATGGTGCATACCTTATCCATATGCTACATACGTACTGCTCTTAGATGTTACATCATGCCGTTTCAGGATGTTTGACATTTAAGTTTTCCATATATCACATGCATATATCTATGTTACATTCCTCAGCTATATGTTATATACGTCCATTTGTATGTGAGATCCTGACCGCCTATATTGTTTCATACGGAAAGTACGTACAGATGGAACAGTTATACAGAAAGTGTTAAAAAAATATATGCGTTTTCAGTTATACGTCTGCTGTACGTTAAGTCCAAAACTACAGGAATTACGCATGTAACCTACCTTTTTAAGTACGCCACCTACAATTTTTTTTCTCAGTGTATTTTCAAATACTATTACTCACTGCATGTGGATTACACTTGCCACAGCAGAGGACTGATGGTTACGGAAAAGTAATAAAATAAGTAAACACGGAATACGCATATCTTCTGAAAGTTTAACATTCAAAAGGTTTACAATATTATGAGCATATAATGAAAAGAAATGTCCAAAGATGGGAAATAAACCAATCGATATATTTGATTGCGAGGGGGTATCTCAGTTTAAACCCTCCCTTCTGCTTGAAATGTAAAAATAAACATTTACCTTATTAAGATATGTATAAAAACATGAAAATATATATAAACTTAGGGGGTTGAAAACCCTGTCCTTGACGAACTTCTCCTTACACTAATGCATCTGATTAAGCTGAACAAAATGACATGGGTGAGCGTAAATTATCGTTCGTAGATTTCGAGAAAATCGGCTAAAGCAGTTTTTTTTCTTTTTAAACTTGAAATTTGTGCTGTTCGATAACAACTACCTATTAGATGAAACTGATTTTGAAGAATGCGCTAATCAAGTTTTAAATTATATAGCAATATAGCAACTAAAAGATAACATCCAATGAAATGTTTCATTTCAACGTTCCACGATTGTACGCTTTAGGCTAAACAAAACGATGATTAAAGCAAGTAAATGATGATGGAAGAACTAGTAGAATGTATAAAGCGGTAGGAAACAGGAGTACCCAGAGAAAACTCACGGACACGATGTTGTCAACCACAAACTTACTTGGCCGGGGATCGAACTAGGAACCCCAATGCACCAGAGATAACCACTCTACCACTGAGCTTCCGTACTCTCCAATGATCACATCGAGTTGACTCCAAAATGAGAATTCGAACAGAAAAGTATTCATCATTTATGTGAGTCCTGAGGGCGAATTCTCAAGCGTAATTTTTGAGAAAATTCGACGAAGTTTTGTGGTGCTAGAAAGTATGTCATTAATTGCCAGTATTAATTAATAATATTTATTCTGCTCCAAGAGACTGTTTATTTATTTATTTATATATTGTACATGTAAAAAAAATACATTGCTAAGTAGCAGATTGCGGTATTGTTGTCTGGTGACACTCATAATCCTAACAGTGATGCACACACTTCTAACAATGACACATAGTCTTAACAGGGACACACATGCATGCTCTAACAGTGATAATTATAGTTCTAAGAGTTTCACACATCGTCCTAGCAGTGGCAAACATATTCCTAACAGTGACACATATACTCCTAACAGTGACACATAGTCCTAACAGTAACATGAACATAGTCCTAACAGTAACATGCACATAGTCCTAACAGTGCAATATACTTCTAACAATGATACTCATATTCCAAACAGTGACACACATATTCCTGACAGTAACACTCATACTCTTAACAATGACACAAATAGTCCTAGCAGTGACTCAAATAGTCCTAACACACATACATAATCCTACAATAGAGACATATATAGTCTTCACATAGCCTTAACAGTGATGCATACTACTGACAATGATAGTCATATTCCTAGCAGTAGCACACATACTTTTTACAGTGACATTCATACTCTTAACCGTGATAATTATACTTCTAAAAATCACACACATTGTCCTAACAGTGACATACATAGTTCTAATAATGACTCACATAATTCTAGCAATAACATACATAGTCCTAGCAGTGACACATATAGTCGTAACAGTCACACATACTCCTAACAGTGATTCTCATACTACTAAAAGTGACACACATATTTCTAACAGTCATACACAAAGTGCTAACAGTGACACGTACTCGTAACAGTAACACTCATACTCCTGACAGTGACATACATAGTCCTGAGGGTAACACACATGGTATTAGAAGTGACACAAATATTAACAGTGGCATAGGCCCTACATAGTCCTAATAGTGACACACCATCCTAACATTGATAAACATTCCTAACAGTGGCATAGACAATCCTTGCAGAAACAAAATAGTCCTAACAGTGACACACATATTCTTAACAGTGACACACATATTACTAGTTAGTTATCAACAAAGTGTTCAGTCATCACGTACAAAACGTAGTACAATATTTTTTTCTTGACATATCACCTTTTCGTTGTAACACCGTTCTATTAATTTTAGAGTCTTTTCCCGTCATCCCTCTTATTCCTCCCATCATACTTCCTAGTTTTTTTCTCAAAATATGATTTCTTCTCAAACTGGTTTAACAAGTTTTCATTTCTTAATTGTATTCAACATGAGCCTTCTTACCCCCTATTACTCACTAGTTTATAGGTGGATCTAAATAGTGGTGCTATTCTAATTTTTTTTAACAAACGGTTCTGTATATATATATATATATATATATATATATATATATATATATATATATATATATATACATGAGGGATATAGTATACACATAGGGAAATAGATAGATATAACTCTTTGTAACATGTAGTGACCTACACAGCATACTAATACAATGTGGTATGACGAAATGATGTAGCACTTCGAATATCTTGGAAACGAATTGTTAAAAAGTAGTACATGCACATAGTTGTACATAACATTGGAAAGACCTTCATCCAGCAATGAATCAATAATTGTTGATAATGGCCTGTATAAGTGTCAAATATGTATAAATAACCCTCACCACTCCACTCCCATGATAGTAGTTCTCATTCTTGATATCTGAGATTAGGGAATATACGCCTATACATTATTCTGCGAGATAGTGGGCCTTATGCAGAATTGTTCTGACGTGTGATTTGTGCCATACTAAAGAGTTCGACTAACATATGTTTACTGAAAAAGTAATGCCTTTAGTATGACTCTAATCATGTGTCAAAACAACTTTAACCCAGTATGTTTAACCCTGTAGCTGTAAGAATTCCCCCCCCCCAAAAAAAGACCCTTAAAATAAAATTTACCGTTTCTCTCGCCCTCCATTTATCTTCTGTTATGTACAAGGCAAAGTAATGTTTTTCAAATAGACAATTGTTTTTGGCTTTCAAAAATTTGTATTCTACAACCTCTCCCTTCCAGGCGAAATTTGCAATATATGCACTTGCTATGCTAATAGAAATGCAAATTATATAAATATCTTATCTGCATGGTTTATTTTCCATTTCCGAAAATGGGTTCTGCTGCGTGATGTTAGCACCGGCCATTTCTTTTTAACCAAATTGTTTTTAAATCGTAAACAAACGAAAATTTTATGTGAATAATCGTGAATAAACGGAAATTTTATGAGAAAAATCGTAAACAAACGAGGAACAAGGAGGTTATCAAAGTATAAAATAACTCTCCCAAGGGAGAGAAAAGTTTTAAAATTTCTGTTTCCCACCAACCTATGGTTAAGGAGAGAAGAAGGTTTATTTTCGGTTTCCGAAAATAGGTTCTGCCAGGTTGACGCATATAATTTGTTTGGCTTGTTTCTTTCACTCTTGGCTAGATTATATACATATGTGTGTGTGTGTTTATATCTGGGTATAACAAACGGTTCTACGAACTCGAAATATTTTAACAATCGGTTCTGGCGAACCGGTGCGAAGCGGCTGAATAGCACCACTGGATCTAAATCTCTGACATATAGTCCTGACTTTACACCCTCGAATTATTAGCTGCTAAGGTCCATGGTTGTACTTCCTGAAGTCACAATGCTTCACCAACCAGCAAGAGGTGGAAACAACACTGACTGACTTCTTTGCCTCTAAAAACAAGGCGTGTTATCTATGTGGAATGAAGAAACACAACAGGAATATGGCTGCAATCAGTTCAACACGAGGGGCAATGTTAACCTGCTGTCATTGTACTGTAACAAAAATACAGTCAATGGGCTAAAAGTCAAAGATGGGACAGTTATTCAAAACCGTTAATGTTTGATTGCAAACCTCCTGTTCTCAGGAATTATACCGATGTCTCATAGACCCTTCGCGATGGAGAATGGTTTCTAATTCCAAACAAGGAAATAAGCAATGTTACTGAAAAGCAACATTAAATTCCAACTCTTCAATACTTTCTCAGATTTTACAACAGCTTCTAGAGACAGAACAGTAAAATGATCAATATTAAAGTTTTTACGCATCTTCTCAGATGTCCTTTTTCTTCAAATAAACTATTTTAAAAATTCTTATTGTTTATTTATTGCGACACAAATGTTTGAATTCAAATGATAGAGATTCCAAATAGGTTCATAATACCACACAAGTTACCAAATCAGGTCCAAAATCTCTATTACAGGTCGAAAATCAGGTCGAAAATATAACGTATTCACACGGTAACATTCAAGAGCAAGACTTGAATTCTTCACAGAAACCTCCACTCGAAATATTCATTCTTCCAGTTATTATTTAGTTAAAACTCGAGCTGAATAAATTGATGTTATGGACCCTTGTCATACAATTCAGTGAGAAAAAGTTACGAAATTCTCAACCGAAGAAAAGAATGAAACAAAAAGTAAAAATAAAAAAAAGAACAGGTAAGTCACTTAACCTACATTTCTCATGTGAAAGAGTGACTCGCTATAATGTTCTAAAGTAAGAGGTAAAGTAAGCGGAGGGCGAGGGGCATAGGAAGCAGCGTCGTTTGTTCTGTCGTCGTACATCGACGTCGTTTGGACAGGTAAAGGAAGAAGGAAGAGAGCATTGCATTATAAATGTTGAATCCCTTTTTTGAAAAGGGAAAACGCGAGCGAGGCAGCAGAATTTAGAGTCTATCGACCAAATGATTCCCTCACGCACAGAGAAAAAGGGCTGGAAAATGGGGCAAAAGCAGTGTTCCCGGGAGGAGGTGAAGGTTGCGGGGTAACAGAAGGTCGGAGGTCAAAATATTAAATGCGAGCAGAAAGAAAGAAAAAAGAAAGGCGTCGCGCAGCATAGCAGCAATTAGATATGCTCATAAGCAGGCCAGCAAAATAGGAGATCAGTCATGCGCCATCATAACATGTACACGATGATTAACACGATATCCCCACGGATATTTACGACTAAATAGCATACGAATTTGCATACTATGCACGAAGGTGTGCGGTTCTGTGTTTCGCCATTTAGTGCTAACATGAAGAGCCGGATTATTTATACTAATCAACCGCTCCTCTAGTTGAATATATTACTGTTCTGATGTTATGTTTTAAAGGAGAACGTACGGAGGATTTACTAACCAATTAATTATGAGATTTTGTACCTGTATGCGTCACTTGGTGTAACATAAGCTCTCGAATATAAATGAAGCGCAGGGTGGTAAAAAAGGTAAATGATTAACAAACGCTACTGACGTATTTGCAGAGAGTAGGTACACAACTGTTACCATGTAAATTTCAAAGTTGTTTTGTAAGGCTCATACTCAAGATCTTCAGAATCAAGTGTCCCAGCAGGACGAATCTCGCTTACACCAAACAAACCACTGTTCCAGAAACTGTTTTCATTTCGGCTCGTGACACAAAAAACAAAATTTCCTTACTAACAAAATAAAAATCCAAGTACCTCATTCCCAAAGCTACTACTATTATGGACACTACTATTAGTAATATAAGTCTATTTGTATGTTTGAATGTTTTAGAGAAATTTAGTAGTAAAGAAAACAATGGAATAGTATTTCAAGTTCACAAACCACTAATTCTGGTTCAGAAGTAATAGTAGTATTGTAATGTAATACTATATTATATTGTATTGTACTATTGTAATGTACTACTGTAAACTTCTATTTTACATGCAAATACTCACAAATAACCCCAGACTTGTAACACAGAAGGAGACAATTTACTTATAATTAATTGTTAGCAGAGACTGAAAACTCTGCACTATGACAGATAAATATTTCGCTAAGCCAGTGGTTCCCAAACGTTTTGGCTGAAGGCACACTTTATGGAAAGGCGACGACGTCGCGACACCTTTGTTTGACTTTTTTATTAATAAAAATATAAATTATAATAGTAAAATAATAAAGTAATGACTCTATGTAGTATTGAGCATTGGGGTTGTTGCTTCTGGAAGTAAAAGTGTCCGAAACCCGGTTAAGCGGTTTGGATCCGGTTTAAGGTTCAAATCGAATATGTGCGTTTATTTCAGAAGCCGAACCGTAATTTAATTCGGTTCGGTTTAAAAATAGACACCAGACTGACACTTTTCAGAATATTTTTACTATTCTGGAAAAGTTCTGAAACATATGTAATGATTTCTTTTTAGGTTAGGTTTAAGTTAGATTGTGGATCTACTGTTTCACTTTACGATTTCCCATGTTTTTCTCTTAATGTTTTTGGGATAACACGTTAATGATCAATAGAATGTAGAACTGTTTTTTCTGTTCGGTTAACCGTTTGAAACCGGTTCATATTACAAACCGAAAACTGAGATTTATGACTCCTCGAACCGTCCAGTTCTAGCTGGAAGCCTTGACTAGTAGTATTTTTTAAAATTATTTTAGTAATTATTAACACTTCGTGCTTTAAAATTTTTAAATTTCAAGGCACACTGGTTGGGAACCACCGCTCTAAAAAAACAGTTTTACTAAATCATACAATTTAATGAGTGTAAATTAATAACGGTATAAGTGCATAAACATTGTCTCCCGAGAAAATTGAAATTGGTGGATCCCATAAGTTTCTTAAGAAAAGTGAGATTATAAACACTTATATCTCTGGCAGATAGCATCATTTTGTTCTTTACCACATGAACTTTCTTGTGTGTAGTGTCATTTATGAAGTTTTCAGCCATTCAATTACTTATGTTCTTGCACAAAAAAAGTATTTAAAAATTAAAATCTCATCATCTTCTTTGAAATGGAATTATATGAAATCTTTTAGTTTAACATTCCACTATTATGTCCTGTAGACTAAGTATGACCATGATTAAAGCAAGTGAATGATGATGGAAGAATTGAAGAGCGTTTTTTCAAAACTCGATAGAGCACGAAACATTTTTTTTACACCAATTGCATTTTTGGTCTTATTGTACATAACCTCTATCCAGTTCTGACAAAAAGTTCATGATTTAGTATTCTATACATTATGGCACATTACGATATCTGTCAGTTCTTATTTCACAGCTTTATTGGTAGCACAAAAAAAAAAAAAAATACCAGAAAAAAGCATACCTCCGTTTCTCAAAATTTTCTCTATCGAGTTTTGAAAAACACGGTCCTCAATTGGCGGAATGAAAATGTGGAAGGAAATGAGTGTACCTCCGGAAAATTCACGGAAACATTATTGTCCACGAGAAACTTACTTGAACGGGGATCGAACCAGGGATCCCCCACTAGAAGTAAGCGCTCTATCACTGAGCTACCGTGGCCCCTCATCTTCTGAAATAATAAAATCTAGTATCGGAAATTGATTTCAACGAATTAAAGAATAATTTAAGAGTGTCATTGAGTTGTTTCGTGAAAATGTTATTAGTTTTTCCATGTTATGGTAATGATCTTCTCTAAGTCAGCTCCACTACGAATAAAAACATACATCAGACGTTCTTCTACTACTGAAATCTGCTTGAAAACCAGAAAATAACTTGTCTCAATAATTAATAAGTACAACTTATTTTAAAACTTTTGAAGCGAAACTAAACTACATAAATCTTCTTTAGCATAATATTACAAAAAAAAAAAAAAAAAAAAACATTCTAATCACCTGTACTAGGCAATATAATCTCCCTACAACAAGTAAGACAAATTCAAGCACGAGTTATAAACTGACTTATAAATCTATGTTATGAAGTTACGAAGAAAGATTATTAGCTATAAGTTACTGTAAGATTTTTCGAAGAAATAAACATTATAACAACCTATGTAAATTACGCTTGTGAAGTAGTACACTTGTGTAATTTTTAAATTTCAAAAAAGGAAGGAGGTTCTCAATTCAACCCGATTTATTTATTTATTTATTTATTTATTTATTTATTGTGGGCGTGTTCACGCCTAACTTCGGCATAGGTGCACCAATGTTTATGATTTTTTTTGTTTGAAAAATTATACGTTCCCGGTGATCTCATATGAATTTCTTGAGTTTCTGATGGTAATCTTTGAAACGAGATCATGTAATATTTCGATGGATACTATATTAAATTTGGTTAAGATCTTTGTTGAAAATGTTTTATAATTATGGGAATTTAATATAAGCTCTCATATTATATGTCACATTTAAGTGAAAAGTAATAACGAAACACTTTCCCAATAAAATCCTAAATAACTTTGTGAGAATACTGAATAATATTCAGTGTTGTGTGAGCCGTATTTTAACATGTGTTTCTCAAAAGTAATCCTCAATGATTGCTTATAATTATTCCCAGAAAATAAACAGAATATTGAATAACTCCTAATCAAATAGAACAAGAAAACATTAAAGGAAACCAAACTACTTATTTTCCCGTTGCAGTACTTTCAGTTGCCATTTCATGCCATTATGCCTTGGCTGATTTCGATATATTATATGTCAAACAAACCTGAAACTCCCTCTTTTAGTATGGCAAACGAAACCAAGTTAATGCTTAAATCCTGGGAGAGTCCTTTCCAATATTCTGTCCATTGTATGGTAGTTGAGTTGGTTTTGAGTTTAACGTCACGTTCAGCAGCGAGGCTATATGAGACGTGGACTTACTGATTAACGTGGAATCCAAACCACATGAGCTCCTG
The DNA here is from genome assembly GCF_964235325.1 of Thermobia domestica. Lineage (NCBI taxonomy): Eukaryota > Metazoa > Arthropoda > Insecta > Zygentoma > Lepismatidae > Thermobia > Thermobia domestica. Next base: position 91,546,825 of record NC_137469.1, read on the forward strand.
CCGGGAATCAAAGCCGGGTCTCCCACGCCAAAGGCGCGTATGCTAACCGCTTAGCCACGAAGGAGCTCCCATCGTATGGTAGTATCAGAGGTAAGGAGTAGAATGTTTATTATTGGATCACTGTGCTTTCTATGTGATTATTGAATATTCTTGTTTCACAATTAGATGATCGAAAGTATGAATCCAATTCTAGTTTATTCATTAAGGTCTTTTTTTTAATGTATCACTCAGCTATTTATCTGATACAATTGGATCAAACTCTTAAAACTATTATTCCTGTCTTGTTTCATGCCCTATTGTATATTGTATATTTGGGTTGGGGGCAAGGAGTTTATTATTATTATTATTATTATTATTATTATTATTATTATTATTATTATTATTATTATTAGTAGTAGTAGTAGTAGTAGTAGTAGTAGTAGTAGTAGTAGTAGTAGTAGTAATATGGTAGTATATGGAACAGCACAATTTGATTTTATCTTCATGTTTGCGTTACTTAATCATGGGATACCAGTGTGCTTAGTACATACATAATATTTAAACTTTATGTTCATTACATTTAACTTTATATAACATATGGCAAAGTTGAAACCAATCCTTTCTATTATTATTTGCAGATGAAATTATATCATATTACCTGAAGGCTTTGTAAATAAATTGAGGAATATATTTAGAGATATTCTTTTTCGCAGCATCTTCGTATTTCAATTATGGTTTGTTTAGTTTACTTTGCTCTCAATATTTTTAATTTAATACAGTATAATAATTTTATATTTAATGTAATAAAAATAACATTAGTGTAATATTCATTGCTATAGGAAGTGTTTAGAGTAACTTTTTTAGTCTTAGCTAGTCGTTCCGCCTATTCATTCCAGTATAGTTTACTAATTTCCAAAAGAACTGCAAAAAAATTCTTAGTGTTTGGAGGCTTTCTCTCTTCAATTTGGGTACATTATTTTTACCGATTTTCTGAATGACTATTCTTACCTATATATACAATATCATTATTATAAATACTAATGTTATTATTTAATTACATTTTCATTTATAATTCTCAAACAAAATGCCATTCTTAACCTGCAATGTAAGCAAATTGTAGGTCATTAAGCTTCATTCTACTTGTATTTTCTTTTAAATTATCATCTCCAACTTATTTTTGTACTCATAAACCTAAATTGTAAATCTGAGGCTCTGCTTACAGTTTACCTTGTTTCTTTTTCTTTTATTTGGGTTGGGGGCAAGGAGGCTTGGTGGTAAAATACTTCCCTCTGGTGATTGGGGCCCCTGGTTGATCCCCGACCAAGTAAGTTCGTGGTAGACAACATTGTGTCCGTGGACTTAGTCATGGTAGTCCCGTATTCTCCTACTTTCTCATTCCACCAATTCTTACTCACTTGCTTTAATCATCATCTCCCTTAGCTTACAAGGCATAATTGTAGAACGTTAAACATGTCAATTATTTTTTTCTTTTTTTCTTTCGTTGCAGAGTTGGAAATTCAACTGAACTCTTATCAGTTATCCTTAGTATTGGATTGAAGCATAACTTCATAACGTTTTGTAAATCAACGAATCATTATTCATGTACGTGTACGGTACTACAATACTTCATGGACACAAGCGCAGGTGACTACAATTAATAACTTGGTCTACTCATACCTTGTACTAATTTCCGCATTGTTTGACACCTTCCTTATGAAGAAGCTCATTTAGGTGATTTTCGTCAAGGTATAACGGTTGACTTGATTGTGAAATCTATTTTCTCGGAAACGAAAGAACTATTTCCTTGAAGAAGTTTCAGCGACGAAATTAGCTTCATACATAATACAAATTATTTTCGCACTCTTGTTGCATTTGATTCTCACCTAAAGTTGAAGAGTAGAATGTGGCGGAAATATTTACCTTTGTTCACTTGATATTCCATCTTGTTCGAGTACAAAATGTACTGGTTTGAGAAATGATTAATGCACATTTTTAAATTTAAAATGCACACAAAAAACGAATTGGCAAAATGTTTTATTACGTATTTAAAAAATTACTGTTTACAACATAATATGTTCAGATTTCTTAAAAAATATTGATTGCTGTGTTTGTCTTTTTCAGTGGGATGTTAAGTGTACAAAACTGGCGTTTTCGACACCATTTGCTGTTTGACTTTAATCGAGATATTAAGCCGGCTAAAGTTATTCATGAGGTTTGTACTGTGTATGGAAAAGGACCAATGCCTGAACGTACTGCCCACCGTTGGTTTTTGAGCTTCAAAAATGGGAATTGTTACTTCAAGGACGGATTACACACTGGTCGACCAATTGAGTTCAATGAAGAGCGATTGAATCACCTCCTTACGAAAATCCATGTCAAATGACTAGAGATTTGGGGAAGCGATGGACTGTGATTTTTTTAAAAAAATATGGTGACCTCCTTTACTTAATGGGCAAGGTTCATAAACTTAGTAAAAGAGTGTCGTACACTTTGAGCGAAAACAATAGAAATCAACACTCCACAATCGCTGCCGCCTTGCTTGTTCGACATTGCTCAACACATGATCATACATTATCACTTTCAGTGAAAAATTGTGTTTTTACGACAATATAAAGCAGAGAAAAGAATGGTTCAATGCCGACAAATAAGCGACTTTGTGAGCAAAACAAGACCAACATTCTCGAAAGATCCTGTTGTGTGCTTGGTGGGACTAGGATGGCATATATGCCTATCATTGTGAACTGCTTGAACGCAACCAAACACTTAATACGCAGTTCTACAACGTTCAATAACTGTACCGAGTCAACGGAGCAATTCAGCGAAAAAGACAATATTCAAAATGACGTTCTTCTGCAATACGACAATGCCCATCCTCACACAGCCAATATGGTCAACGCCGGAATCTAAGAACTCTTATGAGAAGAGCTACCTCATCCTTCATACCCACCGGTCTTCAAATCCGGTGCCATTAAATTTCCATCTCTTTCAATTGATTTCGACCATCTTGCATGGTGTAACGTTAAATAATGACGTGGAATTAAGGGTTTGATTAGACGATGAATCGTTGGTAACGTATCGTTGCCAATTCATAAACAAAATGCTATGAACTTATGCACCGATGTTATACAAAGGTAACTCTCAGAGAAGCAATCTTGATTGGTTTAACAACGATTTCTGGATTTTGCTTTCTGCGACGATGAACCTGCAACTTTCTTAAATGATAGACTGTTATTCTTCATATGCTACTGTTTGGCTATCCATTCAATTTTTTTGCACACGTTACTGTATATACTCATGAATGAACATTAAATAAACTAATCAAGCAACAGAATTTTTACATAGGAAACTTTGTGTATATATATATTATTACAAACTAGTAGATTGGAGATCAGTAGCCAATGTTTTGTCTAAGGTTCTAATTTGTTCTAGTTGTCCACCACCAAATTCTTCTATTTGCTCTCTCAAACATTCTCTTCTTTATTCTGCTAGTAGTTATCCACTACTCTCGCCAAACGAGAATTCACTGAGTAGTGACGAAAATAGAAGCAAGGTGATGGCCTATTTACGTTTAGTTCTCCTGCACTGCGAACAATTTCTTCTCTTTCTTTAAAACTAGACATAGTTTTAGTTGTACCGGGAGTTTAAGGTTTGTTGTTTCATTGATCATTGGTTCCGTTCATATGACAATCGAAAACACATCCGTTCGTACATAACGAGTCAATTCTTTCACTACTAGCGTTTATGTAAACATCTTTTTGGCATATTTAACACGTTCGAATTAGAAATAAATGTATTCAACCGAATTAGTACCTTTTGTTTTTTTTAGTAGTCAACCTTTTGTTTCAATACTCTTTGAAAGTTTTGTTGGCTACAATAAAATCTATACATAACTAAATATCTATTCATAACTTTTATTGCCAAAACAAACATTCTTTATTTCTTGGTTTTATATAATCACTAGCTTTTAACTAGCTCAGGGCTTAGCCCCCAGGTCCCCGCGATTCCTTGCACCTCTTAAAAAACCAAATTCTAACGAGTTTCAAGTTTCTTTTCCTATTTCAACTATTTGAAAAATAAAATTTTGTATTCTGAGAAAACGCCCATTTAAATAACATGGGAATTTCTTCACCCCCTTTAAACCCCTTAAAAATTAAAAATATTCACTTTTGGCAATTTTCCTGTGGGTTAGTTTCAGAAGGCTACAATCATGTCAAATTTCATCATTCTAATCCTGCTGGAAGTGCCTAAACATTTTGGGGTTTAGAAGATGTCCCATATAAATAACATGGAAAAGAATTCAGTTGCCCATACGACCACTCTAAATTTGGAAATTTTAATTTTTGGTGGTTTACTTAGGTAACGAACGAACATACCGAATTTCAAGTTTCTATTCCAATTCCAAGTACCTAAACCATCAGATTATAGGTCCAAAAAAAGTTTCAGTTAAATAACATCGGGAGCTACTTCATTCCCCCTTTAGACTCCTAAAAATTAAAAGTATTCACTTTTGGCAATTTTCCTGTGGGTTAGTTTCAGAAAGCTACAATTATGTCAAATTTCATCATTCTAATCCTGCCGGAAGTGCCTAAACATTTTAGGGTTTAGAAGATGTCCCATATAAATAACATGGAAAAAAATTCAGTTGCACATACGACCACACTAAATTTGGAAATTTTTATTTTTGGTGATTTACTTAGGTAACGAACGAACATACCGAATTTCAAGTTTCTATTCCAATTCCAAGTACCTAAACCATCAGATTATAGGTCCAAAAAAGTTTCAATTAAATAACATCGGGAGCTACTTCATTCCCCCCTTTAGACCCCTAAAAATTAAAATTATTCACTTTTGGCAATTTTCCTGTGGGTTAGTCCCGAAAACCTACAATCATGCCAAAGCCAAATTTCAACTTTCTACATCAAGCGGAAATACTCGTTATTTTATGTCAGTTCATGTAGTTTTATATATACTTAGAAAGGATTTTTTTATATAATCATTTTTCATTATTCATAACCAACAAGTGAGTTTTGTTTCAAATTGTGAAAGTACAGTAGACTTTCAAATTATGTGACTTCAACACTGAAACCGGAAGTACTAGATCTATGGCAATTTCCGGTTCACAATAGAATGATAAAAATAAGATAAGGAACCTGTCCTTCGGATACTGAATCCACCTATCATAAACAGTTTTTCGCTATATCTGCCATTTATATTTACTATATATAAATCAATAGTTTAACTAGAAGTTTCGAAATAACTACTTTCGGTTTAAGTAGAGGAATACACTCTGAGACGAAATCTACTCTTGGGATCTTAAGTTCATGTCAATTTTTTTCATCTCTTACTATCATTTTCACTCTATGGCACTGATCTCTAAACCATCGATCGCGAGCTACTAGTAACATACGGGGACATTTTCGGTAGATCGCGTTAAGAGCCTGCCTTACTAAAAATAATACAAAATTTACCGTTTTTCTTTTGCTTGTTTTTCATAAGTAGAAGATAATGAACTGCTAGTTACCACAATCATAGATAATGTTATTCTAAAACAGAAAATATGAACCTGAAGAATGTTCAGTGTTACCATCCATAGAAATTACAGTGTTGTCAGAATAACAACGTCCCTGAAATCTAAGTTAAGGCAACGACTAGAGAAATGAACCCAACTGCATTTGGTTACATATCATGTTGTTTTGGTTTCCTGTGAACTATTTTTTTTAAAATAATAGTTGTATTTAGTTTGTAATATCCCCTATCGACCATTTGTAGCATATATGCTACATCTGGATTTTATTATTATTATTATTATATATATATTTTTTTTAATGAAAGACCTAAACTTTGGTTGTGCGAATGACTACTTGTTGTGCCTTTGCTATACACAACGCAACCCGTCTGTCATTTTTCTTCAAGAAACTGAGCAGTTGTAGGGTAATGATGACTTTCTAAAGATGGCATCGGAAGCACGTCTCAGGTTCGGGGGAAAAAAAAAAGAAGGTAAATTAATTATTTTGCTGCAAAATTCGTCTATTTTATTGTGAAGTAAAGAAAATAAACGGTGAATGTGCAGAAATTGATTGTTGGTGTAATTTGACAGAAATAGAGTTTCCACCTTTTATTCTTTTGTATGTAGCGCAGGTGCTACATTGGGTTCTAGCTACTATTTTACCTAGTAAAGTAGTGTTGATAGTCGTCTTTAATTCATGACCCTAAACTGCAATATTTTCCCCCTGAAATAGTATGTATAAATATATTAATTTGTCTAGTTACTGTGAGGTTAAAGTTTTAGCTTTCATTTAGTATAATTTGGAAGCAAATAGCAAGAGTTATTAATAGTTTTCCTAATATTAATACAGGGTGTGGCAAGCGCTAACTGCAGTCGCAGAGAAATTAGGCAGCATTAATTTTTCTTTGTTCAAAGTTGTGCCGAATACTGACATACGAAATCTTTTGGATATTATTGATAGGAATACATCTGATCTTTAGCTACCTGAAATCAATGATGCTGATGAAAATTACATCCCGAGCCAAAATGGGAATGAAAGCTGTTCGGAGGGTGAAGAAGACAAATAGGCGACAAGACGATAAAACATTACAACAACAACAGTGGTGTTGATCTCTTGAACAGGGTTATTTCAAAGTATGCTATGCTAGCAATTATTAATAAGTGGACAGTTAGAGTTATCCACCATTTTTTTGTCTTCTCACTTGCTGATGCATAGCTTGAGTATCGCAGTTGCCAAATCTAACAGATTTGCAAAGAAAGATACTCTTGGTTACTTTGAATTCAGAATGGTAATTGCTGCAGAGTTTATATATCCAATGAGAAGAGCCCTACATCCCTACAAATTGAAGAATCTTATTCAAATTCTGAAACAGAGCAAAATTCATCAGCCACTACTTCGAGAGGGAAGAGAAAACGCACGGTTACACCATTGCCACCAGAAGGAGTTCAAAAAAGGTCATGTTTACACATGCCAGACTACGTGAAAGACGGATGTCGATCTAGATGCAGACTGAAGGGATGCACAGAGTTCACATCTTGTGCAATTTACAATTTGTAAGATAATCTTATGTTTCAATGAAAACCAGGGGTAAAAGTGGAACTGAAAAGATAGGGGAACGGATGTCGTCACGCCCTCCCCCGTGTCTACCTTTTCTCATTGTAATGCTTTTTTGGAAGTGAGGGGACACCATAGACATTTGTGGAAGTGACGGAACAGCCTTCTCCCGCGTTCCCCCTCACTTTTACCCCTGATGCCAACCGAACTTGTTTCAGGAGCTTTCAGACTTAAAAATGCTTTCTTCTAAAGTTTGATGAGTATCTCAACATGCTGTCATCAACATATGATGTATGCATATGTAAAAGTTAATAAATAAATGTTTAATGTAAACACTAAATGGGTAAAGTTTCATGTAAACGCTGAAAATAATATTTACTGTATACTAGCTATCACTGCAAATTGATGTATTGAAATATTGCAATATGAGGGGATGTAAAACGCTTACGATACTGTTACTTAGTATAAAATGTGTAAATATTTGGAAATATCATCATTACGACCCACTGTAGCACCTACGCTACATGACGTCAGAAGGCCACTAATACAATTATTTTGAAAAAAATAAACATTCTTTTTTTGTATTCAACCTCAAAGTAAAATATTACAAAAGGATTCACTGAAATTCGAGTCGTAGATGATTTTTGGGTCGATAGAGGATAAACAAAATAGTTTTAACATAAAGCTATTAGAACTAAATAATAATGTTATTTAAAAAATAGTTCGCAGGAAACCAAAACAACATGATAATTAACCAAATGCAGTTCAGATCGTTCCTCTAGTCGCTGCCTTAACTTAGATTTTAGGGACATTGTTTTTCTGGTAACACTGTAATTTCTATGGATCGCAACACTGAAAATCCTTCAGGTTCATATTTTTTGTTGTTGAATAACATTATCTATGATTGTGGTAAGTTGCATTTCATTATCTTCTTTCACTTGCGAATAAACAAGCAAAAGAAAAATGGTAAATTTTGTATTATTTTTGGTAAGTCACGCTTTTAATGCTCCGATTAGCTAACCTTGATTTCCTCCACTGAACTGACCCTAACGATAGGGGGCGCTGACGACAACAACTGCTTGTTTCTCCACGCGACCGCGATTGTCAGCCTCATCTTACAGTTGATTGTATTCGCGTGGGGTTGTTCACGTTAAATTTCTCGTGTGTATATTAGACATTTGCTAACTTGGATAGTTTGATTTCATTGGTCATTATTTTGGTTGGTAGCTGACAGTAGGATTTATAAACGATACGGGTAGCTCATAAGTTTCGTTAAGTTTGGTGACCAAGGCTGTATGGGAACCAATAATGGTACGGGAGGTGGTAGTAATTTCTTTACTTCCGGTTTCGAAAAGGGAATAAAGTTGGAATGCTCTACTGAATTATATTTAAAAAAAACTTCTTCTCACTAAGCATTGTCGTTCTTATACTATAGTGATTAGTGGTGAAGCCGGAACACGTAAACTTTCCTCACTTCCGGTTTGAATAGGGGGATAAAAGTCAGGATAAAACTTATTCTTAATTCGATGAATTCATACCTTTTTTTTAAAAAAAAAAATCTCACTATCTCTTGCTATTTTTGCACTATAGAGACCAGTAGTAAAACCAGAAGAGGTAGCAAATTTCCACCACTTCCGGTCATAATAAACGAATCAAATCGCAAAAGAAACTTAATCTTGCTGTACTGAGTCCATATCAGAAGATATTTCGCACTGTCTGTGACCTTTTCTTGTTCTATGGTAATCAGCGCTGAAAGTAGAAATAGTTAACTTCTATCATTTCTAGTTTGAATAAATGGTTACTGGAAGATGTGGAATATACTGGATAGCCCATAATTATGTATGTGATGATTCAAAGACTGCTGTAAAGAAACTAGTAACACAACTTGAACACAAATTTGAAAATAAACACGTTACTCTCATATTTTTTCTTACAAGAATTTTAATCTCTGTTCTCCATGGTAATGTACTATCCAAATCGATATATGCCTGGAGTCGAAGAGCAACGTTGTCATAAACAGCTTGACAAACTCATACTGGTATCCTGTGAAACTCTACTGTGATAGCTTCCTCCAGTTCGGCCAAATTTCGTTATGTGATGTTGATACACACTTCATAAGAAAAAAAAAGTCAAGTGGGTTCAAATCGGGAAATCGAGCTAGCCACTTCACAGACCCACGTTAACCGATCCAGCGCTTCGGTAATAATTCGTTCAGCCACTCTCGCACTGGTATGGCATACTGTGACCGTTAAATATTAAGTTCAGTGACCGATATCTCTACTCAGAATTACAAATACTACAGTTGCTCAAATATATTCATAAATATGGGTCACTCTGTATACTTGGGACACTGAATCGATCCGGTGTCGATTGAACTTAAACCAAACAGGTAAGATTCTTGTTTTATGCACATCGACAACCTTCAAAAGAGAAGAAAATATGCGAATTGAGATGTGAAGAATCTAATGCGTTATACACTGTATATTCTGTCATTTACGTCATTTCGATTTAAGATCCCCCAGGTCTTAATTCGGTCCCAATCAAATTAGTTCTCTCGAAGCTTTGAGCACCAGCCCAACATTTGCTTCTACCATAATAAGAAACATTGTTGTTATTGTGTGCAATAGTTTTTACATTTACATTTCTACTGATCTTAAAATATTAATCACATACTGATCTTTTCCGAAATTCAAAATGTTTTTAAAATATTATCTCAGAACGTACTTTTTTCCCTACCATTTATAGTCTATTTCAATGTTTAGAATGGTTTGTTCTTCTGGCAGTTTAAAATCCTTTGTTAATATTCGTCAAAAAACTATTCGAAAATGAAAGAATTTACTCTTATCCAATCATATTGTCCAAGATAACCTTCCATACATCGGCAGCTTTTAAGCGAGGAGATTAATATGTGGACGAACACATGCAAAAATATTTATCTACATCCTGTATTATATGTTCTTCCTGTAGAATATGATGGCGAACACTTCAAATGTTAACTACCACACCAGCGCAGCGTTACCATAATCAGGATATTAGCACAACATGGGCGTCGGTGGAGATTAATAGTTTTCCGGCGGTGGTCAAGGTTCTTGGTCGTCCTGCCAAGACGGATGCTGTAATCAAATAACCCCCTCTCCCCTGTAACACACACACACACATATACATACATACACACACTCTCTCTCATATGTAATATTCATCCTCCACTACCAAAATGAACTTCAACGTCAATTCAGCCATCAATCACATCATTTCCAATGAGGCTTTCGATCTATCTCTGTGAACGAATTTAATGAATAAATAAATTATTTAATTCAGTCTTAAATAAATCATATGAATAGTGAAGTAGAAAAATGTTCGCTTTTATTCAATTTCATGTGCTCGTATGTCAAAAAGATGAATATACTGTAATTCATCTGTGAGAGTATGCTGAAAATTTATAACACTTGAGAATGTTTGATGTCAAAGTACAAGGACTGATCAATATAGAATGATTATAAATGAATGAAATATCTGTACTAATCCTCCAAATGTTGATTTTTTTCAAATAATCTCCAATACATGTAATGCACTTGTCCCAACGTTTTTGCTAGTCATCAAAGACATGTTAGAAGCTATTTTTGGACAGATCTTTCAAAATCGTGTCCGCAGCTGGTACCACTGCCCCTGAAGGTGCGAAATGCTATCCTCGGAGGTGTTTCTTCAAAGTTGGAAAAAGAAAGAAATCACGAGGGGCTAAATCAGAGCTATATGGAGGATGAGATACACACGGAACGTTGATCTTTGCAAAATAGTCAACAGAATTTCTGTACTGTTCTTCGTGTATCAATTCTATGTTGCCCTATGCGAGACTGAAACTACGTGTGCTTGAACGGCTGCCAAGGTCATATTTCTGACGTCATGGCCTTCAAACTTGCTAGATCTATTCACCATTTCTCCCACTACACAGACGTGTTTCGTTTCCTGCGTTTTGCTGTTGTATTCACCTCATAAACACTGATGATCAGTCTTTATTGATTAGCCTATGTAAAACTAACCCATTAGACTTATAATCATATTTGTCTATTTTTGAAAAAAAAAAAATTCCGCATATACAGATAAATGGTTCCAAGCAAGATAAATTTACATAGATGGTTAAGAAAATTTGAATATCTGCCTTCTTCTATATTAGTGTTTTCCAATCTGGGGACGCCCCCTACTGCGAAACCCATGAAGAACGAGCGAAGGGGACGCAAGCTACTCACAGAAATAAAATATGAAATTATGAATGAAGCATCATATGCAATGACCATTTATAATATAGCTTCAGCAAACATCATCCACGCTGTTTAGACATTTTATCTTTGTTTCCGATTCCTATTCAAGATTTCTACGTTATGGAAAAGTAAATAGTAATTAATAAAATTAAAATTCTTTACAAAATTATCAACAATTAGTACAAAATGGTATCATAGTGAACAACAATGACTTCAAAAACTTTATCAATTATTATTATTATTATTATTATTATTATTATTATTATTATTATTATTATTATTATTATTATTATTATTATTATTATTATTATTATTACTGAAGATTTGAGAATTCAATGCAGCATCTGAAATCGAAGAAATGGTCAGACAAAAAGCACATATAACCAACGAGCGAGAAAAAAGGAGAGCGAAGTATGCAGAGTTTACGAACAGAGACCCCAGATACACTAGGTTCGGAACCTCTGTTTTAGATAGTTGCGTACTTTTTGTTCCTGCGGTTAGTAGGGCTATACTTTGATAGTAGGGTTCCTCGTCTACGAGAATTAGTGTTCCCACGAGACAATAATGTTTTCTCGACTCGTTTCGTAAATTAACCCCTTTCTGCATGATTTTTTTTTCTTTTAGCTAAAAACAAATAATCAGTATTGGAAATCCTCAAATGGGAACTTTAAAAAATGTTCTAATACTTGAATTTTAGATTTTTCACTTAATTCCGACGTGAAATAAGTAATTGCCATATATGACACACTTACAACTCACAAAGGACATGCCAGATGACATCAAAATCTCTTATTCATACACATCAATATCTCACACAGCAGACAAAACAGTTATTTGGTGCCTTTGATAAATCACAGAGAGGCTAAAGTAAAAAAAAAGGGGAGATGTCATATATGTGGCACGGCATGCGGTAAGAGGTTAAGTCTCGTCTCGTCTCCATTCTCGAAGAACTCTTTCCTGTCTCGTTTCTGTTCTTGAGAAGCTTTTGTCATATCGTTTTGTAATTTAGGTAAATTTTGTATTTGCCTAATGTATTTTATGCGTCAAACTATTGGCATTTCGTTATGTATTACAAGCAAGACGAAAATGGGAAGTGTTTTGGGTTTGTCGTGAGTAACAGTGCCCAAAATGTGATAACGACCTACAACACTCACGGATTAACTGCATCAGTGAAGAAGAATAATGATTGAAAGAAAACCTTCAGAGACAGGTCCCGCCGAGCATTAAAAGTGGATTGTCACTCCAGTGTGGTGTAAGTGACGGTGGTACTCAAGCAACAACTCTCACAACCTGTATCGATAATCACAGACCGCCGCGAGTTACATGACATGAACATATATGGGGGTGTTGCATGGGCGAAACCGCCTATAAGGGACCATATCATTTTAGCTAGAAATAAGTCATGCCCCGAAAATGCAATATAGACCGCAAATGACTGGGAACATGTGATACGATCGGATGGGTCATCGTTTACCTTATTTCAAACCACGGGTCGTGTTTATGTATGGCGGACACCCAAAGAATCTTACAATGTGCAGTGTCTCCGCCCAATCGTCCAACATGGCGATTGCTCTATCATGCTGTGGGCCGCAATATTCTGATTTTCAGTGGGTTCTGTACTGACGCTTACCAATCGTGTCACTACTAGTGATTATGTCGCCATTTTAGGGAACAACGTGTATCCTATAGCCCAGATGTTGTTTCCGAACAACGACGCAATATTACACGATGATCATGCGCAATTCAAACGCTTGGAATTGTTGCAGCATGATTTGGAAAACACAGGAAGTTGAACACCTACCCTGGCATTTCCAACCCTTGGACATAATTGATCACATGTGGTTCGTTCTGCCGCCTTCACCCTCTCTTACAGAACTGAGTGATACGCTGCACACAGAATAGTGTAATTTTCCATTTGTTGCCATTCACGACCTCTATGACTCCATTTCACCTTCGGTGCGAACGGTCCCGGGTTCGATTCCCGGTGGGGGTACTCGGTGGAAAAAGTGTAAAACGCTTTTTTTTAGGCCAGCCACCCTGAATGAGGTTTTCCTGGGTTTTCCTCATTCACACCAGGCAAATGCCGGGGTGGTATCTAACTTATAGGTCCCAGGTCGCTTCCTTCCTTCCCCAATCCTGTCTTCCTTCCCTTTCCCCGGATAGTGTGCTCGCCGAGGGACGTCATCCCTCAAACGTGACTGGCTAAATAGCCTTAGATGCAGAAAGCCCAGAAATCTAAATCCTAAAATTATAAATCTATGACTCCATTGCATGTTGAATCAGAGCTGTGCTGAGGTCGAAAGGTGGTCGAACGCTGTTAATATGGCAAACTGTACATTTTACAGGTGCTTCTATTATTTTGACAAGCATCAGTATATGTTACTACTTTTCTTTTTGCAACGTTCACGCACAACACTTTACAGAAACAACAGTATTTTATATTCCTTTCTCATAAGTTAAATTACTACTGCAAAATTGTGCATCATTACAAGTAGTAAGTGTACTGTCAGAAATGTACTTAATATACAGAAACAACTCTACAGGTTCAGATAACAATAGGTTTTCATGCAGTTTCCTAATTTATTTGGATCTACAGGATAAGGGGCTTCTGTGAAATCCCTCTCTTCACAAGCTCTCGCCGCAGGACTTTAGCTAGAAGGTGACAAAGGGAACTAAGTCCCCTAAAACTTCCAGTTATGTGGTTGGATAAGTATATGTTGAAAGAAATATGCAGTAAAGAAAATTTTATGGTTTGTTTCGTTGCGAGCAAGCAAGCAAAATGAAAAAAAAAAAATGTGACGTTTGTGGAGTGGAAGAAAGAATTAAATTTTAGTATTTCCTCCCTATTGTTTCCCTGGGAGAAGGTGTCGACGTATTTTTTAAAAATATTTTTTTATATATTGATCGCTCAAACATCATGGAGGTTTTGACTTAACGATTCCCTTCACCACTGAAGAACGGATGTATATAATCATTTCTTGTTTTCAGAAGCTCTAGTGCTTAATCGATAGCAGCATTTCATTTGTTGTCGTAATCTGGCTTCTCCGGTATTTCCTTTTTCTCTTTCCATGAACGTTCAGATGATTTTGTCCTATGCAGGCAGGCATCTTTTTTTTCACTTCATAGAATTACGTATTCATTTTATAATGAATTGTCAGAAGCTGTTAAAATCCCATTAAACTGTGCTAATTGTTAATGCATTTCAAATGATTTTGTTTCTACGTAATTCATTCAGGAAAATCGTATTTAATAATTATAGGATTTATATACTAAGAAACTATGAATGTTAGGTGAACTCAAGTTAGTCTATCTAAAATTATCTAAAGCTCCCGCTTGTCTTAATGTTATTGTTACCAGTTTGTCTCACCGTACAACTATACGTATCAATTCTTCCGGTTGCTGGATTGAAAATTGTAAATCTCATTACTTGCTTCGCAGTTAAATAGGTTTAATAAACTTTTGTATAATTATAGGTGTATTCAGGCTTTTCTTTGATCATAAAAAAAAGTTAAAACAGTTATCAATTTGTAATAGCGCCTACAAATTTAGTTGCTCACAAACTGAGATGTATTTGATCTGTAATCAAATATTTTTTTTTATACGAAATGAAGTCATAATGATTAATATAGGGTAAGCACAAAAACAGTCCCTGATTTCGAGATGTCATATACTTATAAGGATATTTTGAAGAAATTTTGTTGGAAGCTCAGTTAAGCCAAAATATTTCCATTTCTTTCTTTTTAGAATCGCCAGTTCAGACTTAGAGAGCTGGAAGGCAGTGATGTCGGAAATTGAATTTATCCCCGTAGCGAAGAAGCTGTTGCGTACTAGAACTTGCCAAAACAAGCAGTGTTGTGACAGTGCAGCCTGCAGCGTACATTTAAACATGTACGCTGTTTGATGTTGATCCACCTACATGGGTCCATATGAACTTTTTCTCTTATTTTGATGTGAGGAATCACATCTTAAAGTTTGTCGGTATAGTTCATTAACACCCTGTGTGTATATATATAATATTTAAATACACATGGTGTTAATCGTATGGTATCAATAAAATCAATTCGATCTTGACCATGATATACAAAACTTTAGTTCCCGACTTATAAGCCGTCAAATTTGAGATTTTTAACCATGATATTCGTTAAAAATAAATTTTTTAGTTGCTGTTTGGAACAAACAATATATATATATATATATATATATATATATATATATATATATATATATATTGCTAAACTCAAGGAAGGACAAACATTTTTCGCATTAGGGAATTTAGTTTTCACAATGATAAATGTTGTACTTAGAATCCATACAGACAACACTTGATCATACAATTAGGGAATTCACCTCAGAGTTGATGTAATACTTAGAGAAAATCTCAGTGATAAAAGCCAGTATGAAGTTCGGTTCTTGAACTTCAATCCAACGTTAAATATGTTACAATCAGTAAAAATAGTAAAGATATATTTTCTTTCTAGATCGAAGCATAAATACATGTTTATCCTCTTCACAACTATTGTTATGATTGGTTAAACACTTGCAGCAATAGGAAAGCACGCCATGCTTTTTCATATTGACGTAGGGATTGTTCATTTCATCACTGACTGCAATCTTTTCCTCTTCATCTTCTATTTAACTTTTGTAAAAGAAATACAAGAAAGAAAACGTAAGGACAGTTTATTGCTGTCGTTCTGCAGAACTTACTAACTCCTTTAAACTGACAGGTTTGATATGGAAGTCCGGATGACAGGTCCTTGTCCGTTCCTTGTGAGTTTTTGTACAGGAATTCCAAAGTTTTTGTACAGGAGTTAATACAGGAAACTGAAGAACGCAAGAACAGTGAGCTTATGTGTAGGCGTAAGAACATAACATAAGGCCAGAAAGAACATAAAACGTGTGTTGGCTTCTGCCACAATGATGATGATATATTATACTCGAGCAATGGAGCTCATTCGATCATGACCAAACATGACATCATGATTAGGGGCGGCCCCACAGGGTGTCCACCGGGTCCGAACCCTCCTCCTGCAACTTCCAACAACTCAATATACATTCTTACACTTTCTCAATAAAATTATACTTGTTTAGCGAGGTAATGCTTGCTGTAGCATGAAAATTTGATCTTACACTCTATCTGTATTCTTGCTCTTGTAAAAGCAATTTAATTCTATAATTTTTTCCTGAAAATACAGATGGAAGTATTTTACAATTACTTATCATCTTTTCGGGTGCAGAATAATACATGTTCAATACTACAAAGACGTAGTGGCTTGTAGTATTTGATACCCTTCTCCAAGGTTTGGATCCCTTCCAACAAAAATTTCTGGGCGTGGGCCTAATCGTGATAGATCTTAATGAACTTAGTGGACATAAAATATTATGGTTTGTAGACTTTTGGTTCCCAGGCTATTGCCCATCAAATTTTGGGTCTGTATTGTCATTTCTCGCACAAAAAGTCCCTGCATTTTCGAATAAAATATAAGGGACATGGTGGCTCAGTGGTGGAGCGCTTACGTGTGGTGCGTGAGGTCCCTGGTTCGATCTCGGGCCATTTAAACTTGTGATGAACAACATCGTATCCGTATGATTTCTTGGGGTACTCGCAGTCTCTCACTTTTTCAAAAATGAAATGATATCTTTGAGTTTTACGTCCCACAGTTATGCCGGTTAGGCTAAAGGAGACGGTGATGATGAGTAATGAATGAAATGGTGGAATGAAGAAAGTGGGAGGAAACGGGAGAACCCCGAGAAAACCCACGCACACGGTGTTTGTCCACCACAAAGTTCACTTGGCGGAGGCTGGAATCGTACCCGGGACCCCAAGCACAAGAGATGAACGCTCTACCACTGAGCTACCGCGACCTCCTCTCACTTTTTCATTCCACCAATTCTTTCATCTTCATTCACTTGCCTTAGTTATCAGTTTCCCTTAGCCTAATAGACATAATCGTTGGACGTTGAATTGAAAGATTTCATTTCACTTTCATTTCGAATAAAATACATGACAATAAACTGTTATTAAATATTACTTGACGCATACAAAGCCAATAATAGGGCGGTTGATTAACTACGTTGTAAATCCAGTGTATACTTATAATAAATACTTACTTCTTACAGGGCGATGAGCAGATGCTTTATCTACTTATACTCTCGTACATAAAATTTAAAAGAAAAGATACAGTCAAATCAAAAATAGCTTTAATCGTATTAAATTTGGAATGATTCCAAACCAAGATTTATATTAAAAATTCCACATCACAGCATATCGTAAAAGATATTTTCCGGCACCACCTTTTATTAAAAAAATTTAAAAGAAATAATTGGGACTGAATAATCCTCAATTAGAGAGCTTAATAGTGCCAATGCCAAGAACATTTTTTTAGAAAACCATTCATAGCATTGCGACACTAATTCTGGCATCTCTTCCTCTGAAGTGAATGTGTATGATTTATGGATCTTTCACTCTGAAGGTCACAAGATTATTGAGTATAAGCACATTTTTCCACAAGGTAGTCAAGCCCTCCGAACTCTCATCCAACTGCTGGTTTGAAATAGTTATAGACACTTCTGTAGTGATTAAATACGTTACTACGTATGTGATAATATTATATACGTTTGTTTGTCACGTTGTTTATTTTCTCAGAAATCCGTATAGTTGGTTTAACTTCCACATAGCTTGACATACTTTTAAGTAACCATAGGGATGATACCGTGGGTTATTTATAATTTTAAAATATGTGTTCTAAGGGAGAAGGAGGTACAAAGTTTTATAAGAAATCCCTCAAGTTTGACAACCTTAATGTTTCAACTGTGTTCCAGGTACGAAGGACGTGTGTGTGGTTCTGCTATTTGTGAATGTTTCGAAAAGTGTTGATTTCACAATTACAAATTATTGTGATTAATGAACAAAGGAACAATATCCACAAAGAACATAAAATATATCAAATACTGACAATAATAAGATAACTGTCTCAAGTTATGCAATGCATAATGCTATTACTTACAACTTTTTTTTTCTTTTTTACTCAAGTTGCTGCTTTTGATCTTTCAGGTTTTCCTAAAAGATTTCAACACAGACTTTAAAACAATCAATAAATAGAACAAGGTAGAACGCATATTTTCGAGATATCGCAATATTTATGAAACTTTTACATTATTCTCTGGGTATACTCATGTCCAAATTTACTGTCGCGTGGCTATAAATATGTCGTTGTAGGAATATAATTTGATAACGAATTCGCCCGATATTTCTTATAATGTTAGCTTGTGTATAATCGGCAAAGACATATACGTGGCAAATTTCATGTCAAAAGAGCAGTAAATAAGAACAATAAAACGAAAATAGAACTTTCTTGATCATTTAGCAACATTTTGTTTTACTCATTCTAATTTTCGTATTTATAATTCTTTTCGTATGAAATTTACCACAAATATACATTTCCCGACTATACACATAGTATCATTATTAAAAGTACCCTTCAAAATCATTAACAAATTATATTGTTACAAGAAGACAGTTATAGATATGCGACAATCATTTTGGACATGAGTGTACATGAGTTTTTGATTCACAGAAGAAACGAATTGTAACGAACTGTCCAACTGTCCACCCATCTCTGCTGTATGGTACTAATCACATACTAGTTAATGTATGATTATATATATATATATAATCATACATTAACTAGTATGTGATTAGTACCATACAGCAGAGATGGGTGGACAGTTGGACAGTTCGTTACAATTCGTTTCTTCTGTGAATCAAAAACTATATATATTCAAAACCGGATAACAGAACGAATCTCACAGCCAGCGGGTTCAGCAATTGCTTTAAACATTGTAAACCAGTGTGACCACCAAGTAAAAATAATTCGTACTAACCTATGCAAAAGAAAAGTACTAGATCTGGGGAAAAAGTACTAAAATTTTATCAGCTCCCGTCATTTATCACGTTTTACGATATTAATATCTTATTAGAAGGTTTCTGGCAGCTCCCTCTCCCCTGTGGATGGAGGAATGTTCCCATATTCTTGAAACAAATCCCAACTTTAATCTATTTTCAGACAAAATTCGATAAAAACCATGCAAACCTTACAACCTTCCAATTTTGACTTTACACCACCAAATCACTGTAAAAGCACTAAAGTAACACAGGTATGACAAATAAAGAGGTTGTCGGAAAAACACAAAAAATATTATAAAATGAGCTTTTTGAGGAAATCGAGTTTTAATTCCTTAATAGCCTACTGTTCAAACAGGTCACCAAATTTGTAATATTGTTTACTGTAGTCATTTATTAGTTGGAGGAAGCGATTGAACGGCACCTTTGTCCCACTTCCGCTCTTGTAAATACCACTGTTGAAATAAAGGCAGAAAAACGTTAGCAGGGATAGTGAAAGTTTCGTATATTGCCAAATTTTTATGAGATTCCTTTTTCTCTCCCAAATGTATTTATGAGAAAGGAAGAGGAAGAGAAAAGTACTAGATTTGTTGGTGAAAATACTAGAACACTAAAATATTATAAAATGTACTAGATCTAGAATGAAAGTACTCAGCGTTGGTCACACTGTTATAAACGATTACAGGACACAAGTACACTCGCGACAACTCAATCGTAGTGGCGTCAATGGAAGCAAATAACCAGTGAAATTAGGGCGCGAGCGCGGAACGCCGACGCTAGCGCTGCGGTGGCGTTCAAACGAAACGGTGCGTATTTGACGGATACTGGCGGGATGTTTCGTTGAGGAGGGTTTGGACAAGTGTGTCACCCGCTCTGGCAAGTGTTTGAACATTGGTGGAAACTGTGTCGAAAAATAGTTTAAGGTTTGCTCTTCCATGTAAAAATAAATTTGGCTTGAACGAACATGTTTTTTCAAAACGCTACTTACTTTCCGGATGTGCCTCGCATATGCTTTGAAATCAATTATATGATTGTGCAATCCTCCCATCGCCAAAAATATCACATTTAAAGATAGAAAAGGCATTCTAGTTAGTCTTTGGGTAGGGCTCGTGTGTAATCCAAACTATAGATATACCACATTGTCTTGACACCTAGTCTTCCGATCCAGGCGCTGCTATCGCCTGAAGGAATTCCACTCCCTTTCGCTAAGACCCTCTCGCTTAGCACCAGCTCAACCCTTATTGGCTCAACGCGTAAACGTGTCGAGGGTGGAGCTTTAGTTCGCATTTTTGCCACGGCTCAAGACATTTTGACAGCACAATAACTACTTGAATTGTCATTAGGCATAAAAAATCTATGCTCTAATAAAAACAAATAAGAGAAATTAAGATCTAAAATAAGCAGAAGTATTTATTACAACAGTTAACAAACATACTAAGAACGAAAATGCTTTGAAGATATTCTCTAGAGCTTTTGAGTAATATACTTATTACTGAGAAAAATGCTTATCTGTAATCGTTAAATTGACCAATGTATAAATTTTCATGCAGACATAATTCTTGAAACGTAAGAGTATTAAAACTACTTACACGTTATTAGAGAGTAGTTTGTAAATAAATTCTTGTGTAGATAGGTTCATCCAACTCTAAAATTGTTAGTTGTAATTAATTTACACTATTGCGTTTACTTACAACAGCAGAAATGTATTCCCATGTTATCACCATCACAGATTTATTTTCATCACTTACCTGAAAATTAAAAGAAAAGTAATTAGTATAAATTGAATATTTCAAGGAGAAAATTACATATATATTGTTTAAACAATCGACTGTTGAATGATTTAGTTCCTTTTTGAATTAAGAAAGAAAATTTAAATCTACAGAGTTCGCTAAATACTTTAGTTTTTAAGGCATCAGGAAAGGAATTTGACTTAGCATCACCCAGAAAATAAAAAGACTATAAACTACATATGTTTCTAATTTTATTTTAATGATTATTATGAATAATGTTTAGATTTAACTGGAGAGTCAAAATACATTGTAAAGGGACTATATTTGGCATCTCGTAACAATCATGAATAGTACTTTATCATAATTTTGCAATCTAATACATAATAAATGTAGTACGACTAGCATATCAAAACAAATCATTACTTCTGTTCTGTTGACTAAAGAGTCCTTAATGACATATACTGTACATAGAAGCACATTCTCAAAGAGTATTCAGCACGGAACCAATACGCCGCGTTCATTAATATTGAACGTACGTAAAAAAAAATATATATATCATGATATTGAAGCTAAATTTAAATGAAACGACTCTATTCCTCACTAAACTACTCAACATAGAAGATTTTCCGCCTCAGTGGGAAGTTCTCCCAATCATGAAAACATACAGAAGACAAAAGTGAGTAAAATAATGTGTATCTAAACTGTTCTCAGTATCAATATCCACATCCTGCTTTTCATGATACCTGTAAAGAATGTATCTATGGAAATGATTCCGATATCTATGATATCACACTACCTCTTTTCAAACTTCTAACTGTTCGAGAACCAAGGCACAGTAAACACATGTTTAGGCAAAGTCACACATGTCCCCTTACTGTGTGCCATAAAGTTTAGTAAAAACTATAGTGGTTTATTTAGTAGCCCTTAAATATATATACTGAGAATACTGCTTTCTTTATTTTAGATGCAGTTTTATTCTGTTCGTAGAGTTTTTCAATGAAGATTTAAGAACAACAAAGCAAATTATACAAACTCGTCTAACAGAAGTCACATTCAACAAAATTGAGTTCAAGGCCGGAAAATTAATAGAAATAACACTAGTAAAGTACAGGAGCAAACACCATAATTATGAATTATGACCGAGCAACCACCAATTAAGAAATAAAGATGTTGATTACAGTAGTTTATCTCATACTACAACAATTGAATGTTAGCAGTAAGCATAGGTTGATATTCATAAATCCAGACTTCAGATTTCCGGTATGGATTTAGGAGCATTTTCAAATTCCCCGCATTATTGTGCGATTATTTTCTTGAGGCGTCGTTTATGTTTTGATGCTGTAGCCGATAATCTACTGTTGCGTTTTGTTTGAACTTACTAACAGCCATTTCTGCAGACTTCACCTGATTTTATCATTTATATGTCGAATTTCCTTTTTAAAGGACCTTACAGGTAGTCATTTTCTGTTAAATATTTACAACATATATAACCATCCAAAATACGATATGCTCGAAAACCCGGCACTCCCCAGGGTCGAAGGCTATCGTATGTT
This sequence comes from Thermobia domestica, assembly GCF_964235325.1. Classification (NCBI taxonomy): domain Eukaryota; kingdom Metazoa; phylum Arthropoda; class Insecta; order Zygentoma; family Lepismatidae; genus Thermobia; species Thermobia domestica. The sequence goes on from NC_137469.1 coordinate 91,569,304, forward strand.
TGGATGTGAACCTGCACATCTCGAAGTCATGTTAATAAGAATGTCAGGATTAGGTCAGATATCAGAATAATTTCACGGTGGCTCATATTAGCCACATTAGATAACAGAATATGGCCCATTTCATTCTATTTCTAACGATAATAATGAAATTCCTGTATTTCCATAAAAGAAACTAAAAAAATATAATAGAAGTTTTTCTTGCATATCAGCAAGACTTAAACCACAGACAAAAGGCATCACGTTATAATAGACATACTATGTCGTAAACGTTAGAATACTCCGATGTATATTCTTTCTATGAGCAAAAACGTTTCTAGCATGCCATGATGGTTAAATTCCAAATTTAATTAATATTTTACTGGATCATCAGTAATATTAGACGACTTATCTTAAAAGAGAAGAAAATAAAGTGAAATGAAATTCTTAAGTTTAATTCCCACGATTATGCCCCGTTAAGTTAACCCCTTACCGCATGCCGTGCCATATATGGCACATACCCTTTTTGCACTTTAGCTTTTTTGTGATTTATCAAAGGCATCAAATGACTGTTTTGTCTGCTGTATGAGATATTGACGTGTACGAATAAGAGATTTTGGTGTCATTTGGCATGTTCTTTGTGAGTTGTAAGTGTATCATATATGGCACTTACTTATTTCTCGTCGGAATTAAGTGAAAAATCTAATATTCAAGTTTTAATTCATTTTTCAAGTTCCCATATGAGGATTTCCAATACTGATTATTTTTTTCGCTAAAAGAAAAAATCATGAAGAAAGGGGTTAAGGGAGACGATGATTAAGGCAAGTGAATGATTATGAAGAAGTTAATAAAATGAAAATGTAGGAGGAAATCGGTATACCTCGAGAAAACTCATGGACACGATATTGTCTACCATAAATTTACTTGGCCGGGATCGAACAAGGGACACCACACATTAGAGATAAGTATTCTATCATTGAGACACCGTATCTCCTTCCAAAGAGAAGAATCTTACATTTAGCATGCGGTGATGGAATTTGTTGTTCTTATTTTCTTTCAATTTCTATCTGAATGATTTAAATAAAGGTGTTTTTTTTTTCTAAACTAACGTAAGAAGTTTTATTAATCCTATTAATTTCTGACTTTGCAAAGATATTCTACTTTTTATGGTTGCAAATTTTGTGCTAATTAGAAACTTGTACTTCAGTTACTTTTCATAACTTATATCCTCATTAGAGTTTACTTAATTCCAAAAAAAGCTAAAGCTTACTTCCTGTTACAAAGTGAGTGTAACCTTTTACATTTAGTTTCATTTATAGCCTTATGATAACTATTTATTTCTACTGTAGGACTCTCAAATTGGAGTTATAAATCCCCAGTACTAATCTTCGCGTGCTTCGGTTAGTTTAGTCACTCGACTAACATATCGAAATGATACTAATCCTTCTGTGTTTTTTTTTATTATTATTATTTTTCTGAATGAAACTACATATTGTAGTATCATAGATTATAAGAAATGAAAAATGTACTGTTAAAATCGTTTGCGAAAAAAAATCCTATGGAAACAAACTCATCCCCAATCAGTGAATTACTCTTTATGAATGTTTTGACGAGGAATCGATAACACCACATTATATCGTATATGATTTTAAAAAGTTACGATATGCGAACGAAATCATTATAGTAGCAATCGTTATTAAGAGTCATGCTAATGAAACTCAATACCATCATTACTTTTTCTTAAGTTTCTGGGAGAAATTAATAACATGAGGAAGGTCAACAAACTGAAAATGGAAGCATAACTATTAATACAATGTTAGAATCGTTTCCGAGAAATTGTCGTTGTTTAGTAAATTACACTTATGTGTGATATCGGGCACAGAAAATTCAAATAAAACGTTGTATGGTTTTCTTAAAACTTTAAGATTCATTGAAATTCGTCAAGCGATATGAGTACAGTAAGAAAAATCCGTTCTCCGGACAGCGGCATATTGTACAAATATACGGAATCCTCTTGCTTACTGCAGAAATCAGTATGGAGCATACGTAATCCATATGCTACATACGCACTGCACTTAAATGTTACATCATGCCGTTGCAGGATGTCTGACATCTAACATTTTTCCGTATATCACATGCGTATACTTATATTACATTCCTCAGCTATGTGTTATATACGTGCATTTGTATGTGAGATCCTGACCGCCTATATTGTTTCATACGGAAAGTACGTACAGATGGAACACTTATACGGAAAGTATTATAAAACATGCGTTTTCAGTTATACGTCTGTTGTACGTTAAGTCCAAAAACTACAGGAATTACGCATGTAACCCACCTTTTTAAGTATGTCAAACCTACATTTTTTTCCCATTGTAATACATGGACTATTATTTTTACTTTAACGTCCCACGCATAGGCTAAGGGTGACGGTGATGATGAGATAAATTATAATGATAGAATGATGAAAGTCGGAGGAAATAGAAAAACCCCAAGAGAACCCAAGAAAATCCATGTTTGTCGACTACAAAGTCCACTTAGCGAGAGATGAGATCGAACCAGGGACCAGACACGACAGAAGTGAGCGCTTTACCACTGAGCCACCGCAGCGCCATTAATAAAGTAGTTGTGTTGGGTGTAGCAGAAGAGCACAATGCTATTAGAACTTCAAACCTGAAATCCCTATTGTAACTTGTAATTACACAAGAGCCGAAAATGTGTACAATATGGTTAGATAGAACAGTCTGAAAATATACGTATCAGAAAATGAAACAAACAAGTCAACAAAATGCATCCATTTAAATAAACTATGTAAAGCATTTGTGATGGATAAGTATGAATCATTTATTTTTTTACAACTCAAAAGGACGAATTATCATTATACATATGTGCAATTGTCACTATTATTTAGCAGTTTAAAATTATTTAAAAAAACATTTATTATACTATTATTTACCAATAACAGTTATGGTTGTCTCGTGACTAAGCGGTTAGTGTACGCTAAATAATTCCTGGGTTCGATTCCCGGCGGAAGCTCACGTGGTTCGGATCCTACATTAAGCTGTAGATTCACGTCATATATAGCCTCATTGCTGAAAGGGAGTCTAAACACAAATCAAAATCAATAACGCTTAATTTTAATATTATTTGTAGTTACAATCTATTTCTTCTATGCGTGTGACAGATATTTTTTCCATGTCTCACCTTCGTTATCTATCGTCATTATCTTCAGTTTTACACTGAAAAAAAATAATTGTAGGTGGCATACTTAAAAAGATATGTTACATGAGTAATTCCTGTAGTTTTTGGACTTAACGTACAGCAGACGTATAACTGAAAACGCATGTTTTATAATACTTTCTGTATAAGTGTTCCATCTGTACGTACTTTCCATATGAAACTATATAGGTGGTCAGGATCTCACATACAAATGGACGTATATAACATATAGCTGACGAAGGTAACATAAGTATATGCATGTGATATACGGAAAACTGATAGATGTCAGATATCCTGCAACGGCATGATGTAATATCCAAGGGCAATGCGTATGTAGCATACGGATAACGTATGCTTCGTACTGATTTCTGTAGTAAGCAAGGATTCCGTATATTTGTACAATATATAGCGGTCCGGAAAACTAATTTTTCTCAGTGTACGTTCTATAATTATGCTTTTTGGGCTAAAGGAGATCGTTGATTAAGGGAAGTGAACGATGATGAAAAAATTTGTGGAATGTTGGAGGAAACTGAAGAATCTTGAGAATACCCATGGAAACGGTGCTGTTCACCACAAACTCACTTGGTCTTGGATGGAACCAGGAACCCCTAGCACCAGAGATTAGCACTGCACCACTAAGCCACTTTGCCACCCTCTTCACATCGCAATAAAATATTATTGTTAAAATATCTAAAATTATTCATATTTTTCGAGTTTACGTAGTAGTTTTGTATCCTTTCTGTTTAAGACTACAAAAAATCATTTCCTATCGTTCTTAAGGTTTCACTGTTCATCATTAAGTTTCTTAATGTTTGGTGAATATTAATATAACGTTAAACTTACACTTTAACATTGAGGCAATAAGAAATAAGTTTCATAATTTTAGGTGAACGTTAATATAACGTTAAACTCATACTTCAACATTGGAACAATAAGAGAACGTAAGTTAATGAGATCATCTTGAAAATGAGGTTAGATGGTAATTTTTATTCGATTTTTCGCCTTGCACAATCAATAAGACTGTGACCTTTATTACTGCAGCTAATGACAAGAAAAACCTTTATCTAATTTTCTAGATTTCTTTTCGTAATATATCCAATCAAACCGCCATTCTCTGTGAGAAGCCTCAGTAACTTTATTATCAAATCAGTTTCCTTAAAAAAAGCGTTTATTCTTCTTCTGAAACTGGAAGACGTAAGTCTATTAAGTTAGGATACTAACGCCATCAGTCAAGGAACGTCAGATCAATGTATTTATACCTAAACTGCCAAGTATGTTTAATCAACCATATAGTCTCATTATGATAGTTTGTAGTGGATTCATTACATTAATTAGTGTCTCTCAATATATTTATATTGCCGAAATTCGGTCGTATTGTATTTGCACAACAGCATGTTAAATATATCGCTAAGGTATGTGTCATTGAAAACTAAAAAGCCAAACTCCTGACGTTTCAGCCCTCAGAGGGCTACGCCCTACCAACAGGCGTGTAGAGGTCATATCTTTGGAGTAATATGTGGTCATCACACCAACTCCCCTCGCTCTTAATGCTGGCTTCCTAGACCAGAGTTCGCTACTTGTTTCTTTCAAGTAGCTCCTCATTTGTCCTCATGACACTGGATAAACGCGCCGTAATGTGAGCACCATCCGGTGAGTAGGAACGATCACTCATCTTTCCTCTGATCCACATCCAGCACATTTTGACATTGTTCATCTTACGAGAAGCGGTATTCCAGTGCAGCTAAGGGGTTGAGATTATGCGTCATTAAGAAATAAATATATAAACAAAAGGACTACTTTTTAAGGTATATCTTAGCGTCCATAGACATGAATTGAACTTCATGTGTCATTTAGTTTCAATTAAGAAAGAAACAGGAAATGTCATTTGATTTTTTTCTTGCTAAAGAAGTAACCTTTAAAATTGCAACTAATTTTAAGAGAAACCTGTTCTATGTAAACGTATCCAAATATTTTGAACAAACCATTGATATCTAATTCCCTTTGATCTTTTTATGATGCCAAACAAATCACAAGAGAAGTGTAAAAACTTACGCCTACCTAAGATGATGTTCAACATCCTCATTTTCTCCATATGGTTCCCTTAGATTTTTTGGAGCCAGATCAAAAACGACACGTGAGAAATCGCAACGTCAGCATGGTGGATGATTTCACTCCACCAAGAACAGGAAGAACGTGAAAGAAAGAGCTAGATTATATAAAGCTACGTTTATGTAGAGATTGCAGATGAAAGCGAGCGTTTGACACAGGAACACGCTACAGGCATCACCTGGTCATGTCTTCTCCACAAATTAAGAAAGTTAGTTCGGATCTACCTTTACCCAACTGACAAGACGCAAAGTTGAACTTCATGCAAGTCCACTTCGTAATTTTTCTTCTTCCTCAACAGGATCTTAATATGCTTCTGGCATATTGGTAAGTTAACAAGTTATAATAGGGTAGAAGCCAAAGTCTACAGAAAGTTGAGATTAGTTTTTTTGAAATACAGGTTGGAACGTGTATGGAATCTAATTGCTGGTGTTGATTTAGCAACAATGGTAACTTTTGCGGAGAAATATTCAAGGCCACCTGGAGATTTAATATATGTCCAAGCATTGTATATGGATTGTCATCTTGGGGAAAAGTGAAATCTTTCAGTTCTACGCCTTCGATTATGCCCTATAGGCTAAAGGAGGCGGATTATTAATAAAATTAATGGTTACGAAATAACTGATAGAATGAGAATGTAGAAGAAAACCTATGGACACTATGCTTCCAATCACAAACTGACTTGGCCTAGAATAGAAATATGCACTCCTCACATCAAAGGTAAGTGCTTTGTCACTATAGTACTCGTGCCGAGTCGTGAAGCTTGGCTCTTAACCAATCGTAGAAATATTTTGCTTGAGCTCCAATGCATCGAAAAATTTCGGTACAATTCGTGGGGCTGTTTCCCACTTGGAAAAACGTCAAACAGCTGAAATTCTCCAACAACGTTGCCAAACTTTGAAGACATAGTAAATGAGTTTTTTTTTTTTTTTTGAAAAAAGCATTTAAAAATTACTAATAATAACACTTCACAACAATAACCATTGTAGCAATTATTCTAAAACTAACAATAATACGAATAGTAACAACGAAAATATAGCACATACATAAACAAACAAACAAACAAAAGAAACAATTGACAAAACAGAACTTCGCCCCAATTCGATAACACTGCACTCTCAATAGATGTCTTCCCTGTAGCGAAAGAGACGACACACAAAATTTGATTGGTGGGGGTTGACCGGAATACACTCTCGCGTTATACTGGGAGGTGAAATCGGTAGATCTAGTTCAAGCTTCACGATTCGGCGCGAATACTATAAGACATTGTGGCTTCTATTATTTTTGGGTATTTTATTCTAAGGCAAATTTTATTCCATTTGTCTGGCATAATTGGACAGGGACAGTAGCCAAAAGTGAAGTATGGTTTCTAGAAAGTATAGGGAAAACTGGAACTTACAGAGATAGAGTGATAAAACAATAGATTGAAAAATATATTTAGAAGCATCTCGTATCAAGATACGAGTTATTATGGCTTCATTACGATACTTATTTAACTGTCCTATGTTAACCGTTAACTAAGCATATTTAGACGCAATCATTTAATATCATAGGTATTGTGGCGCCATTGGCAGGTCACTGAGGATCTTTCATGCACTGCAGTCTTCAGCTAACTTCTTCTTCTTTACCTACGATTTTTCTATTTTGATACCATTCTTCAATTGTAGCCTCCTTCATCCTCTCCCTCTCTTTCCTGCCCCTCTACCACGCCCCTCACGATATTGTTTCTTTTCAGCCAATGTTCCAACCTGTTCCAACCAGTCTTTTTTCAATTACGTTATCTAAACCTATTCTTTTCTCCCCCACCATTTCTAAGACCCTCTCATTCAAATTCAAACTTTTAAAGAATGACTTTAAAATTAACTTCTTCAGGAAAAAAAAAAAAAAGATACCGGCACTGCATAATGCTAGAAAAGTGTGTGTGAGAGACAGGCGCGCATCCAGAACTCTTTTTTGGGACGGAGGTTCAATACTTTAAGCCACTACGTCTATGTACTATTGAATGGGTATTATTCTGCTCCCAAAAAGTCGATAAGTAATTGTAAAATACTTTCACCTATATATTTAGAATTAGGTTGCTTTTATGAGAAAGAGTACAGATGAAGTGTAAGATCAAATTTCCATGCTACATCAATAATTTCCCCATTAAACAAATATAGTTTAATTGAGGAAGTGTACAAATATATATTGAGTTATTAAGTATATTTTTGGGGGGGGGGATCCGGGCACGGTGGACCTCCTCTGTAGGTGCGCTCCTAGTGAGAGAGAGAAGAAGAGAGAATGATGTACGTACAAGAGATTTACATATAATGATAGTTATTTTCTCGAAAGTACTACGTAATTGAATTATTATCGTAGTAGCGGCCGGGAAGAGGAAAATATAGAAGTAACAGAGGCTAGTAGACGGTGGAAGAGATAAAATATGGCTTCTGTTTAGGTATAAATATTCTTGGGGTTTCTCTCTAGCTACCCTCACAAGTAGGTTTGTCAGATTTTTCAGAGAGATAGAAAGAGAAGATTTTCATGGCATAAAAAAAGGAAGATATAAGCGGTCAGCGTACGCGCCTTTGGCGTGGGAGACTCGGGTTCGATTCCCGGCGGGAGCTCAAGTGGTTCGGATTCCACGTTAATCAGTAGGTCCACGTCTCATATAGCCTCGCTGCTGAACGGGACGTTAAACTCAAAATCAACTCAACTCAACTCAACATAATTTTTTCAAATACTTATAAACGTGTAACACAGCACATCAAACCGATACTCTATCTCCTGCCAAACCTTTTCCAGCATGTAGAGTCACTAGCAATTCATTTCATGCTCGATGCTGACTTAGCGGTAGAAATTGGAAACACAGCGAAGCTTTTCGAAAAGAAGCGATATGTATTTGTTCAAAAGAAATCCTTACAGGTAGTGCTCTCAACAGGTCGGGTCGGGTCGGGTTGAAGAGCGACCCGACCCGACCCGTAACCCGAATTGACTGACCCGACCCAATGACCCGAAACGACCCGAGTGACCCGACCCGTGATCCGACCTGGTTGACCCGACCCGAGCTGACCCGACTGACCCGACCCGACAACCCGACCCGAGTTGACCCGTTTGAGAGCACTACTTACAGGACATGTCGAAATTCTCAACCACTTGTAGTTCTGCTTTCATTAGTTCACAGTACAGGTAGTTTCTGTTTCTGTCATCAGTATATCATGATCGATCCAAACTGCGATGTGATTGAGACGATGTTGACACACGAACGCTAAGATGAGAGAAAAAAATATTTTTAAACTTAAGGTTGGGATGCCGGTTAGATAGGAGATGGAAATGCAAGCTGTTGCATTTGTTCCCTAATACTGACTTACATCGTTGGGTTGCATTGTTAACAGTATGTGAAAAATCAGTTCCTCTACTTGAAAAGAAGAAAAAAATCGCAATGTCAAGGACTATCAGCTCTTCTCTTTATTTATTAACCTCTACAGTCCCAGTGTTCTCAATTGAGTACATATTCCGTTTTCCATTAGTTCTCATTCATAAATATAGGTATATACGTACATCATACTTTTCGATCTTACTCTACTTCGAAACATTTGCTGTATCGTTTGTGAAGTTACTTTCTTCAGTGGTTGGCAACGCAAGGGAGGAGTGACGTCTCATATCAATATGACTGAATGTTCAAAGAGCCCGGAAGATTGTGCCAAGAAAAGAAGTATGTACTCAGTCAGTTTTACTTTATAAGTATTTGAAAAAATTATGTTGAGTTGAGTTGAGTTGATTTTGAGTTTAACGTCCCGTTCAGCAGCGAGGCTATATGAGACGTGGACCTACTGATTAACGTGGAATCCGAACCACGTGAGCTCCCGCCGAGAATCGAACCCGAGTCTTCCGCGCCAAAGGCGCGTACGCTAACCGCTTAGTGAAAAAATTATGTATATCCCCTAATTGATATAATTTAATAACACAATTTACAAGTTATTCTTAATTGTCACTAGTTTTGTTACTACGAGCCATGAAATGTAGGTCTGTATTATAGAGGCATGTGAAGAGTTCTCAAAAAAAAAAAAAAAAAAAAAAAAAAAAAAGTACACGCATGGTTTTCATGTTTATTGTATTCAAACAAAGATTCTGGGTCTATATAAGCACTTCGTTGGATTAACTGCTTCTTGTAGATTTACTTCTTTCTGTCGCTTCAATTTCAATGTAAATAAATTTATTGTTTGGGAATAATGTATTGGACATCTGACAATAAATTTGTTTGGAAATAGTGTACCAATTTCTGTATGTTAATTGAAAATATAATTCATTAATTTTTTTGAATATACTAGAAGGATTAGAGAAATTAAATGTAGTATATTTAATTTGTTAAGCTTTCCGTATTACAGAGCAGATCTGTCTCATAATTTACGTACAATATTTCAGATCAATTTCCTTCAAATGCACGTATGCAACGAGAAGAAATTCTACAATTCTTAGAAGATAGCAATCTAGAACTATCAGTAGACGACCCTGGAGAAGAATTTCGTCCGATACTGAAGAAGAAAAATCTGGTAATATTGAAGTAGAAGAAAATGATCAACAAGTTGTCAGTCCAGAGACAAATAGATAAATGAATAACTGGATTTTATACAAAAGAGACTGCAAATCTACTGGCATTCCGAAAATATATATATATATATATATGTATATATGTATATATATATATATATATATATATATATATATATATATATATATATATATATATATATATATATATATATATATATATATATATATTGGATTTGTTGGAATTTAGCTCAACTATTGCACATCCTATCCCTCTAATGCCTCTAATGCCGTATCTCCAAGGGTAGACAGACCACCATCAAGTTCATCAAATGTGGCATACTACAGAAAGGTAAGCGACCGTCTGTCATGCCAGTAACAGGCAGCAGACACAATGGCATAGAGCATTGGCACGAAGATATAAAGGGAGAGATACAACATCGGTGACGCTTTCAAGGTTGTTCAGGAAGATCACTATGGAAAAATTGTAACGTGAATCTTTGCCTTCAAAACAGAAAATGCTTCGAAGATTTCCATGTAAAGTAAAATAGTTCATTCTTACAACCATGCCACATTCATTTAGAGTCAATTATACATACAATTGGTTCAGGGAGATTAAAATGTAAAATAATAATAATAATAATAATAATAATAATAATAATAATAATAATAATAATAATAATAATAATAATAATAATAATAATAATAATAATAATAATAATAATAATCTTTGCTTTGAAACCAAAGATTATTACCAAAATTATGCCCTAATGTAACCAAACTGTTTCATGTATGAGTGTTCTAGGGGTTTGCAGTCAGCTATAATTAGAAAAAGAAATTAGGCTTTGTTTAAAGTAATTCAAATTAAAATCACATTAAATTATATTAGTTGTTACTATACTTATATTGAGACCCAAGGTTCCCAAATGAGCACTAACTAATAAAATCCATCCGAAAGCAATTTTTCCACAAATGATGTGTTTTTCTGTTTATTCTATCCCAGAACACACGAAAAACTAGCAAAAATAATTTTTTTTCATCGTTTGAAAAAAAATTCGGGACCGTAGAGGTTAAAGAAAACGGAAGAAATCGTTTTAGGGGAAAATAAGAACAAATAACGTAAAACGAAAAATATAACACTTCGGGGAAAACGTAACATCTGACAAATTTACACATGAGTATGAGGTCCAACTTCAACATAATTCACCTTTATGGCTAGTACTATTAATGACCAGTTACACTACGCTTTACCGTCAGTACTCAACCGATGTGTCGCGACACACTGATATGTCACGTAATTCCCTAAGGTATGTCCCAATATTTTAGAATTTAAAAATCCTGAAAAATTTAATAATAATTAGTTAAAATCAAGACAGACTGCTCCAGTCAGCACTTGCAGCGGTAGTAATAATACTCAGTCTATATCGAATACTTTTAAATCTGAATGGTTTATACTATTATAATAGATATTATTATTATTATTATTATTAGTAGTAGTAGTAGTAGTAGTAGTAGTAGTAGTAGTAGTAGTAGTAGTAGTAGTATTTAGAATAAAAATATCAAACAAGCGTGTAGCGATGTGCTGGACATTCACTAAAATGTGTAGTCAGTCAAAAAAGGTTGAGAACCACTGCTTTTGATAGTACTCCCCAGTCTTTCAAGTACTTCATACGTGTGTCGGATAAACGGCAATAGTAATTATAACTAATGAGCGCTAATATGTCAATCAACTTGGGAGTGTGCTTTAATTTTTATTTTTTAATTCGATCAACTTTTTGCTAACTTGTAATGATAGTTTCCTTCATATGATACATAGAATTTTTGGACGTGGAAACTGCATTGTATCAATTCACGGTAAAAGCAGGAGTACAAGTGAGAGGGAACGCGGGGTACGTCGTTTCCCCACTTCCAAATATATATATATATATATATATATATATATATATATATATATATATATATATATATATATATATACAATGGGCAAAGATATGCTCGGGGGACAGCGTGACGTCAAGCACCCCTTACCTTTTCTGATCCATTTTTACTGCTGAGGGAAAGCACTTCTTTTTAAATAGAATCAATCAATTATTCCGAAATGCTTGCAAGTTTATATATATAAATGAACCTTCTGTTATTTTCAACAGTCATACTATTAATCAAACAGTCAACATAACATTTACTGTAATATAAAGCAAGTAGCAGTGTTACGTATACTCCATGTCCAAGTGTTTGGTTTGTATGGCGTGATACAGATATTCTCATTCATTATTGAAGCCGGAAGTGACAGTAGATTTCTAGCACTTCCGGTTTTAATAGAGAGATTAGAGTGGAGATAAAATATATTCATAGGACGCTTAATTGATCGCAGGAAACCATTTCTACCTATCTGATACCATTTTTACTCTATAGTGATCAACGTTAAAGCCAGTTGTTGATTTTTTCCACTTCCGGTTTTAATACAGAATTAAGAGAAGAGGTCATACCTATTCTTAAAACGCTAAAACAATTTTAAAAAATCGCTTCTCGCGATCTCTTATAGTGTTTCTTCTATGTAGAGTAATTTAAAACCTGGAAGTTACAGTGCATTTCTATCACTGTAATAGAGAGTTGAAGATGGAGATGTAACGTGTTCTTAGGACGATTAATAGACTGCGGAAAGCACTTCTCTTTATATATTACCGTTTTTGCTCTATAGTGATCAACATTAAAACCGGAATGAATTGATTTTTATCATTTCCGGTTTAAATAGCCTGAATAACAACCTCAATTCCCAACTTTTGAACCTCTACATCTTGGTCAAAATTAATGCTGATCCATCAAGTTGTTATTGAGATTTTTGTTTGTCTTCCGGAACAGACGAGCACACAAACAGAATAAACGTACGAGTTTTGGTAAAAGAAACTCCTTAACAACACTCGAGCAAATGTCTTAGAAATAATCATAATTTGACTAGACCGCGATGTACATAAGTATCCATTGTTACTACAGGATAAGTAAAAACATAACTTCCTTGAAGGATGCACTGGAAACTGGTTGACATTTTGTCAACGCTTGGATCTTTTTGATTGGCCCGGATAAGTGATGTAGTGTTGTCAACGGCTCGAGCGGCTCGGCTCATGGCTCAGTCACCACCGAACCAATGGTTCATCTCAATCGAGCCAGCTCGAGCTGTTGGCTCAGTTGAACAGAGCCAAGCCGGAACTCGAGCTGAGCCATTGGTTTAGGGCTCGAGCCCAGCCAGTTGACATTACAAACTCATACTAAAGTATGTTGGCACATAGCGAATATACAATATACTTGCCTTTTACGTATGAATCTTGGGTCTATTCTCAGCGAGCTTGCTTACCTCGATTTCGACAAGCGGTAGCAGGAAATTTATTACTTTTTTAGTTGGTTTTCCGTATTCTCAGAAATCTCTTAAAGTTAAGGATATGATTTAGAGTACTCGGGTCATAACCAAAGGAAGGGCAAGAAAACCATGACAATACTCACCTGAACCGATGAAAACTACTAAACACTGCTCAAATAGATCAATTCTTCAAGATAGCTATACAAGAAATTTATTGAGTTGGAAATTTACACCTAACTTTACAAGAACTTTGTTTCGTAACAGTCCTTTTCACAGCCGAACCAAGGATTTCTTTAAAGAGAGGCCATACACAAGAAGACCCACTAAGCTGGACATATTTCCATAAAAGCGACATTCGGTCTAACCTCTAGCGACCAAACTCGATCCATTTGAATGTGTTGAATGAAACGTGCCGACTCTAACGGTGCAATTGGTTTAAATGGATCGGCTCACGGCTTGTTCGCCACAGAGTCGAGTTCAAAAAGACTTCTCATATATTACGTCTACTGAGCCGATGGCTCATCTCAACCAAGCCGGCTTGAGCCGATGGCTCTCCTAAGCCGAGCCAATGGTTGATTCCAACCGAACGGGCTCGAGCTGTTGGCTCGGTTGAACCGAGCCAAGCCGATCCGGACTTCGAGCTGAGACGGTTGATATCACTAGAGTGATGACGCCAGCCTTAATAATTTGGGCGGAGGGATAAATGCAGGGGCAGATACATTTTTGAGGGTAACTAATTTTTGTATAGGTATACTGAAAATAATAGTTTTATATTCCTTGTCCTATCTTATAATACAATATGTCTGAGAAGCAGTTAAGGGGGGAGACAGACTGTGCCACCGGGAACACTCACCCTTTGCCCTCTCTAGCGTCATCACTGGTTTGGATTACCCAGAATTTCAGATTATTATGATTCAAATTGTTGACTCTATAGTAATACGAATTTGAAAAGAGTTTTCAACCATATTACGTAACACGGTGTTGGACTAACTGCAACTAAAACGAGGAAAAAGTTTTCCTTTATTCGTGACTATTTCAAAGCTTTCCTTTCACCTCACACATGCATGTATACGAAAGGCAGTCATGGAAATTATCTATTTCAGTAGATAGTCAAACAAAAAAACTTCTGAATGTTTACTGAAAAGTTGTTGATAAAGTTCCTCTCAAGTTACGTTTCAGATATTGAAAATAAACTTCTTGAAAACGCAGAAGGTTCACGCATACATATCTATTCGATATACGAAACTAAGGAAGTGGGTCATTCAGGAAACTCCATATTCACGACTCAATTTAAATCGTCTCAGAAGAATGTTTATAAGCAAGGAAGTCCTTTTACAATAGATTTACAATATATTTGGGAAATTTACAATAGATTTAATAAAAGTCCTTAACTAATGTATAATATAAAGAGCAAATTTGATAAAGGAAGGATTTGATGTATTATAAAAGGCAGACTAAGTATTTAGAATGTATCTAGGTACCACTGTCAATAAGTAGTACTTTCACACTGTAAGAAGTTAGTCTATCTTCACATTAAAGAAATACAAATTGTCACCTTTAAGCCTAATTGAATACTGTATTTGTCTGTCATCGTCTTTTCTCAGAGAAAGAAGTCACCTACAGCTATCAAATTTTGTACACATATACTGTATATCTTTACCAGGTCTAATTGTATAGAAGCCATTATTTAGATTTTCGACTCGAGAAGATTGGTGGGCGGAGGGACAAATTTATGGACGTCTTTTCCTCTATCAGCACAGTGATCCAATCAGATTGCCGAATAAGATGGCCAAGCATGTTGTTTCTCCTTTTTCCTATTATCTTCATGATCTGTCGTCCTTCATTAGCTTCCTTTAGTACGTCTTCATTCCTTTTCCTTTCCGTCCATTATATGCACAGCATTCTGCGCCAATATCACATTTCAAATGCTTCTAGCTTGGATATTTCAGCTTCTCTCAATGTCCACGTTTCTGATCCGTAAAGCGTCACGCTCCATCCCAGGGTCTTAATAAATCGTATTATTCGAATTTGTTACAGGGATTTCATAATAGCAAAGAATAAATACCTGGCCAATGGAATGGTTGTGTGGACATTTTTAAGGACCTTCTTCTTCCTCTCTTTATCTAGGATATGAATTAATACCCACAACGAGGAGAGCTACAGCTAATATAGTGTAAGTAAGTATCTGCTATTGAAACCTCATTATTCAGTTCTTGTATATATGGTACCCCTAATCCTTCTCTAAATATATCCCTAAAATACATTTTCTTAAATTCCATTTTCCATAGGCTTTCTGAATCCCAGGGAGAAAACTGGCCATCTTACCACTACTCAGCTGGCTCAATAGTAGTACGTAACTACGGTAAAGAGTATAGTATCTGTGTTTGGTCTGAAGTTGGGATAAGACAAGACAATCTTCATATATATGTGATATAATGTGTGTCTAACTACACTAACTTACAATGCATGTTTCGTCAGCTAATTTCTAAGTTACGTGTTTATATTCATAACTTAATGATACGAGTACCAGGAGAAATGTACAACTTTTGTTGTCAAAATTGAGCAAATATAAAACTTAGAGAGTTTATCAATGTTCAAGGATATATTCGCACTAATATAGAAAATTCGCAGGCCAATCTACACTACCTATCAGGTTAATGGTTCAAATATCAAAGTTATAGTGTGCTATTTTTCAGTGTCTTCAGCTATGAAATGAATAGACATTTTGTCATGGATAGTCTCCCAGTAATTGAATTATGGAGTTTACATATTTATACAAGTGTTAGAATAAATATTCTAATTTTTTAAATTATAATCTAAGTTAAAAATGAAGGTTTGCAGCATCAAGGAGAGACAGCCACTCCAATTTTTTGCCCTTATGGATGCCCTTACATGTATTCCATTTCATATTAACATGTCAGTGTTAGAAGATGAAATGAATTCGCACAATACCACTGTAATTGTAGAAATCATATTCCAAGTAATCATATACTTAACCAACATGAATTAATCCGGAGTGTTATTATGAGGTCAGGAGATAGATGTTCCGAAATCTGAAAATGAAAGTAGTTTTCACATCCATTTAATGCACAACTTGATTGAATGGATCTTTCGTATCCCTACTAATACTTCAACAGATTAATATACTGTTTTACTGTATTATTGGCGGATATATAATGTAATGGATCTTCAATAACAGTCCACTTGCAAAAAAGTAATGCATAATATTACGTGACTTCCGTGATTCGGCAACTTACATGCAATGTTCTCTTCATTGAGTCTATCAAGAGTATGCAGAATATACGTATATAACTTATATACAATGTACTCTTTACAAAATATAATTGTGTCCATTTTCATCAAATCATTTATAATGCATAGCCAAAAATAGCAAGCATTTATTAGCTTTCTCCATTATTCTAGCAGTCTTCGGATATGTTTATAGATATGGCTATATTCTACCTAATAGCACCTACAGAGCACTTGGTAAAATAAAGAGAAAAAATTGGTAATCATGAAGAATTTACATGCAAGAAAAGCCAAAGATTCTTATATACAGGATGATGGTGTAACCATCTTCTAGTATAGTGCATTGTGAGACCAATCTAAAGGTTAATCTAAAAATGAAGGAAACAAAATATGTTTGTTTGTTAAAGTTCACTGTCCCTTTTCAGCACTGCAGCTATATGAGACGTGGATCTACAGTTTAAGATGAAATCCGAAAGACAGTAATACGTTCAATGCTCTCACACCGGGAATTAACCAGGGACTTCGTATACCAAAGGCGTGTACGCTAACCACTAGATAGCGAAGTGGATCGAAGGAAATAGTAGAAGCAATGTATAACGTTTGTAACGTTTAGTAGGATGCTAGTAGGTCTTACATAACTGTAATGTTAGCATGTACGCACGTTACTCCACACAACTATTGAACGAGGGCGAATTATCTCGGCCGAGCTTTCTTACGATCTTTAGCTTTAAAAGTAACTTTAAAAGTTACTATCTATAATATATCTCGTAAATGTACCAAGAAAATTTTTGAATTCTGTTTTTTTAAATAGACAACTAGAGCGTTGATTAGCAAATGATATGGCAGTTGTTGTGGCATCGGGAAATAAAATCGATAAGATGTTATAAAACTTGAGAAAGGGCTATGGAGAATATGACTGAAAATAAATTTCAGAAAGACAAAATCCATGGTGATTGGAATGAAGCAGATGGTGTCAAACACAGAAGGAGAGAAAAATGGAACAGTGACTAGGTTTCTATATCTGAGTCGTATTATTAGTGATGATATGAAGTGCGAACGTAAAATAAAAGCAAGGATAGGAATGGTGAAAGAAGCCTTGAGGAGGAAGAAAATACTATTTTGTAGGACCTTGAATAAGGAGTTGATAAAAATAGTTAGAAAATGCTTCACGTGGAGTATCGTTTTATGGATCAGAAACACGGACATTACGCAAAAATGAAGCAAAATGAAGACTTTTGAAGTGGAGAAGAATGGAGGAAATTAGCTGAGTCTAGACACGCTAGGAGGTATGATGGCAGGAAAGAGATGGAGGGGTGAAGTAGACTACAATTGTAGACGATATGAAAATTTTAAAAAATTGTAAGTGAAGACGAAGAGATTAGCGGAAAGACTGTCGAGCATGGAAGCTTCTCAGTTGTGGAAAGTGACCTGCTAATAATGGCAGAATACCTATGATGATAGTGATAACACCAAATTAACATATATTCAATCTATATGTTAGCCGAAAACTTCAAATATCACTTGTTGCGGAATCTGAAAAGAAAATGAAAAACATGTTTGAAAACTTAATGAAAAGTGGTGAAGAATATGGGATGAAAAGAAATGATAGAACGATGAAAGCCATGGTGCTTGGAATGAAGCGGTCGGTATCAGATAAAGAAATAGAAGGAGAGAAAATAGAACAGGTGAATAGTTATCGATACCTGAGAAGTCTTATTAGAGATAATATAAAGTGCCAAATTGGCATACAGTAAAAGCAAGGACAGGAATGGTGGAAGAAGCCTTTATTAGTAAGAAAATTATCTTTTGTGAGATCTTGAATAAAGAGTTGAGAAAGTGACTCATAACATGATTCGTGTCAAGTACTATACTGTATGGAGCAGAAACATGAACTTCAGGTAAAAGTGATGAAAAATGACTGGAAGCTTTTTAAATGTGCGTGGGGAAACGAATTGAGAGAATGGAAAACATATTTGGGGCTGCTAAAAATGGTGAGGAAGAAAAGAACAATTTTAGCTATTATGAAAGGAGGAAGAGAAACTGGTCGAGGCATTGGCCAAAAAGGAGTCATGTCATGAGGGATGTGATAGAGTGTGTACTGGCAGGAAAGAGTGAGAAGAGACGAAGAAGGCTACAATTGATGGGCAATATAAAAACAGAAAAGTCGAAACAGTAAATATGAAGAGATTAGCTGAAGACCATAATGCATGGAAGTTTCTCAGTTAAGGCAAATGACCTACCAATAATGACAGAATGCCTATGATGATCACTAGATTGATTATCATAGTCAAGTTCGTAAATGGATTCAATTCGTTAACATCTTTACGAAAGGGGACTTCTTGACTAAGCGGTTAGCATACGCGACTTTAGCGTGGAGGGCCCGGGTTCGATTTCCGGCGGGAGTTCATGTGGTTCGGATGTCACATTAAGCTGTAGTAGATTCACGTCTCATATAGTCTCGCTTGTGAAAGGGACGCTAAACTAAACTCAAGTCAAATCAAATCATAACAAACGGTGGATTTAAAGGTGGCAATCCGTATGCTATTCATTCGTAAATATTTTGTGTAACGCTTATATGCAACCCACAACATATAGGAGTTTCGGGTTGCATAAACATTAGGTGAAATTATTAAGATTCTTTTAATCGTTATTATAAATGCAAGCATATTCATTTATAAATGTATGTTTCATTTGGTCTTCTTTACTATCTTTAGCAGAGTTTGTTTATAATATTTCAAAGTTAGTTGGAACCAGAACGATATGTAGTAGTAGAAAATTGGAGTGTTGGTGCTTAAAACAGCCAGAAGCCCATTACAACGTTCTGGATTGTATAGTACACATTATATAAAGATACAAATGACAAAGTTGTTATACACTCTCCTTTGATAACATAAAACATGCACATTCTAATATTCATTGCAACGTAAATAATACATATACTACCGCTCAAAATTTTTCAAATACGCAGATTTTTGTGGTCTCATTCTCTACATTTTTGATCCCTTCATTGTCTGTAAGATATTCATTAAGATGTTGTAAC
This sequence comes from Thermobia domestica, assembly GCF_964235325.1. Taxonomy (NCBI): domain Eukaryota; kingdom Metazoa; phylum Arthropoda; class Insecta; order Zygentoma; family Lepismatidae; genus Thermobia; species Thermobia domestica. The sequence continues at coordinate 91,588,776 of NC_137469.1, forward strand.
GTTATATTTATGTTACACAGTGGCGTATTTAGGGGGGCTTCCGGGCTTAAGCCCCCCCCCCCCGAAATCTTACTTACTACAGTAAAGTATATGAAATATCTTGCAGAATTTTCACATTTTCAGGCAAAGCCCCCCCCGAAAGTTAGCAAAGCCCCTCCCGAAATAAAATCGTAAATACGCCACTGATGTTACATTACAGCCCACAGTTCGCGTAATTTTTAGCTATATCAACACGATCAAATTGCATTAAATAAGACACGTCACCTTGTGTGGTTATTACATTTTATTCCTTTTCATTTAACTTCATTAATAATAATAATTTTCCTTGTTAGTTGTCATAGCAGCTTTTAAATAAACAACTATCTGCTGTTACGGTAACGAAGTACAGTTTATACATATAAAATCAACATATATCTTCAGCTACTAAGATTAAATCTTATTTCTTTCTATTTAGAATCAACAACATTACATTCTTTTTCTTCTTCTTCTTCTACACAACAGATTGTGTACTTTTATGCACCGTTGCACAAAACCAAGATATAAAAATAGAAGAAATTCACAAAAATAGATATACAATATAGTCAGGGGTGCCCACAAGGGGGAGCTATGACGCAAACTGCGTCATTGAAATATTTGGGGGGGGTAAAAATCTATAAATAAATACGTTTGAGGGGGTGTAAAAATTAATCGAAAAGATTTTTTTTCATGGAAGAACACCTACGGATAGACAGTTGAGGGGGGTGCGTCATGGACATGAGGGGGGGTGGGCACCACTGATATAGTTGTAATGTTAAAACGTTGTTGATGAACTTAGCTAAGAGTCTGAAGTTTGGTACCTACCTCTGATAATGTACTTGCTGCATACCGTATTTCAATTTTCTTAATGTTTTGGTATAAGTATTGACTTCTTGATACTATGTGAATCTGCTTACTCTGCTTACTTCTAGTATTAAGAGACAACAATGAAATTCTTCTGAAGTGTCAAGTTCTGTGAACAACTAACTCGAATTCTGCGAGCGAACACTCTAGTTCTAATGTGTTTGGCATGGTGTTCATATACGCTTTTATGTTCGACAGCGAAGTGCAGACACATGTATATGAGTTAGGTAATTTCGAGTACTATTATTGCTCGGTTGCAAATGTTCGCCAATTGTCATCGTGTTCGACTTAATTAACCTGTGCATGCGTTAGATGTATTGTTAGTGTTTCATCGTTATTAACAGCCAAGTCTCTTGCTTAATAGAACTATAACTGTCTGTGAACTTATTGGTTACCTGTATTCAGTATATTATTGAATGGAATCTCCGACTAACTTTTGTTCCTCTTCATGATGACATAGAAGTTATATTGACAGTATAGTATTGGTTGTTTCTTTGTATTCGGCCCGCAAGCAGTTAAGACAAAATACGCTTTAAAGTTTATACAGTATGTGTCAAAAGTTCGGGGTCATAGGCCAACTCCGTTATCAGTAAAGATAAGAAAATGGAAAGATAGGACAGCTGTTGGGAATAGGTGGCTTTTCTTCAACAGCATCATGCATTTGGATTCTATACTGGAAGGCGACTCATGTTATATATATATATATATATATATATATATAAGGTTACCAGTTCAGCAAGCTGTTTCCTTGGGTCCTCACCATACCAACAACTCGGTATTGTTTGAAAGCAAGTTCGAAATGTTCTAGGCTCCTTCACTCCAAAAAAAAAAAAAAAAAAAATGTATATCCTCTGTGCATTTTTTTTGAGAGGGGGCAACATTCCACTCGAACAGTCTGTTGAACTGAACTGAAAACGTTGCTTTTTTCATTTAACATTAGAGCACGTTACCTGTGTGGAGTTCAAACAACTGTTCGATTGGAAAAAAATCACCATTTTATATCAAAATCCACATATGTCAAACAACTGTCCTTTATTTCCATTTTTCATATCTTTACTCGTAATGGAGTTGAGTCATGGGCCGAGACTTTTAATACACCCTGTATATCTATCAGAAGTAGATAAAGAAGTAATCAATCTTATATTATATTGCCTTAAAAAAGTAGTTAAACATGGGTAGTTATAATTAAAATACAAATTACGTTTTCTAAATCCTCGGAATGAGTCGGCCAATTCAAAAGACGACACTTGATTTATGTCTGCCCACTCCACTGTATTTCGTAGCCGTTAGAATGAGTTTCCATTTTTTAATTTAGATATTATTAACACTACAATACATTTTTCCAAACGTTCAGTACAAATTCAAATGAAGGTTGTGGTGTCAAATACTCAAAAAGTGATTTGAATTTGAATTTGTTCAGCGTCAAAACTAACGTTGCACGTAGTTTAATGCCAGTTTGGAAAATTGCACCCAAGTTATGTAGTTCATTATCTCCTACGCAAATAGGACAGCTTTTGCAATCATGAAGTAGGAGAGATGGTGTCGAGTATGCGGGATAAGCAGTGGCGTATATAGGTTTTTGTTTCAGTGGGGGATATACACAACACGAGAATAAGCACTTATATTTCTCCTTTTGGGTGTAGACAAATTTTAATGAAGTTGTGCATATAACAAATTTATTTCGGGGAGGGCTGGAGCCCGTGAGCCATCCCTAAATAGGCCACTCGGGATAAGTAACATATTGTTCGTGAACGACATACTAGACAGTAATGAGAATGCAATAACTACAGTTGTTTTTGTAGGTACATGAGCCCTATAGCTAGGAAGTATATGGCCACCTTCAGCCTCCCTGAAATTTTCAATTGTTTGGAATGTAGCCCCTATGCATGACGGGTGAACTCCAGTCATCCCACCAGAAATGGCCTCAGCTACCCCTATCTTAGTGTTCTCGCTACGGGCCTGAGGTACGGTTCGTTCCAATGTGTTTTATAAGTTAAGTAAATGTCTATTTCACGGTTGTTTAGTATTTCTGTACCAGAGTTTATGCTTATGTTTTAATAGTAACGAGTAATGTATGGTATAGTAGCAGACAAATGTTCGCTTTCAGTTTTATTATGTTTGTAAAACATATTTTATATTTTCTTCATCAAACCAGGTTGTTTCTGTAGTACCAATGTCGTGCGCGATCTCACGTACCAAAGTGCGCGTTCTTCTCTGCCCCAATAGGAAAGATTGCGCAATGTATGAGTTTTGAAAAAACAGTCACAACTACTCATTTCCAACAATCATTGAGATTCTGGTATTGTGCACAGGGTACGCAACTGTACACAGGGTTATTCTTAAGAGGCCTCATCACTGCGAAATTAAAATACCGCTAATTTTACAGTAATTATGTGATATGTTCAAATAGATAAAAAGATAATCGAAAAGTGGAACAAGACCTCCCTAGACAATATTATTCTGCGTGAGATACCGTTATCATGACTCATTTATCTGCTTTCGATTTCCAGCCATTTAGAAAATCGGCATTTATTTTCGCGTTTCTAAATAACTGCAAACTAGGTGACTCGTGATAACGGTACCTCATGCAAAATAACATCGTCTAGGGAGGTCTTGATCCACTTTTCGATTATCTCTTATCTATTTCAAGATATCACATAATTGATGTAAAATTAGTGGTATTTTAATTTCGCAGTGATAAGGACTCTTAACAATATTGCTTCAATATTGGCTATTTTATGCAAGGTGTTTTGAATTGGGGCAAAGTATTCTTATTTTATCTTAACGTTTACGAAAGTTGAAACTGGGAACTGAATTTAACATTTAGGCTTTTGGCTAAGTTAAATAACTTAAACACTAAAAATATAGAAGGTAAGTCAGATAGTATTTATAAAACGATATTACACTCACTATAAACTAGCTCGGTATTGAGAGTGGTAAAACAAGATGAGATCCACTAGTCGGGTTTGTATACGGATCAAGTATATTCAAACGGAGACCGAATCCAGGACTATGCCGACAGAAAGCACGCGCATACTCCCTAGCGTTGCGCACGAGATGAAACATTTTTCGTCTCCACTACTTTTTAAGACGACCGTCCAGTCGAGAAATATCTTTTAAAATTCGAAATGAAATGAAAAACATGACAATTCTCTTCTTGTTCTCGAGATGAGAGTCGAGACAAGAAGTACATTTTTAAATTCGAAATGGCGCGAGGTCTCGTTATCGAGACGAGAAGAGAAATTCCATTTCGAACACTAGTTAGCATTACATTGTTCACAGTAGATAAAGTACAAGTAGATAAAGTAATTTACAAATACAATGAAGAGCATTTATGAATGTTTAAACATACGTAACCCATTACACTATATACTCCATTTAAACGTTCGTGGACCTCTCATAACTGACTCTGATGGCTTCTAGATGGAATTAAGAAAATAATCAGGGCACAAATTAACGAAACGAGAGAATTTTTTTTGACAAGAAACAAGAAACGATCTTCGAGGATCAAGACAAGACAAGAAAGAAACTATACAAGACGTAACTATACGAGACTGTACTGAAATTTTCACCACACATCTTATTTCTCGTCTCATCCTGTGTCGTAGATACCCACTTGGCCACGAAGAGCACGCTTTGGTCAACGAATCTATCGATCCTAGGCAGAAGGACTGATATTTATCTCCTTTTATCTACGACATGTTCGCCACTTATAGGATCTTACGAAACGACACGCTACAAGAGAAAAGTTAGAAGTGTTAAGAACTTCTCGTCGACAAACTTCCCTACGTTAACCAGTTCCAGAACTAAGCTTTTAGAGCTGTGTTTATTATTGTAACTTTTTTTCTCTTTTTGTCCTGTCCACTATACAGCGTAGTCGGGCATTGTCTCTGGGTATATCGTAATCATTATCCTTTCTTATTGTGTTCTTTGGCTAAAACAAATGTTCGGTATTCATCTTACAAGAGGTGCAGCAATGTTGGTTCTTACATAATCAATAAACTTAACATCTACAAGGTAAACCATCTGGATCTCTTGAGATAACGAGGAAAAGGCCAACAGTATTCGTGCCAGGAGTCCAATCAAAGTCGTTTTCTCTCTCTCTCTCTCTCTCTCTCTTGTGCTGCAATAGACGCAAAGAGAAGAAGAAAAAGAAAGATGCTAATTTACTGGTTAGAGTGACGTCACGAGGAAAGCGATCAGATTAGTCGGTGAGTTGTTTTAGAAGAGGGGGTCAGAAATAGTCCAAGTTCCCAGGACGCCTAGAAGTACAAACCACAGACACAATTATATATGTATGCACTCAGCTATCGCTTCACATACTGTTCTTTTTTTTCTCTCTTCCTTTCTTTTGGTATTGTGTGTACCGTTATTGCACTTCATTAGAATTCTTGCGAATGCATGCATTGAATAACTGAATAATCATTAGAATAAAACAACGTAACCATATTAAAATACACATGTCTTTCTTTGTCGCAAGTCGACACGGGTTCAATTCCAGGTAGGGATACAATTTTCTGGTTAACTCAGTATCATGAATCATTTGTGGAGCTCTTGAATTAAAAGGTTAAGTAAAAACAAAATGTCAGTGATATGCTCACCTCACATTGTTTTAATAATAAACATGAAACATCTGTCTGTGCGTCAAGCTAATCCTAGTAATAAACAGTCAGGCTAATAGATGTCGCTACTTTTCTGCCTGACGGTAATATATGTCCCTATGTACGCTATCACTTGCCTGCCTCACAGTAATAGATGTCGCTACCTAACCTTTCACTTGCCTGTCTCACGGCAATAGAGGTCGCTATCTACGTTATCACTTGCCTACCTCACGGTAATTGAAATCGCTGTCTACGCTATCACTTGCCTACTTGACGGTAATTGATGTCGTTATGTATGCTATCATTGCCTGTCTGACGGTAACAAATGTCGATATCTACCCTATCACTTGCTTGCCTCACGGTAATAGATGTCGCTATCTACTCTATCACTTGCCTGTATAACGAAGTCCTAGAATACCTGCATAATGTTGAAACATGCGTCCACAAACCAATCTTTGAGATGCTGAACATCCCTAATTTGCACCACAAACACAATGAACTTCACATGGCCATACAAATAGTGACATTAGATCAAGGGAACGAAGTGGCCATTCCACAGAACCTCGCCTACCAATCCATTCATTAGGAAATTACGGATTGAGATATTCACGGGCACAAGTACCGTAACGATATGGGGTGCCATCGTGCTTGAACAACTTAGGGAATGATCTATCCTCCGACAGCAGTGATGTCACAATATCGTCTCCTAACATGCGTCGATAACCCTTTGCCGATAGGGTCTTGTCGATGAAGAATGACTCCACAATGTGAGTGCACCATACATCACACCACACCATCACCTTGGCTGGAATATAAATTAGTGTGGATTACTGTCCGACAAATATCATAGGTTCTATTTGTTAACCTCGTCCAACACGTAAAAGTTTGTCTCAACACTAAACAATAAATCATAGACGAATAAGATTTTTTGTCAAGTTGCTCTCTTGGCCATTGAGTAAACTCCAGACGACGATCTGGGTCATCTTCTGTAAAGTTGCAACCTATAAGTGAGCAACTTAGGGTAAAGACATACCCAAGATACCTCGCGATCGAGGTTTAGGTTTAAGTCACGGTCGCTACCTTGATGTCTAGGTCTGGATGGATGAAAGGCGCACACAGGGAAGAGGTCGTATCCTCGCTGTAAGTTCTCAGTTTGAGTAGAAACATTATTGTGACGCGTGTGAAATTATTCCGTCAGTGCATAAAAGTCAGTGCGAAACCACATTTTGAAATAAAAAGGACTAAAGAATTTATAAGTAGGCATGGACGCAAGACGAGACATGAGTAATGCCAAAGTCTCGTCTCTTGTTTCGCAAAAATATTTGAGTCTCATCTCTTGTCTTTTTTATTAATCTCGGAATTGGGGACAGGCGTGAAGTTTTTAAGCATGTATATGATTAATACTAGCTTCTTTTTTCTTCAGAAGTTTCGAAATTTAGGGACTTCAGCTCGATAGCGCTCTCCCTGTAACCACCACTGCCTTATATAATAATAAGCTACAGTCTCAATTAAATATGAATAACTTATCTGACATTCCCATTTGAGTTACTATTTTCTTCTATTCTCTATTTGGAACGTTCCATTTATGATGTTTGTGCCTCTTGTCCCATATTGCGGGAACATTCCTCATTAGTTCTACTAATATGTGTTTCATAATCAAACTTAAAGTGCAGCAAAACCTCTTGAGCATAGATACACACAATCCTCTCCAGACGAAAATCTGAACAAATATAGATTTTTATTCCGTGCAGCGCTTCAGGGAGAATCAATGAGAACACGAGCCACAGCATGCTTTCATTGAACATCGATGTAAAAACAAACTCGGTTGTTTATCATCGCGACCACTAATTCACCATCGCGGTCGATCCCTTGGCTGCGATGTAGCATCTTCAGCATACGCTTATCCATATGAATCGATATGTTTCTGCCATTTTTGAGGTTTCGACCGCGACTTAAATCTCGATCTCGATCGCGAGGTACTTTCGGTATGTCTTTACCCTTATTCACTAGCGTGATGTGGAAAATTGTTGTGCGACCAATACCACTTTTACAGGCCATACTACGCATGCTTCTCTTGGAGCTTTTGATGAATGACGCCAACACTGCCATAGTTGCTGCCTCGTCTGTAGCCGTTCGTGTCTACAAGTCTTGGGTCCGTCTGTAGCAGGTCCAGTTACTTGGAATTTCTTCACGAGGTACCTTCGGTATGTCTTTACCCTTATTCACTGGCGTGCTGTGGAAAATTGATGTGCGACTAATACCATTTTCACAAGCCACGCTACGCATGCTTCTCTTAGAGCTTTTGATGAATGACGCCGTCACTGCCCTAGTTGCTGCCTCGTCTGTAGCCGTTCGTGTCTACAAGTCTGGGGTGGATCTGCAGAAGGTCTCCAGTTTCTTGGAATTTATTCATGTATGACGGTGGTTAAAATTGTCCGCAATCAGCAATTATAGTTTTTTCCGCATTTTTTTTAAAGTTAGAAATTAGCCATTACCCGAAATCTGAATATTCATAGAATCTTATATAGACCTCTTACAAGTAAACCTTACGTTTGGGTGAATCGAGTTGCTGACTGAGACATATGAGAAAGTAGTACTAAATGTGGTCAGTATTTCAGTGAAGTTGTAGGTGCGAAGCTGCAGGGGTTTAGGAGATACAGCTACCAGAACATCATATGGAAGTACAGAATAGTCTTCATACAGTTGAAGGTAAAAGCTCTGTAAAACCTCTTGTAACTACAAAAGGTGAATGACAAATATATGGGTACATATTAGGACTAGGGGGAAGTCATATAGAAAGGGTATACCTGACGGCGGCCATCTTGAAATCCGCTATTTTGAATTAAGGTTAAGTTTTTAAAATAGGAATAGGGTCATGTGATACATGATTTAAGGAGCAAATTTAATCAGAAGAACAATGGTGACGTTAATTTTGATTTACGCGCAATTGGTAAAAAGTTACAGGGAAATTAAATATTGTTGCAGCATATGTATTAGTCCTTTACCCCACCTTGTACATTTTGTGTTAATGATAATAATTAAATAAAAATCAGGTGGATATGTATTAGGTCTATGGTAAGAGTTGCCTTGATGGCGGCCATGTTCAAATCCGCCATTTTGAATCAGACAAAAGTTTTAAACACAACGCATAACATTGACACCTTATTAATAGCAAATTTTACCATAAATCCCACGGTATAACCATTTTTGCTCTATCATTAACCAGCACAAAATTAAATGGGAATAGAGTAATGCAATAGATGACTTCGGGCTAGAAGTTAATCAGAAATACAATGGTGGCGTTACAATGTTAGTTGTTTGATGCTGTACTTGCACGCCATTTCGTTGTTTTTCTTGTATCCTGTTCACATCTATTTTTCTGGAAGAAAGACCCAAGTTCAATTATGACTCAATTCCACTTTGGTCATTTTCCTTAAATTAGCAACTTGTTTATGCGATAACAAATGCTGTTTAATGATAAAGCAAAAATGGTTATACCGTTGGATTTATGGTAAAATGTGCTATTAATAAGGTGTCAATGTTATGCGTTTTGTTTAAAACTTTTGTCTGATTCAAATTGGCGGATTTGAACATGGCCGCCATCAGGACAACTCTTACCATAGACCTAATATTTATCCACCTGCTTTTTTTAATTTAATTATTATCATTAGCACAAAATTTACAAGGTGGGGTAAAGGACTAATACATATGCTGCAACAATATTTAATTTACCTGTAACTTTTTACCAATTGCGCGTAAATCAAAATTAACGTCACCATTGTTCTTCTGATTAAATTTGCACCTTAAATCATGTATCATGACCCTATTCCTATTTTAAAAACTTAACCTTAATTCAAAATAGCGGATTTCAAGATGGCCGCCGCCAGGTATACCCTTACTATATGACTTCCCCCTAGTCCTAATATGTACCCATATATTTGTTATTCACCTTTTGTAGTTACAAGAGGTCTTACAGAGCTTTTACCTCCAACTGTATGAAGACTATTCTGTACTTCCATGTGATGTTCTGGTAGCTGTATCTCCTAAACCCCTGCAGCTTCGCACCTACAACTTCACTGAAATACTGACCACATTTAGTACTACTTTCTCATGTGTGTCTCAGTCAGCAACTCGATTCACCCAAACGTAAGGTTTACTTGTTAGTCAGAACATGAAGCGATAATATTTGTTGAAATTGGATATTATTGCAACATGACTCTGCATAGCTAAGATATTTGAGGTTTAATATATCACTATTTTTAAAGTATAAAGTTTCGCGACACACTGGTTGGAAACCACTAGATTAAAGTATATAACTGTTAGATCCATAGCAACTATTCCTTACACAAACGTGCACACTGATGAACAAATTGTCAAGAAGAACCACCATGGCAAGATGCCAAAAACTTTTTGTCTGACTTGGATATTTAGTACGTGTCATAATCCAATAGTGAAAACAGGAAAAAAAGAAAAGAAAATACATGTCACCTGTTGAGAGCGTTCATATCGACACAGGTTCAGTCATAATAACAATGAAGAACAAATACACCATTGTCAGAATACGTACAATATATTCTAGTCATAGAAGAAAAGACGGATACTACCTATTAATTTGGAATGTCCTAGCGAAGGGGAAGCACAACAAGCACAATGTTATGTATTTTAACTCATTATTTGAAATGAAAATAAACATTCTATTTTAAGATTCGTTTGGCTAAATCAGAATTTCTCAACCTGTGGGTTGCGAACGACATGAAACAGATATGAAAAAGATAATTGTAATGAGGATCTAATACAATAAAAAAAAAAAGAACATATTTTTGAAGATTACTTTTAATTTCTTATTTTGATAGTTCTTATAGTTATATTTCTTATTTTGATAGATATATTTACCTCCATACTTATTTTCAAATACATCAAATCATATTAAACAAAATTTTAAACTATTAAAGATACGTTTTAAAAAATAATAGAAATAGAACATGAAAGAAACTGATGAAGAAAAAAGCTATATTGAAATACGAGAAAAATACAAATACAACTTTTAAAACTGCATATAAATAACCGATTTCAGTTTTTCCAGCAGAAGGTTGGACTAGATCCTAGCATTTACATTATCTCCTCTGGATATATATAATATTCAAGGATTGTCCTCTTTGAGTCCCAAAACAAAGTTAACATGACTTTGACTTGAGTAATATTGTTATCCATGGCTAAGGAGTAAAAACGACCTGAACGGAGAGGTCGACCCGTGGGAAGCACTGGTTATCCCCTGTTTAAACTTCTGAACATACTCGTAAATTTTTGTTCGCCTCATACGAGCTGCACTATACTGAACTTCTATGCGGCAATGAATTTCTATCTATCTAACACCTTCATGCAACAGAAATCTAACGACAGTTCGCTGCTTCAGCTTAAAGCAATCTTGTGTCATATACCCGCCAGGAAGGACGAAGAAGAAATTTTATTATTAAGTGTTAAAAACATATTTTAAGATAGTAAATGACTGGCAAAAAACAAAGACTAGAATGGAACTGAATTAAACCTGACGCCACATGCGAACACACAACCTTTGGATAAATAACTATTAAAGTAACTTTTAAAAACCAAATAAAAACTAAACAACAAAGATAAACTGTCAAATAAAAAGATGGGTGGGAACAGCAGGGTCATCTCATCGTTCCGCATCTCATCCCGTATCTTCAACCTCCGACTGTCGAGCGTACAAGCTAGCAAGGATTCGACCTTTTGAAGAATGGGACTGGAGATTGTGTCTGGGATTGCCACTGGGTGTAAATTTTTTTTTCCTTTCTAACCTATTGGTTTGATCTGCAGATAGGGTAGTGAAAATTGGTATCCCGTGAGGGGATAAAATATTTGTTACCACTGTACTATGTATTAATTTTGTACCAATAAATCATATTTTGTTTAAATTAAATTTTATCATTCAATGGTCTTTGTTTTAGCGACCAAAGTCAAAAGTCTAAAACATTAAATATCAGAAAGAAATCAATCAATTTTTAAAGACCAAAACACCTGTAAAGGTGTTCTATCGTCATGTGTTACTTTTCAAATGTCGTGTGCGCGACCAGGCATACCAGATTCAGCTATCAATTGCTGTTGGATACGACACAAAATAAATATTTAACAATAACGGTCATGTATGTATTTTAGTTACATTTGTTACATTTCCGGTCATTTATTGAATGACTCTCGTGTTTATTTGAATTTCATGCAAATTCTGATCTTCAAAAAAATGTACTTTCCGAGTCCCACCTTTCATACGAGTTTGATAGCGGGAATTCATTGTATTCTCTGCTCACAAACATAGGCCTCTATTTAATCTGAAACGCTACCCTCACGTATCAGCTGTCTGTCATAACATAACTTCAAAATCTTTTATCTGCTTACAAGATGCTGCATTTAACATTTTCCATTAAAGTAATGTCTAGTTTCTCGAACTTACGCTACGCTAACCTTAATACATTTGCGTTCGCCAATCTCATTGGAAAACTTATATGCTCGATTGAACCCGTACTCAATTGTTGAGAAGTCAGTTGGGTGTGCTCTACATCTACATGACATATTTCAACTACATATCATGCAATACTGTTGGCGACGTTTAGATGACGCAACAATCTGAACAGCTGATTGTAACACACATTTTGCACAACTTTGGCTGCAATGGTATTTCGATCTTCTAGATAACTGGAAATCTCTGTTTCACATCAAAATTAACGGCGACAATAAACAACATATTTACTTCTCTTAAATACGAAGATATTTACTTATTAATATCACTCTTCACCCCGTCGTCAACAACTACGCACTGATGTGAACTATCTTTCTGGACCGGGAACTAAACCTCAAGCATCATCTTTAAGATACTGCACAGTTCTGATGGGTGGTTCTCAAAGAGCAAATCCTTCATTGGGGTAAAAGAATTGAATAAAAAGACGGATTCACTTACGAGAAATAAAAAGACAAATTCAGTATAATTGAGAATTGAGTCAGTGGATTCAGTTGACGGAACCAGAGGACGGAATTAAACAATAGACGAGTAGCTCAGTTGATGGATTGATATAGATGGAATCATATAAAAACAATACCGGTACTTCAGAACGAGGGAACATTGCAAGACGGAGAAGCAAATAATGTGGTTACTGTGCATGTCTAGTAACAACTAAACCATTCTTAATAACTTTTTGTGTCCCTTCTTTGCCAAAAGCTAGAAACCAGCACCAAAAGGTACTATCTGCGCATGTCTCAAAACATAGCAATCCTTTCTTCTACGCTTCTACACGTGCCTCTCTCCCCACACAAAACCAATTTTGGAATACCTCCCCAGTTGATAAAAGTGGTTTAACTAGTTTGGCTTAGAGAAGCAATCGTAATGAAGGACCATGTGAATTGTATTTAATTCATCGGAACCAAAGGATTCAATCTAGCGGTAGGATCGAACCCTTGCTTAACGGAATAGAATAGAAAAACCAAGGAAGTTGGAATCATACAACTTATCGCAACCAAAGGATTTGATCCGAAGGAACGGATCCTTGTTTGGAATAGATTGAGAGGAATTGATTCCGAAAAAAAAACGAACTGTCATCACTACTGCACAGAAAGCTACATAAAAATTTCAGCTACTCTACTGTCCTCTGCAGTCTTCCCTTATTTCGTGTTCTGAAACTCCATAACGAAATCGATTATTAATGCAGGGTTAGTATAAATGATTCATCGCGTTTCAAAGCACTCTTTAATGATAAGTATACTACGTACAAAGACGGGTCATATATTAAAAGATACACTATGTGATCAAAAGTATCCGGACACCTGGCTGAAAATGACTTACAAGTTCGTGGCGCCATCCATCGGTACTGCTGAAATTGAATATGGTGTTGGCCCACCCTTAGCCTTGATGACAGCTTCCACTCTCGCGGGCATACTTTCAATCAGGTGCTGGAAGGTTTCTTGGGGAATGGCAGCCCATTCTTCACGGAGTGCTGAACTGAGGAGGGGCATCGATGTAGGTCGGTGAGGCCTGGCACGAAGTCTGCGTTCCAAAATATCCCAAAGGTGTTCTATAGAATTCAAGTCAGGACTCTGTGCAGGCCAGTCCATTACAGGGATGTTACGGTCGTTAACCACTCTGTCACAGGCCGTGCAGTATGAACAGGTGCTCGATCGTGTTAAAAGATGCAATCGCCATCTCCGAATTGCTGTTCAACAGTGGGAAGCAAGGAGGTGCTTAAAACATCAAGCCTACTCCATGAGAGTGACACGCAAAACAACAAGGGGTGCAAGAAAAACACGACCACACCATAACACCACCACCTCCGAATTTTACTATTGGCACTACACACGCTGACAGATGACGTTCACCGGGCATTCGCCATACCCACACCCTGCCATCGGATCACCACATTGTGTACCGTGATTCGTCACTCCACACAACGTTTTTCCACTGTTCAATCGTCCACTGTTTACACTCTTTACACCAAGCGAGGCATCGTTTGGCATTTACCTGCGTGATGTGTGGCTTATAAGCAGGCGCTCGACCATGAAATCCAAGTTTTCTCACCTCACACCTACCTGTCATAGTACTTGGAGTGGATCCTGATGCAGTTTGGAATTCCTGTGTGATGGTCTGGATAGATGTCTGCCCATTACATTTTACGACCCTCTTCAACTATCGGCGGTCCTTGTCAGTCAACAGACGAGGTTGGCCTGTATGCTTTTGTACTGTACGTGCCCCTTCACGTTTCCACTTCAGTATCACATCAGACACAGTTGACCTAGAGATGTTTAGGAGTGTGGAAATCTCGCGCACAGACTTCTGGCACAAGTGACACCCAATCACCTGACCAAGTTCGAAGTCCGTGAGTTCCGCATAGCGCCCCATTCTGCTTTCTCACCATGTCTAATGACTACTGAGGTCGCTGATAATGAGTAGTTGGCAGTAGGGTAGTAGATAATGCAGATAATATGAAACACGTATGTTTTAAGGGGTGTCCGGATACTTTTAATCACATAGTGAAGATACATTTACCAAGTTTCCGGTGCATTCTACAAATGTTCAATATGTGCACCCTTGGTCACCAGGCACCTATCCAAACGGTAATTCAGTTCCGTCCAAATGTTCATTGTTATGTTTCCATCAATATTCTTTACAGCAGCAGTGATACGTTTCTGCAATTCTTGCAGCATTGTTGGCACATAAACTTTGTCCTTAACATAACCCAACAGGAAGAAATCACATGGCGTTAGGTCTTGTGACCTGGGGTCCATGGCAAATAAAGGAACATCACGCAGAGTAGCACGCCTTATCCAGCAATTTGGTACCTCTCTTTTGAGAATGACGAGGACAATCGTGCTTCAGTGCTTTTCTCTTTTCACAGATAACCAGTATCAAAAAACTGGCAAAGCCAACGCAAAATGCTCTGGTAACCAGGTGCAGCTTTTCCGTATTTGAGTACGAATACGCACTGAACGCTCCTAATCGACGAACACTTAGCATATTCTAACACACAAAAACTCTTCTCCTGCATTGTCGCCATCTTTAGAGTGCCATTACAGGTCTGCCATCTAGCGTTCACGCGACCCACGAGGCGGGCTTTTAAAACTTGGTGAGTGTAGCTATGTTTTCATGTATCACCTGTCTTTGTACATGTATACTTGTCATTAAAAAGTGCTTTGAAACCCAATGAATCATTTAGGCTAAACCTGTATAATAAATTACGGCTTTAATATACCCTTGATGCTTCCATCAGTACAGTTGCATTAATGTATCTGTAGCTTACATTGAACTTTTTTTTTTAAAAAAAAGCTTCATGGATTAGATATACATGTATAATGAAAAGTGTTTATGGCTCATGTTAATCCATACTAACTACACCCACTCCTAACCCACCTTAAGAGGAAAGTATGGTAATGTGCCAATAAATTTAAAATTGCCACTATCTGTTTTTAAGTATGCCTCGATTGGAATTCGCCTAATGTTGACATTGAACATATGGACAGTTGTTAAAGCAACTCTTAACTTTTCTGAGTTTTTCAGACTTCCAAACTAAACGATGAGTAAATTGGAAGTTTTATAGAATGGTTATGTCCTCTATCCGTCTGTCTGTTGATAAATATGAGAATAAAAAGGGCAATGGATAGCAAGAAGCGATTTTCTTGATATACATTCAGTACTCCAAGAATGGGTTTCGTTTTCCCCGTTAATCATCTATTCAAATGGAAATGACAGAAATCCATCATTCCCGGTTTCAATATTAATCAAAAATTGAGGCGGTATATGGAAAAAGGGCATATATTGTTATATGCCCTTTTTCCGGAGATCATTTTATTGAATTCTCCAGTCTTTCAAGAATATGTGGTGAAATTTTCATCAAGATATTTAAAAAATTGAGGTTGGTACTCCCGTTTTTGTGTCGTGTGCAGAACTGTATTTTGGCGGTAATAGATTCGTACTGCAGTCCATTGTGTTTCGTGGTGAATATATCTTAAATCTAAACATGAACGCCAGTAGCAGCAATGATTCTAGTATTGCGGAAAGCAAAAAGAAGGGTAAGAAAATATATATTCAGCGAAGAAACAAGAAGAAAGAAGATATTAAGTGTAAGCATCTTCGAGGCGAAGAGTATGTCAATGCTGGAGGGAAACGTATCAGCAGCAAAAATTTCAGGTACTGTTCTAACTGTTGTCTTAAATCATGTTGGGAACAGTTTTCTGTGGATACACAAAACGAAATATTTGCAGAATTTTACAATCAACAGGAGAAATCATGCAAGGACTCATTTTTAGCTAGCTGTATGGAACGAAGCAAAACGTCGTCTGGAAAGAGGACTGCGAATCCCAAGAAGGAACGTTTGCACACTTGGTCGTATTCGTTGTGTGTTAACGGAAGCAAAATGCCGGTATGTCAGTAGTTCATACTAAAATTGTTACTAGTGTCCGTTAAGCGGCTGCGTGTTATTCAAAGTAAACTACTGGCAAATGCAGACTTCAGGGAAGTAAGGGGGTCTCACGCGAATAGGCCTCATTAACTGCAAAACAATGTGTTGGAGCTAATGGCAGAACATTTAAATACTATACGCAGTGACTGCAGTCATTATTGCTCGCATAAGACTAATCCAAAATACTTTGAGAATCCTAATCTATCGATAAAGAAACTTTATGAGATTTTCCGCGAATATTACAAAGAGAAATCTGGCACTAACCTGCGTATGAACTACAAAACATATTTCCGCTACTTTTCCACTGATTTTTCCACTGATTTTTCATATGCCTTTGTTAGACCCAAAACCGACACTTGTGATTACTGTGCTGCATGTGAACTGACGTTGAAAGACAATCCCGGTGCTGAATGTGCATTATCATATGCACTTCATAAACGCAAGGCAGCAAGACGAAAAGAAATAAGGAATCATTATGTGCAGAAGGCAAAACAGGATATGTCTTATTTAGTGATGGAATTTGATTATGCACAAATTTTCCTGTTCCACGCCTAAACGTAAACTGTGGCTCTCACGACTACTGTGGCTCTATTGTTTCAATGTGCATGTTTTCAATGATGATACATCGTACTGTTATTGTTTCATGGAAACTGATGGTAAGAAGAATGCTAATTCAGTGGCTTCTTTTTTGTATGACTTTTTGTATGACAGTGAAGAAACTTCAAGAATACTCCAATGTCAAGACGATTGTATTGCTTTGTGATGCAGCTGGAGGTCAAAACCGGAACCTCACCATTCTCAAATTCTTAGCGTGGTTTGCCAAAACCAATGATCTTGAAATAATACAAGTATTTCCAGTACGTAGACACTCATTTTCACAATGCGATCTTATTTTGGACTTATTAGGAAGCACATCAGCAAAAAGGAAGTCATAGCAACAGCGAAACCATGTCTTACTGCGATGGTCTGCTGCAGACGCAACCCCAGTCCGTTTCAAGTTCTAATGGATAGAAATCTATTGAAAGAATGGGAGAACGGATTAAGCCATTTGTTCCTATCCAAACCTGTTTCCAACCGCCACACATTTACAATTATGAAATATGTCATGATAAAGGTGAACCAATCTGGCTCTCTGCTTTGTTCCGAAAATTACCTCCCTGTGTATAAGCCTTTTTTTTTTTTTTTTTGAATCAGAGGACACCGCGAGACCGTATACATCTTGACCTTGAAAGCATGCCGTATCCAGAGCTCAACCGCCTAAAAAGCAAAGATGTAAGAGCTCTATACAGATTTCTGAAGGACGAAGACAAAGAGTGTCTGGAAAAATTATTTGATCGTTAGACTTCACCTTCTGGAAGCATTTGCAATTTGATGCCATGTTTATTGTATGCAAATTTGGTAATAAACATTGTATAATGTAAGTAATTTGGTTATTACATTTGTATCTATGGAAAAAGGGCATATAAAGTATTTTTTAGATTACATCATTCTGAAATATTTTTTCAACACAGCAAGTATAAATGTCTATAATTCCATACATTAAATTCCAAAGTTTATTTTTATCATAGGTACCCAATGAAATAAGCACTATGCATTTATGTATTCAACAATGAAAACTTTGATAGCGATTTTCTCGAAATGGTATTTTTGCGTATATGCCCTTTTTCCATATACCGCCTCAATTGAGTAGCAAAAACGTTAATAGATAGCGAGAAGTTTTATTTATATTAATTTACTATTTCAAGAATAGATCCTATCTGAGCTCTTTATCTCGCTACTAAAACCGGAAGTCGGAGAAATTTACTACAATTTCTGATTTCAATATTGCGATAAGAGACAGAGGGAAATTATTGTCTCTTATAGATTAAGTGTCCCAAGAAGAGGTTCCATCTCGTGCCTTAACCGTCTATTAAAACCGGAAGTGGTAGAAATAAATCATTTCCGACTTAAATAAATTATCTAAATACAGGAAAAAGGCTAAAAAGAAATCTAGCCATAATAGTTTTGGTGTGGATTCAGCGTTCCAAAAATATCTGTGTACTGAAAGCGGAAGAACTATTAGCTGAACTACTTCCGGTTTCAATTTTGAATACAACAATTTGGAAATCTACTGAAGTCGCACAACGTAGTTCTTCCTTTATAAAATATGAAGAAAATCGCCTTAGTGTTTTTATTGGCGGGAGGGGAGGAATCGGAAAAAAACTCACTCCCTAACAACACATTCAATAAAGCGCTCACTTCTGGTGCGTGGGTTTCCTGATTCAATCCTAGCCCACAGCAAGTGACATTTGTGATAGACAAACATTGTGCGCGTGGGTTTTCTCGCAGTTCTATCGTTTCCTCCCACTTTCTTCATTCCATCATTATCATATATCTTATCATCACCGTTAAGGCGTTAAACAATATATATAGAGAGAGTGAATCGTAAACTATTTGTTTAAACTGAGAAGCATAATTATGAAGCTCCACAGTCAGCTCCTGCCATAAGTTATTACAACAGAACATCTTTATAATTCTGAACGTATTATTTGATATTACTGGGTATTGCATACTCATAAATGAAGCTATCAGGATAACTCAAAACCAGGAAGTTGTCTACTGCTGTAGAAAAAGAATGGGTCATGCAAACATATCGAATGATATGCTTATGTTATTTGGCATGTTACACACCTGTTACTGACTACATCATCCGAAGAATTGGCGTGTCATCCGCTGTTGGCAGAACGCCGCATTCTGCTTGCAGCTACATGGCCAGTCATCTGTAAGGGGTTTTGTTTTCTACTTTTTTTACTTCTCTTATTCTTATGACGCACAGAAGGATGTAGCGATGACGTGTAATATCTACATTGAAAGAAAGAGAGAGGAGTGTTTTGCGTCACACTGTCTACAAAACATTTTTGATTCTAAATTATCAACTTCCGATCTGTGTCACTGTGATTCTTCAGGTAACTTGGTTTTAGCGCATCACAAATCTACATAACTTACATTAACAAAAAATACGGGCCACCGGACTAAACTTTCTGGCTCCAATTTTTTAAACCGATACTGCATCTTGTTCCATATGTGGGACATTCTGCCTTTTGTTTAATTCCATCTAGGGAGGCAAGTGCTTTTATCCCTGATCGCATACAGTGACATACATGGGTCATTCCTACTGGAATGTGGTATGTGCTGTCAAGTAGTGGTCAATCGTGGAGTTTTCTGCGCACAAAAGTTTCATTGTTCTGTTTCTAGCGCTGTGTCCATTTGTGTACATGTTTAGCATTTTTTTTTTAAATTTTGTCATCTGTTGATTGGTACTAAAAGTAAAATATGCTGAATATTGAACGCTGAATATTGAATTAGCTTGAATATTGAACGCTGTTGAATTAGTTCCGAGTCATTGTGTAAGTAATATTCATCACATAAACTGCTCATGTGACTTAATTGGTTTGTCCCATTTTTGTCACACTATGTAATTAGCATTTATTTGAAAAACAAACGAAGAACATGGACCTACATACATTTTATAGACGTAAAAATATTTTCCTGAGAACGATGGAAACGATATTTCTACAAACGATGATTTGATGGACAATGATCAACTGGAAGAAGACGCAACCAGTGAGGAACCTGTTGCAGAACGTAGTAATATGAGTGATTCAGAACATTTCCGGTCCGAAGAAAGAAGACGTATTTTGTGGAAAAACAAAAATCTTCAGAAACAACCCACTGAAACAGATTTTTCCGGCGCTACACAATTGTCTGAATCTATTAGTGAACCTAAAAGTCCTTTTGATTTTTTTTTCTATTTTACACCTGAATCTAATGAGTCAGAAGGATCTCAAGAAGATAGGAGTTCGTATGAAGCCACTGCAGTGATAGAGGGAAAAAATTCCATGTGTAAGTTGGTACGACAACAAACCAGTAAATTTGATATCTACATTTGTTGGGAATCAACCCGTAGGAGAGTGTAGATGGCTTCATCAGAAAAGACGTTCAAAGAGATTCATTGCCCCAGCATAGTTCTGGTTTAAAACAAGCATATGGGAATGGGTTGATTTACTGGATCCAGTAGTGTTGTACAAAATAAGAATTCGTTCAAGGAAATAATATTTTCGATTTTTCACACACATGCTAGATTTCACCGTAGTTTCCGGGTGTCTTTTGTATCGCCGAGTTATGATTCAGCAAGGCAAACCCTTAAGTGAAATGCTGAACTTACTTCAGTTCAGAACAGAAATTGCAGAGTGTCTTGTACTTTATAGGAAGACAAATGGAAAGAAAGCTCCAGTCGTCCAAGTAGAGACATTGAAGCATAGTTGGTAGCAAAGGACCAGCAGTAAGAATACCGGTCTCAGATGTAAGGCTCGATACCATTGAGCATTGGCCTGAAATAAGTGATGAATGCCAAAGGTGCAAGAAATCAATTTGTTCTGGAAAATCATCTGTTCGATATATGAAGTGTACCGTGTATCTGTGCTTGAACAAAAAAAGAACAATTGCTTCTTAGAGTTTCACACTACATAGTGATTATTCTGAATTCTATTTCCCTAGTAAATTTGTGACTAGTGCTTCTTACATTTCACTTTGTAGCATTTACTGTGTATAAACACAATTGACATATACGGCTAAAATTTACGAACTCTTGTCCAAAATTATTGTTGCATGTCTATAAATAGGTTTTTGAAGGAATATAATTTGATAACGAATTTGCCCGGTATTTCTTATAATGTTAGTATGTGTATAATCGGCAAAGACAAGTGTGTGGTAAATTTCATGTCAAAGCAACAGTAAATAAGAACAATAAAACTAAAATAAAATCTTCTTGCCCATTTACCAACATTTTATTTTGCTCATTATAATTTTCGTATTTATAGGCCTAATTCTTTTCCTGTAAAATTTACCACAAATATACATTTCCCGATTATACACATAGTGTCAGTATTAAAAGTACCCTGCAAAATCATTATCAAATTATTTTCTTACAAGAAGAGTGTTATAGATATGCGACAATCATTTTGGACATGAGTGTAGAAGTTTCTGTTCAATACACAGTAGTTTTAAGGTACTTGTTGCATATTGTCCCATATATGGTACATACTGGTAAATTGAATTCAAAAATTCACAAATTAGTTTCAGTGTAATTTCCTCGATCTCCACTGCAAAAGTGAATAAAATTTCCTAGTAGATATTTTTTTATTCCATTTTCGTAATTAATGTAGTACGGGTTAAACTAAATCATGCTATTAATGATGAATCTTCTTGTCAAACACAGACAAAATTATGAGCGAGAAAAACTTTCCCTAAAAGCGAATGGACCATTGCGGATATTTTCTTGGAAAAAGTAATATACTCAGCGTTATAGGATAATTAGTAAAATATTTATTTATGAAATATGAAGAAAAGCGACTGAGTGGTTTCTGAGAAAATCGTTCTGAAAAAAAAAATCACCCCTAAAAGTAAATTCCTTATGAATATTTTCATAAGATTTAATCTACACAACATTGTAGAGTTCTTACTGAAATGTTTACTTATGAAATATGAACAAAATTACCTGAATCTTTTATGAGAAAATCGTCCGAGAAAAATTTACCTCGAGAATAAATTACTAGTCATAGATCTTTAAACTACAAATGAGTCATGTCATATTTCCAGATTATTAATGAAATTGCATAATGAATTTAGAATAATTTATATTGTTAATTATTAATTAATAACTAGTTCAGTTATATATGGTGTTCATTGGGCAAAACACTCAAAAAATAAAGATTTATCTTAGACTCGAAAAATGGTTATCCTTCCTTTTTCACTATTATTTGGCCATGGAACAAACGCCTGAGACATATATAACCCCAATATACAACATTGTGGTGTTGGAATGTATAACGCATGGGATATGATGTTTTAGGTTTTTTTTTTTTAATTACAACGCTTCCAGTGTACCCTAAAGAAATGTAATAAAGAAATAATGGCCATGTTTTTTTTTAAATATTCAATTAGAACTGGACAATCTACGCAAAATTTCCAATCGATCAGTGGAAATGTCATCTTTCTAGAGCCTGTAGTTTCCGAGATCTCATTGTCGAAAGGACTGACCACAAACATATAAACATAGTTTAAAAGAACTCGGAAGCACAATTCACATGCATTGATTTTAGAGAAGGCTTATTATAATACAAAGGCTTTGAACCATAATTTTATATCATAAACTTTATGAAAAAGATAGTGTTAACTAATTTAGACTGTTTAAAGTACAAATACTCAAAATGTTTGTCTCTGTTAAACGTGAAATCACACATAACCGTAAATGAAAGATTTGAAAGCCAAAGTTATAGGTTGGAGCTCAGGCGCTTTTAATTGCTATTCTAGCATTTTAATAGATAGATTTTAATGAATTAAAGAATAAATTTATATGTAAAATATGAAGAAAATCACCTGGGCCTTTTTTTTAGAAAATCGAAAAGAATTCGTTCCAAAACTAAATTACCTCTCGTAAGTTTCTCTTAGAAAAATGGCTTACACCATAGTATAGAGTTGTTAATGAAATGGTTGTATACGATATATTAAAGTCGTTGTTTTCGAGAAAATTGCAAATTTTAACTTTCACCCTTCAGTACATTACCCTTATTTTGGGGGGTAGGAAGAAAATTCGAAAAATTTCCCTCGCAAATCTTATAGAAAATTTAAGTCGCTGAACGTCTCTAGGAGAGTGTACGTAGGTACATCGGAATGAACCAACAGGCAAACATGTATCCAATAACCACTTTTCCGGGATGTAGAGGCCATGAAACTTGTAAATCTCGAATTCACACACTCACCACAGTTTTTTATCCTTTTCTATCGTCGCTCGAAACTAGTAAAAAGTTTTTCTCACTTCATTTCAAAGTGTTCCGAAATCATTCACAAACCGTTCTATGATTATTTCTTCTGAAATCATATTTTTTAAATGTTATTATAATAGAATCCCGATCATCTCTAAAGCAGTCAATTTCAACTCGCCGATGTATGACGTAGGAAGGAGTCTTTACGGTCAGAACCAGGAGATAGAGAACAAGGTGAGTAAAGAAGAGGATGACAACGAGGTATGTGGAATGAAATAAAAGAGAGTTGCTATTGTGTGATTAGTTATGAATCCATGAGTAGTGAAAATGCAAAACATCGATTATGCTTTCTTTCGCTGTTACCACTGTCTCGTATAAACGCTAGATTTCCTGTCTTTTCCTTGCTCTTTCTGTATAATTTACAGAGAATACGAACAGCAAACATTAACATTACAGACTATTCATTTGGAACTGTCATCTAAAGCATAACATGGAACAATTTAGCAATCTGAATACTCTGACAAAATAGATGACTAAGGTTAGGCAATGAGCAATTATGGGCAAATATTTTGGATTTATAATTAGGTTGCAATTTTATATATTAAACTACCTAATAATTTAAAACAACTCTTTTTATATGTATACCTAATCATTCAGAAACAAAATACGCATTAATTTATATTGATATGCTAATGCAGTTACTAAGGATGATCGCTATAACTCTTCGAAAAAAAAAAAATCGGTGTATGGATGTGTGTCAGTACATAGTAGTTCGGACTTTTGTAATAAGTGTTATCGAAGTTGAAAGTAACCCTGAGAATAAAATATGTTTTAAATGTTTATATATAACACATACTGTTTCTAGGTGTACAGTTAGTTACGCTATATTTAGCTACTGAATATATTAGACCAATTAAATGTGGTATGTAACGAATTGTACATTTCGAGAAAATTGAGATAAAAAATTTGGCATACATAACACATCCCTTTCATTGTCTCAGAATCTCTTCGTGCAGACGAAGAATTACTTAAATAAAGTACGTAGCAAGAATGATAACATATAGTACGTTCATCCACCGTCAGAACTCATCGTTTCGATAAAAAAAAATGAACATGACACTTTTACATGCTGTCGCCCTTTCAATTCTAATTTATGCACTGATCAAGTCATTTTTGTTGGGCTATAGCAAAACTTTAAATTACTCACGCAACATTGATATTGAAAAGTGACGTTAAACTTCAGAAAGTCACTAAATAAGGGAAACAGACAGAATAGCATATATAACAATATAACAAGACAGACTACAAGATACATACATACATACATACATACATATATATATATATATATATATATATATATATATATATACTCAGGTATTTTATTTGTTTATTGTTTACGTTTTGCTGTTTATATTGTCAGATGGGACAGTCTTATTAAATTTCCTGAGAGGGGACAAGAACCAATTTTCTGAGAAGACTTTCTTTTTTTTTTTTTTTTTTTTTTTTAAATTATTTCGCTGTTTACTGTCTATCCTTGTTTGTAAAACGTCATTCCCATAGCTTCCGCTTTAGCGCGTACATAAAGAAAGGGAGACAGAAGAGGATGATTTTCCCACCCAGTTTTTCCCCTCTAAATGCACGAACACTCGCACTTACACCTTTACATATTCACACATATATATATAGAGAGAGAGAGAGTGAGGAAAGAACCCAGTGTGTGAGGGGAGTCCACCTTCTTTTGAAGTCCAATCATAAAGAGAGAGCGACGCTGTAATCAGATTACGCCGTCTGTTCCTTGGCTTATCGATGTAGGTCGTTCAATTCTAGTCTCGCGAAATAAACGACCGTTTGCATTTCTCAAGGAAAGTTGAAAATGCCAGATGAAAGGAGAGGTGAAAAACATATTTTTTTAAAAAAAAGAAAATATACATGAGATAAAGTTTTCTTTTCAAGATTTATAGACCATCATTTTTTCTTTCCAAGCAGGGATGAATAGGAAGATTTTAATCCTGTGCAATTATACAACTAGTTTGCACAAATATAAAAAATTAAAACTTTAATGATAACAACAAAGACACTGGGAAATTACGATAGATTTCCGCTGTATAAAATAGACTTCCAATATTTCAACCAGATAAGTTCCAGTTTCATTAAGCGAATATGGGGGGGGGGAGACTTTCTTCCTGAAAGTTTTGTCGGGGATGAGGACTTCACGGAACACTATTTTGGTATATTAGCAATAGAAATTTAAGTTTTCTAAGTTCCAGGTGGGATTAACCAACTCCAGAAGGCACAATCCCCTCCTCCTCTTAAAGAAACATCGTGGGGACATAGAACCTATTTCTTAGGACGTTGATTCTGTATCGAAAAGCAATTGAATAGACCATTGTTAAAAGAGTATATGTGTGACGTATTTCAAATGGAACATATCCCCTTTTAACAATAACCAATTTAATTTATTGTTATCTCATGCCGTGTTTCTTCTATGAAAAGACAATATCAAAACCGGAAGCTACGGATTTCTATAACTTCCGGTTTCAATAATTGGATTTAGAGCCAATATTGAACCTAATTTCGGAGCACTAAATTCATATAAAAACATTTATCACTGTCTCTTAACGTTCTTCCTCTAAAGCAACCAAGATTGAAACCGGGAATGGTAGATTTCGAACATGTAATTGGGACATTAAATGTATATCAGAAATACAGTACATTTAATACTACTTAGCCTATTACAGTCTTTTGCTCTATGATGGATGAATATTGAAACTATAAATTGCAGTAGGTTTCAACCATTTCCGGTTTTAGCAGAGTGATAAGGGGAGAGAAGGTGCTTTCTTATTGATGCTAAATCTTTGTAAAGTGATAAGGAAAGTGAAAGAACACCTTTTGATATGTTAATCCATTACAATAAAACTATTTCGCTATGCTTTGCCGTTTTTACTTTCTTATGATCTTACTACCTTTTGTCGTTTTTACTTTCTTGTGAATTACATTAAAACCAGATGTTACAGATTTCTACTACTTTCGGTTGAAATAGAGACATGAGAACAGAGATAGAATCTAATCTCAACACAATGAATCCATATCAGCAAACTGTTTCTCGCTATTCTTTTTACTGTTTTTGCTATGAGATCCGTTGATAGGCAGACGGACGGACGGAGGCCAGAAAGGTAGAAGGCAAGCAGTGCAAAACTGCGATGAAAACAAGTTCCACTCATGTCCGGTTCCACTGTACTGGAAAAAACAAAGTCAATAGAAGTTATATGAACAATGGCATCGTAGCACCCATTTTGAAGGTATCTGCGAATTGCTTCGGACAACTTGATTGGCTAATCGTCTGTTTCAGTGTTCTTCATTGGTCATTTCATTGTTGATTCGGGAACCGGTTAGGATTGCTCATCAAACTTCCATTTGTTCTAGAAGAAAGACAAGCAAATAGTTGGTTGTCAGGTGATCAGGTCTCCTATTAGCACCAAATAGGGTTTTTAACTTTTTTGTCGGTATTAACCAGGAATTCTACGTCTTGTCCCGGAAGAACGTTTTGGTTCACCGGGAAGATTAAAAGCCTGGCATTCAATCTTCCGACTCTTTAATAAATATACGATTCCTTGATTGCTAAGAATATAAAGATAAACAATAACCTTCTGTCGCTTTTGATGAAGGTCTGTGTTCAATTGGTCCTCACACCGTGAGTTGAATGCGAATGGAGATAAAACAAAGGTCAGTTTTTGGTGTGGGTATATAGAACATACTACCTGCTTGTGGCAGTTCAGTTACACCATGAACTTGCGTAAGGAGAGAGTGAACACGAAACCTCCACAGAGCGTCATAAGGGCATGTTGCTGTACGAGTTCAAACTGGGATCAAACGCCACTGCAGCAAGGCGGAAGATATGCCAGGCCTTTGGTAAGGTGTTGTGACTACGCGAACAGTGCAACGGTGGTTTAACAAGTTTAAAGACGGCGACGAACACTCAAAGACGCACCACGTCCCGGAAGAACAACAAATGTACAAAATGAAGATCTTCAGACAGCAATTGAGGCGAATAGTGATCAGACATGTGAGAAACTGGGACTACAATTCAATGTGAGTGAAGAAACCATTCGGCAGCACCTCCAACAACTTGAGAAGCACTACAAGTTGGGTCGATGGATCCCATATGATTTGACTCCGGACCAGAAGCCAACGCGAGCAGACACCTGTGTTTCTTTGCTGTCTTTTCTGAGGAAAGAGCCATTTCTGGGCAGGGTGTTAATAACTAATGAGAAGTGGGTCCTGTACGACGTTGGTGAGCATCCCATGAACCGGTTTCAAAACAGCCGAGACCAGTACTGCACCAGAAGAAGGTCCTCCTGTGTATTTGGTGGACTACTCGCGGCATCATGCATCGGGAACTGCTACCAGCTGGTCAGAGCATCAATGCAGCTGTATACTGTCAACAGTTGAGCCATGTTCAAGAAAAATTCAAAACTCTGGAACCAGCACTTCTTAATCGCAAAGTGGTCCTCCTGTTACAGAACAACGCTAATCTCCATGTGGCTAGGATGACCATTCTACGCCTTAGATGAGAAACACTATTGCATCCGCCATACTCCCCGGACATTGCACCATCTGATTATCACCTGTTTCATTCTTTGGATAATCACCTTAGAGGACGCGAGTTTAAATCCCTAGTAGAGGTGCAAAATGAACTTGATATCTTCTTCGCTTCATGGCCCACCAAGTTCTACCGCGATGGAATCCATAGCCTTCCAGAACGTTGGAAGAAGGTCGTGGATGCCGAAGGGAATTATTTTTGATCTTCAAGGTACGTCTTAGGTGACATATCGATGTTTGAAGGTGATGGGTGAAAAAGCAACAGAACAGTCTTGTTACCTTTATAAATAAATACATAAAATACAAGTTTGCAAACATCGCAATCTCAATATTCATGCATGTCTCAGGAAAAATAGTGATTCAAAAATTCAGCTTAGGTGAAGACGACTGATCTTCCCAAAAGCAGTGGTTGTAAGAAAAACAATTGGTATTCCTGTCTTTTCCGTGTATGTTCATGGAGTTTCTTTCCTTCTTTGCATTGCAAATCCTTTAAAAACATAACGTTATAAAGGAAATGATTTGATCATTTTTAACAAGACAAAAATGTTATTTCTTTCTATTTCACTAAGTATGGCCCTAAACCCTCTCTCTCTCTCTCTCTCTCGTTCTTTCTTTCTTTCTTTTTTGAATGAAATATGTCATAACTGAAAGTAAGGTTTCTTTTGTTTGTGATGATTATTATGATACTTTTCCGAAATTTAATTTTTCATAAAAGTATGCGGCTCTTGCAGTTATACTATAAAAATGGAAACCGCAGACCTGGGAGTTACAAAAATATAGATATACTCGTAGATCAATAGCCTTAAAACTAACTAGGTTATGTTTAGAAATCTAGCTTTATAATTTAAAGTTTTATTTTCAAATTTTTCTGATAAAATGCATGTTCTTGATAAATCAGTATGTACAGACTAGGGATGGCCAAATTTTTCCGGAATCCGGATTCCGGAAATTTTGTTTTCCGGAATCGGAAAATTTACTTTCCGGAATTCGGAAAAATTCCGGAATTCGGAAAAATTCAGGAATTCGGAAAAATTCCGGAATTCAGAAAAATTCCGGAATTCGGAAAAATTCCGGAATTCAGAAAAATTCCGGAATTCGGAAAAATTCCGGAATTCAGAAAAATTCCGGATTTCGGAAAAATTCCGGAATTCAGAAAAAATCCGGAATTCGGAAAAATTCCGGATTTCGGAAAAATTCCGACATTCGGAAAAAATCCGGAATTTACAAAAAATCGGAATTTTTCCGAGATCCGGAATTTTGCGATTTTACTTTCCGGATTCCGGAAAGTAAAAATTCTGGAATTGGCCATCCTTAGCTAGTAGCTGTTAAAAGAGAAACACAATAATGAATAGGCTATATATACTGTATTAATTTCTTGTAGTTGGATATGTCTTTATCATTTTCGTAGGCAATTGCTACTGCAGTTATTTACTACTTTATGAGAAAGGTCTTATTTTCACACACAAAAAAGTCGCCGGTATGTCTCAAACATTATCGCGTTCCCACCTGCAGCTGCTCCAAAGCACTGCAAACTACTTTTTAACCAGACGAAAGGCAGTGAAGGAAAATAAATCTCAACAAATATTCTAATAACAGTCGCTTATTGTCAACATACCTACAGGGAGCGCAGAAAGTGTTCGTACACCGTGCATACTTTATATTGAAAACAGCTAGCATGAGAACGGGAAGTGGAAAATATATATATAACCAGAATTAAGACTACACATTCATACATTTTATTTCTATATACAAGAGAAAGGCCAAACAAACACAATCACTGTTTTGTTCAGAAGAAAAGAGAGAATTCC
The DNA here is from genome assembly GCF_964235325.1 of Thermobia domestica. NCBI lineage: Eukaryota > Metazoa > Arthropoda > Insecta > Zygentoma > Lepismatidae > Thermobia > Thermobia domestica. The sequence goes on from NC_137469.1 coordinate 91,618,424, forward strand.
TTTTTTGTAAACGCAAAAAGTCACCGTACACTTATGCTTGAATTAATGCTTATAAAGTATATTACGTTATTTAATATTTTGTGAGATTACCCTGTGCGTTAATGATTGTCTGTAGTCTTCGTGGCATTGATTTCACCTGTAGTAGTTCGTAGTTCTGTAGCTTCGGGACTGATTATGTCCCATTCTTCTTGAATAGCTTTTCTTAGGCCTTCTTTAGTAGACAAGCTGTGCCTTCTGATTCTTGACTCCAGAACAGATCATAGATGTTCTATGGGGTTCATGTCTGGGGATTGGGGAGGTGTGCGAAGCTGTTTCAAGGTATTATAGAGTCAGGGGCGGATCCAGAGGGGGGCGATCACCCCACCCCCCACAAGAGGAAACTCTTATTTTATATATAAATAAACCCATCCATAACAAGTTTGGAGCTCTTAAAAGTAGCAGTATTACCGCCGACCGCCCCCCCAGAAGTCCGTCCTGGATCCGCCCCTGGCAAACCTTGCAGACAGGCCTTGTTCAACAGTACAAACAATAATTGCGATGTATAATGTTTCTATCACTGTGCGAAACCGTAAAAAAAAATAATAAAAATAATAATAATAATAATAATAAAAAAAGAACTGAAAGACCAAGAGTGTTGAGTGAACAAGTTAAACGTTACATTATTAGGGAAAGAAAAAAGGTTCCAAAAAGTAGTGCTGTGCAATTGGCAACGGATCTGGAAACACGCGGTGGCGGAATATTTGCAGGGTATCATGGTCGGATAGCCAGGAAAATGTTCTGGGTGAACAAGACAAATCGTATAAAAAGACTAAAGTTTGAAAAAGAGTATAAAGATAAGGGATCAGGCTTCTTTCTGGAATAGGGCCATATTTTCGGACGAAAATAAATTTAATTTTATCGAGTCCAATGGGAGGCGTATGGTATGGCGCAAGGTGAATACAGAGATGAATCCTCAAAATCTCGTCCCTAAAATAAGACATGGAGGAGGGTCCGTGCTCGTCTGGGGTTGTATGAGTGCCTCAGGAGTGGGTCGTCTCCACCTTATCGATGGAGTGATGATCCACAAAGTGTATATTAACATATTAAAGGAATATCTCCATACTAGTGCCAGAAGATGGTTCTTGAAAACAATTTATTGTTCAGCAAGACAACGACTCCAAACATACAGCGGAAAATACTCGGTTGTGGCTACTCTATACAGGGGCGGACCAGGACGGACTTCTGGGGAAGGGGCGGTCGGCAGTAATACTGCTACTTTTAAGAGCTCCAAACTTGTTATGGATAGGTTTATTTATATATAAAATAAGAAAGTTTCCTCTTGTGGGGGGGGGCGATGGCCCCGATCGCCCCCCTCTGGATCTGCCCCTGAGGTTTGCTATCTTTCTCAAAGACTTACCCTTCTTATGCACTTTAATAATTACTTTTCTTGTCTCCTCATTTGTTTCTGTTCGGTTGCTTCCCATTTCGACAGCCCACCGTGCAGTTTTTTCACTCCTATTCACAACTAAACTCATTTTGTTACTCGTCATGCTATACAGAGGTGTATACTCAGGTGAATACTAGTGAACCCCAGTTGTGGTATCTTTGTTTCGTATTCGTACGTCAGGTGTACGATCACTTTTTGCGTCTACTCTATACATTTTCTACGGAATTTATTTACTTTCTGACCATTAAACTTGTCTTTGTGGTTCTTTATTGATATATTCATAAAGCTTAGTTTTCATTATTCATATTGTGCGTGTTATTACACTTCTTAAATTTTCTGTTTCTTTTTCACAGGCATTCTCGTTTCAATAGCATAGGTGTACGAACACTTTCTGCGCTCACTGTATGTACAGTAAATACAAATTTATAATTTTTGACTTTACGAAGTATACAATGTAATTGTTCAATAATTAACATAAGCAGGCATTCATTAATTTATATTAATATAATAGTTAACAAAACTAATAAGCGGGTGATTGATGACTCAGTGGTAGAGTTTTCATCTATGGTATTCTAACCCAGGACATGTGGGTTTTCGATGGCTAATTTTGTGTTCGAAAATTTTCCCGGTGGTACTCTTGGTTCCCTTTCTTATATTTGTTCCATCATCACTCATTAACGAATTTAGTTTATCAAAACTCTATAGCCATATATTCATTCTGTCCGTCAGTGAAACAACATGTAGATAGAATGTTACCCAGTTTGTGTATCTGCTGAAAATAATGAGCTTAGGTATTTAGAGAGCATTTTCCGCTTTAGAAAATGTGTGCTTGGTAAAGAATGTAGAGAATTAGCTGAGTCAGGCACGTAGCTAGAATATGGTAATAGGAAGGGGGGGGGATCTGTCACGAAATACTGTGGTTATTTACCAGGGGTTCAATCATTCTAAACTATTTTATTGGCAACATATATTGGTTCGTTTAGCCAAGATTTCTAATGGGTGCATGATATGAAACACTGTGGTTACACACCAGAGGCTCGATCAATCTAAATATTTTACTGACAACATACCCATATTGATTGATTAGGACAATAAAATGAGGATATATTAGTAAGTATTTTAATAAGAAGCTATGAAGAAATCTCGAGTAAAAGAATATAAAAAAAGTATTGAAAAAGATATCGTCTTCCGAGGTCATTCGAACGGTGTCGAGAATTTTGCGTATGGGAAATTTGCGCCCTACCTCAAGAACAGGGAAAATTGCGCCTGCGATGTACCTCCACCGGGAAGTTTGAGCCCTGCGAAATAAAAGAAACTATTGGAGCTTACGCATTTCCTCGGAGGGGCTGACATTACAGCATAAACAATCCTCCCCCCACAACCATGCCATTTGTCATTTATTTTCATTGTGGCTATATAAGGGAAGAATAAACTTCAATATAAGCCAAAAGAACACAACGGATCAACGCAATCACTGCTTCTTCCAGAGATGATTTTGGGGGAACACTGGCCTCCCCAGAGCTCTCAGAGTGCCCCCTCGGAGGAGACCAAAATAATACGTCTATAATATAATAATAAATAGAATAGTACCAACAGTGACCCCCCTCCGGAATACTAAATGTGCCCCCCGGAACATTTTTCCTGAAAGAACGAGTGAACGCAATTGTGTGTTTGAAGTGTAATTCCAGCAAGTAAACACACTGTACATAGTTTTCTTGATAATATTACTGAACTGATTTTACATTCACTTTACATTTTCTTTTCTATATTTTGTGTCCTGAAAAGCCAAACAACTCGCAAGGATTGTGAACAGAGATATCTGGGTAGAGCCAAACAGCCTTTTGTAGATTATATTATACTCTTTGATTATATTAATAAATAATTATATATCAGTCATTTATACTTTTATTGTAAATATTGTAGTATAATGAAAAATTGTATTTGTATGGATTGCCCTTTAGTGAACTAAAATTGTATTTTTTTCGTTTGTTCGGAATATTATAACGGATGGAGTAACTCACTGAGACGATGAGAGGCAAGCCTAGTTCAAGTGCGAGTGGAAGTTACTTTACACAATACAATAATAAGTTGAATTGTAGGGCGCTAACATCCCAGTGCAAATATATAGCCGGCGCATTTTCCCCTCTTTTTGGGGTAGAGCGCAAACATCCCAGTGCAAATATATTGCGAGCGCATTTTTTCCTATTTTTGTGGTAGGGCGCAAAATTCTCGCATTCAAGGAAAATATAATGTCCGTGAAGTTGACAAGCCACTTATGTCAGACTCCAATTTCGACTTTAAACGTCGCTAGTGCTACGTTAGTGTTCGATAGTGACGCAAATCGTTAGTACTCCAACTGCATGCCAACACGCCCACTTCTAAGAATCATCTCAAAAATGAGGTTAACCGTTAGAGCAAGTAAGTGCTCATTGGTGCCATTAACATTAACGTTAAAGCCTCCATCGTACGGCCCTTTGAGTAATAATAACACCACGTTTTTTGCTAGTCTCAATGCGTCCCTATATTCTCGCGAACATTCTGACGTGCCCAAGTTAGTTACTTTTTCTTTTGGGGGGGGGGGGACTATTGTTTATCTGTTATTGTTTATTGTTTATTGCTAGTCTGCAGAGTAGTCCTTACATTAATATGCCATTGTCCTTGATAATCATTGCGTATTTACAAGCAATTTGTTATTACTGTTAGAAGATATCAAAAAACAACAGATAAAATCTACTACTTAACGGTTCATATTTTTCTTTTACAGTACATAAACGATTAATAATAATAATAATAATAATAATAATAATAATAATAATAATAATAATAATAATAATAATAATAATAATAATAATAATAAGACTATTCCAGCATAAAAGTTATCAATTGCATCACACTGGCAACAAGCGACGCATATTTTAACTTCATAAAAAATCGTTTCTCACGATTTTCTGGAAAACTACGTATGATAACATCTTCATTATGTCAAGTTGTTTATCTCAGTGTGATATATGTCTTACCTCTGGACAATATCACAGTAAAACAAAAATTAAATATTAGGAGTACATCGTACTTTTGGACTACATCTCATTAACCATGGGAAGATTGAGTAGTGTATACTTTAGGATGTAAGTTTCAGCTTAACTTGCATCATACATTCTTAGGATTACAAAAAGGAAATTTGTTCGTTTGCATTTGAACAATATTCTTAGGATTACAAAAAGAAAAAATATTTTTTCCGAATTCCGGAATTTTTCCGAAATCCGGAATTTTTCCGAATTTCGGATTTTTTCCGAATTTCGGATTTTTTCCGAAATCCGGAATTTTTCCGAATTCCGGATTTTTTCCGAAATCCGGATTTTTTCCGAATTCCGGATTTTTTCCGAAATCCGGATTTTTTTCCGAAATTCGGATTTTTTTCCGAAATCCGGAATTTTTCCGAATTCCGGAATTTTTCTGAATTTCGGAATTTTTCCGAAATCCGGAATTTTTCCGAATTCAGGAATTTTTCCGAAATCCGGAATTTTTCCGAATTCCGGAATTTTTCTGAATCCCGGATTTTTTCCGAATTCAGGAATTTTTCCGAAATCCGGAATTTTTCCGAATTCCGGAATTTTCCGATTTTACTTTCCGGATTCCGGAAAGTAAAAATTCCGGAATTGGCCATCCCTAGTACAGACCTATCGTAATATATTTGTCTGGGAATGGGTCAACCCATAATTGGAAGCATTAGCATCAATGCTATACTAAGAGCTCAACATGAAACTCGACTATTCGTGGTGTCATTGGGAACCAAACTCAGTAGTAGCGTTAAGGGCAAGTATGATAATTTAAGAACTCCCTGTACGATAACCTACTTTAAAGTTTGGCGTTCCTTTTCAGCAGCTAGGTTATATAACCAAGACCAACATCTTAACGTGGAATCAGGACCATATAAGCTCCCACCGGGAATCAAAGTGAGACCTCTTGCGGAGAGGGTGCGTATGCTTACCATATAGCTACGAAGGACCTGCCTCATTACTATTCTCACGATATTTAGTAAGGGTTACTTAAGTACAAGAGATTCTTTACTTCTTGAAAAAATCCCATTCTCCTTTTCGTTAATATCCTGTAAGCACTAATTTCTATTACTTTCAACTAATATTATGTGATTATAAACCTAAATGAACAATGTGGTTCCCATTAACAATTGATAACTAATTGTAGCCATGAGACGAAACGAAACAGAACTATTAGAATAGAAAAGACACACTCTCCCAGACGAGACATTACCTTCGAGACATACTTTGGGGGTAAGACAGCCTCAACTTTCGTCTCGCTCTTCCCGCTGGTCTACTGACTAACACGCACGTCTTTGGTGCATGATGTCCAGCGTTCAATTCCAGGTGAGAGAGCCTTTAAAAAATTATCGCATTACGATAGATCGGATTCCATCTCACACTGCAGGCTTATATCTCATATAGCCTCGAAGCTGAAAAACGGGACGCTAAACTTTAATCAATCAACTCTTATCTCGCATGTAATCTTATTGGTAGTGGATAAGATATTACTTTTTACTGGCATCTACAAGTAGATCAATAAAATAGTGATTATCTTCAAATAAATTTCAAAGTATTACAGAATGTTGTAAAATATATGTCAAGTAAAATTCCTCTGGAAGCCACATGTATTTCTTTTTATGGTACACAGAAATGAGAAGCCAAAGAAGTAATTGTTACGTAATTTTGATCAATAGAAACGTCGCCGATAACCTCCTCGTTTCATGATCAAACAAACATAGAACTTATTGTAGTTGACGAGGACAACTACGTTTGAGGAAAGCATGCTTCCATATTCTGCAAAACTCCTCTCGCAGCCTACTCTTGTCAGTAATGAACTATGCAGAAAGGAAGACTGACAGCTTTGAGTAGGGGCTACTTCAAAGTCAAGCATTCATCTGAGTTATCAGACTTCGAAGGTAAGCAGAAAACTACCGAGAACACTAGCGCATCTGCTTAACGTAAAACACACACACACACATAGAGAGAGAGTGCACCTCCTATATCCACTTAATAAACAATTCATTTTGAAGGAAAAGTTCAAATTTCCTCTTCCAATCTCTAGCATTTCCAACGGCTTTTCCTAGAACCAAAATTTTAAACTTTTTAAAGCTATGAATTTTTCAAAGCCGTGAAGGGATCAAAATACTTCCGGCAAATAGCACGTCGGCAATAAAAACTAATTTCAACACTAAAGAGAGAGACAAGATGTCGTAGTCAATAAGACGTGTACGAACCAATCACACGACATGGATTCGCTAGTGAATTTATTCTCTATCATTCAAATGCGACACACGGGCTCAGTAAATGTGAACGAAATGTTATGACCACATTGTGCTTAGGTCATACGCGTAAAAGCATTGGCACAAATTCCGGGCGAATGAGGGGGATGTAGTGTTGCCACGAGACGAGACATTTCTCGTGTCTCGTCTCGTAAACGAGACGAGACACGAGACGGGACAGAACCCTTTTAGACGAGACACGAGACGAGACAGATTACTTGCCCCGTCTCGAAAACGAGACGAGACACGAGACGAGACGGGACGTCTCGTTAAATGTCTCGTCTCGTCTCGTGTCTGGAAAATGAAAATGCTGGCGGGAATGGCCAAGATTGAAATTGCCAGTGGTCATATAGATTGCAAAAGGAAAATCCCCTTTGTGAGAAAACATGTTGAAAAGCCTTCATAGAAAAGTGTCCTCTGTCTATTGAATGAAACAATCGTGATACATGAGCTTCCAGGAATATCATCCTTAATGTCTTGTCCCCAATTCCCCTTGCTGGAAACTGAGGAATTCTCATTTTTTTATTTCTGGCTGGAATGATGACAGCAAAAATCAAAGACAGGGAAGATTTTTACAAGGTCAAGAAGTCGAACTACCACCACCATCTATTCAATTTGAAAACTGGGTATTATACAGCAGTCATGTTGTAAAATTCACCTCTTCGTTTGGAAGGCGGGCGGACGACAAAAGAAGCAAAGATATTATCGACGAACCCTTCAAATTGTTTGCTTTCAGCAAATTTATGATACTAACAATAACACTTTAGGTGAAGAGGTTTTACAGGGGCACCTTCGTTTTGTTACGCGAAAATGTTTGATCTGACCAGAATTCGAAATTGCCCTCTGCTTCCATGTTGAGAGGAGGGGAATACTTCCCTTTCCTAGTGAATAATATTCATTAGGACCTGAATTATCTTCAGAAATTGTTTTTTACAGGCATATAAAACCTCTCAAACTTGATAAGTTTAAAGAACATTTGGTATAATATTCATGGAACTCCGTTGAAAGCAGAAAATATCATGAGAATGATAAAAATTCGAACATTGGAGAACATAATTAACAGAAAAGAAATAGGATACCCAAACCATATTTTTAAACCTGCTATAAAATGTATATCCTATATTTTTACTAATTCCTTACTCCCATGAAAGTATCCTGGGGAGGATATTCTCTCCAATTTTTTCAGACTGAAATCCTTTTATCCCGTACGATTTCGCCCCCTGACACAATACGAAAAAACAAATGCTGTTAAAATCTGTAGACATAACCCTTCCAGGACTCAACCCGGGGCCTTCAAGCCATGGCCTATCGCCGCAGACCGCTCGGCTTGGTATGAAGATGTACGTTGTATGATTGCGAATAGATCACGACAATATAAGAAACTTTAATCCAAAATGGCCAACCAAAAATCAACTTTTTTTTAGCCACTAGCTAATGTGGGTGTACTGTCATGAGTTTGTTACACAAACGGGGCAACCACCACATAGTAGCACATACCCCGCGTTTATGGGAACAGATTTGAACCATGGAGGTGAAGACTGGCCCCAAGCATTCTTTCGTTCGACCTGTCGTTCAGCTCCCATTACTATGGCACTTTAAGTAGACCTTACTGTGCAGTAACATATAAAATTTCAATCAAATACTTTCCATTACTCAATAAAATTATTTGGTTCCGAGCTTTTTTTTTAAAAAAATAATTGCAACAAATCTAAACGTGCTAAAATGGAAAGTAGTTTTTGGATTGTTATGGGTTAACACTGTGAAACCTAAAGGCTGGAATATATGAAATCAAAGTGTACACACATATCTATCTCTCTCTTTATCTATATATCTTTCCATCTCTCTCTCTCTCTCTCTCTCTCTCTCTCTATATATATATATATATATATATATATATATATATATATATATATATATATACAGACACTATAAAGCAAGTGGGCTGATAGTATACGATAGTGTCGGGGATGGTGACACCTTTACATCGAACTTTGCTTGTCCTGTAAATATCATTTGACATTATTGTCTTCATCTTCGACGTACCTATGAGCAATTTGCTGTATATTCGTGTATTGAAACTGGTGAAACAAATTTCAATGTTTCAGAATGTTACAAAAAAAAAAAAAAAAAAAAAAAAAAAAACAGGGTCAATAAGCCTCAGACAACTAACAGCAGAGATATATTATCTTGTAAACTATTTGTCCTTGCCTTGTGAGCTTATTTGAATTTATTTTTAAGACCTTTAGGCAACTTTGGCCGAATGGATGATGATGGGAAAATTAGTAGAATGAAGAAAGTGGTAGGATACTAGACAACTTCGAGAAAACACACACATTCGAAAAATGAAATGAAATCTTTGAGTTTTACGTCCCACGGTTATGCCGGTTAGGCTAAATGAGACAGTGATGATGAGTAATGAATGAAATGGTGGAATGAAGAAAGTGGGAGGAAACGGGAGAACCCCGAGCAAACCCACGCACAGGGTGTTTGTCCACCAGAAAGTTCACTTGGCGGGGCTGGGATTGAACCCAAGACCCCAAGCACCAGAGGTGAACGCTCTACCACTGAGCCACCGCGGTCCCCACACACATTCAATGTTTGTCCATCACAAAGCTCACATGGCACTAACCGAAATCGAACCGACTACCACATACACTAGACGTGAAGGCTTCACGGTGTAGCTACCGTGACATTTCTTGTCTTGTGTGTTCTGGGTAATACTTGTAACCTATTTGTATCTTAATTAGCATGGTGCAGCCTGCTACATTTTACTTTCGTTTCCATGGTATGCTGCTATATATTTTTTACGAGACAAGACGAAACAAAACGAGACGAGACGAGACGGGACAGAACCTCTCGAGACGAGACACGAGACGGGACGAGCACATTTTTTCGAGACGAGACGAGACATGATTTGCACGAGACGAGACGAGACAGCCTGAAGTCTCGTCTCGTGGCAACACTAGGGGAATGTGTCCCCTCCAATCTTGGGACTAGGAAACTGCCCCCGAATAATCCGATTTGATTTTTTTGGGGGGGGGGAGAAATGTGATGATTTGTGACCTGGCTACCACAAAGGGAAGTGAGATGAAATTATCCCCAGAATAAATCTCAGTTTTCCTGATCCACCACAGCAGTTTTTCAACTTCATAAATATTTTGAACATAAAAAAAAATATGAAACGGTGTCCCCCCCCCAATGTTGAAGACAGATTTGCGCCGCTGCGTAGAAGTGTCGGTGAATGAAGCATTACTTCCCTCTGCTCGTGAGTCAAATTGACCTGTCCTGAATGCAATTGCAACTAGTTGTTGTTGTCCAAAAGCTGGAAGTAGAAGTTTCCTGTCCTCATAGGGACCCCTGCATTTTACCGCGTAGTTGTATTGCCTTACAATGGTGACTTGAGTACGTAAGTGAAGTTTACACCGTGACACAACTGTCGAAGCCCTTGTAATATTGCGTTGTACTGTTATTGATGCAACTAAGTAGGAACCAACCAAGTAAGGGACTAGTCGGCAAAAACTTGGTAGCCCCGTGATATATACCTCCCCGAGCGGTGTACCATGAGTTGATGGGGAAGCAATGGATGCTTAATGTACCGACGACTCGCTGTATATGGAGAAGCGAGAGCGTCAGATCCAGCAATAAATCAGCATCACAAAGAAAAGAGCACTCTCTCAAGTCTTTCCATCTTAAGAGGCCTTGTCACGGTACAAGAACTTGTAGCTCTCATAAAAAATATCTTGAAACCCTACTATATTTCTCTATGTAAAAAAAAAATCTTAAAAGGGACACACAACATTTTTTTCCATCTTGCAAGGAGTGGAACAATGTGCAACTTTCTGGGACATCTTGCTTGCTACCTGCTATCGCCCTCCGGCTGACATAAAGGAAAAACCAGTTTCGCCGCTTCCGAAACAATGGATTCTTTTGTTCAGGGAGGGGCAGTGCGCCAATATACACGTTTTTAATGAGGAGGTTCACTGTTTGTCCGCTAGAGTTCAGTGCTGCATGAGTGGTGATACCGTTTTTGCTTTCAAGAAGTTATAATATGTAAACAGTAAATAGAAAGATCGGGTTGCAAGGTTGTTTTTTTCTTATAACAGCTACAAGTTCTTCTAACGTGACAATCCTTATGGCCAGAGGACAGTTGCAAGGATGGGAAAAACAAACATGGCATAGAGCCTATGCTGTTGGTGGCCATTGCCTCGGATCGTACATTCACATCAACTGTTGTAAGAAGTGAAATCTACTAAGATCCTTTAGTTTTCACGAATATCCGCATTCTTATCTACCATCTGCATAGGAACTAAAATAATATCCGCAGAAGCCATAGCACACGGACGTCCATGGGGCGTCCGAGACTGATCTTGCAATGGACAACGGGACATCCGAGGATCATTCAAATTTGCTCCCGAGACATCCACAAGACCTTTGCGGAATATTCAGATGTCCGATAATATCCCGGAAAACGGGATATTCAACGGGACTTCAAAGGGATATCCACTGGTAAATCATGGGATAACGTGGGCCTAGGTATGTCCGGCGTGGGATTTCCTTGGAATATCCTGTCTCATCCGGGACGTGCCGTGGACATCCTATGTGGAATCCCTTAGGAAGTGGACGTCCATGGGATATCTACTCATTGTCTCGATAATCCCGGGAACTATATGGGATAATTGGGATCAAAATGGAACGTCCTAGAGACGTCGTGTGCTATGTAGGAATGCTCAGCATTTTATATTTGATTTAATTTTCAGTTTGGCGTCCCTTTCAGCAGCAAGTCTATATGAGACATGTACCTACAGGTTAACGTGGGATCCGAACCACATGAGCTCCCACCAGGAATCGAACCCGGGTCTCCCGCATCAAAGGTGCGTACGCTAACCGCTTAGCTACAAGGGAACTCAATGATGTGAATACCCTCCGCGCAGACCTCTAACGATGGACACATTCCTTTCGTTCCATGCTGTCAGAACAAGGCTGTACGTCATCGGATTCTATGGGAGAGCATTTGTATACAAGCCTAAGATCACTCTAACGAACAGTGACTCGACTACCATGATATAGGGCCTATATCTATGAATAGTAGACTAACGAAAGACTCTACTTGAAGTAATAAATCTAGATACGTATGTTTCAAGTGAGATGACGGTGCTGCCAACGTGTCAAACGCTTCTTAGCTATGTTGAAATTTGGATGTGATAGTGTATTATGGTGTAGGATGTTTTCTGCTTGTATGAGCTGGATCCGATGATTGTCGTTCTGATGTCATGAACATTACATAGTAGATGAACTCTTTAGAATATTCAGTGCTTGCCACATTATGGCAATTCTGCGGAAGGGATCAATTTTTCATTCAAGCTATTAACACTCCCTGCCACCTATCTGCCTTTGTGAGCTGGTGTAGTACATAATTCTTGCAACGACTGTACTGACCTGCTCAAAGTCTCGAAAAGCTATGGAATTAGTTGGAACACTGTTCGAGGTTCTGTTCGATTCGTTTCAATTCACTGGATGCCACATTAAGAGAGTCACATCTCCTTCTACATTGTCACTAAGTCACTATCATTCTGCCATAATTGAAAAGTTCTCAGTCCCTAAGGCTCCCGGTAATCTATGATTGAACTAGGGTTGGCCAAAATTTTCCGAATTTTGGAAAGTAAATTTTCCTTTCCGAAATTCTTCCGATTTTACTTTCCGGATTCCGAAAAGTAAAAATTCCGGAATGGCCATCCCTAATTTGAACATAAAGGTTCCTCGGGGTTGTTTCAGCCTATAGTTAATTATTTAATAGCATAAATAAATATAGTAGTAGTTTCAATGGAACAGAAAAAAAACACATCGTATGAATCAATGTAGTATAGCCAGGGATTTGTCTCCTCACCTTCATCCTGGTCTTCATTCTCAACTTTCTTGTGCAGACTTCCTTCTATAATTAAAACTTGTATATTTCCCTTATATAACTAACTTTCATCAAAGAAGGAATTCACATCGTACTGGCAGAAGATTGCTTATTAAGTGACAGGTCAAACATGTTTCATATCTTCAATAGTACTGCGTGCTGGTGATCTTTTAACACTTTATGCTGTTTGACTGTTGTAACTGCCGAGATCGTCTCATGTGATTACATACGTATGCTCAGAAACGGATACGCCAATGTTTGGCACATGTACGAGATTTTATGAGCGATAATCGTAAAGGAGAACTGCTTCTAAGTCATATGAATGCCTTTACGACATGAATATATTTGCTTACATAAGACATAAACTCTCATGTTCCGTCATGAATTACTCACACCTACTTTTCTTTGACAAACTAACATTCACTTCCAAACAGACATTTAAGATCTTTATTCACAGTTATGAAAGATATCTATATTTAGAAAAGAATATTTTTGTGATTTTGTTTACCTATTATTATTTGTAAGTAAAGTTTCAGTTACAATGGCGGTAAGGCAGAAGCTGATACGTAAGATTTAGCCAAAAATATTTTGTAGATTAGTTCCGCATCTTGAAAGAAAATGTGGTCAACTAGCATCAAAATTATCGATACATTTTACCGATGACTTAAAAACAAAATATGTTGATATATCACAGATTGCGTCAATATGGAGAACAACTCATTATTCAGAACTCATTAATATACAAATTATTTTTCACTAAATATGACACTTCAGCATTGCCTTCGGCTACAGTTGTGAAGTCATCTTCACTGGAAACAATCAATAACCAAAGACACACGTGCACTAAGCACTTTTGAAAGGAAGTTGGTCTAGGTCCATGTTTCAAGTGCCAGGAAATACTGAGTTTAAAAACTTATGTTGGAAAGAACTTTGTGGTATTTTGGTATTTCGATACGTAGATGAATTGATTATGGAAATCAGAAATATTACTTATCGATACAATGAGATTTCGATGTTTATATATATATATATGTATATGGTATTCGCTGTTTTGATATTTTCAGTATATATGTAGATATTTCTCGAAATTTTATATTTGATATTCAAAATTACGATATTTAGCATTATATATATATATATATATATATATATATATATATATATATATATATATATATATACATTTTGTATTCGATATTTCAATATTTCCCATATTTAGTATTATAATTACATTTTGATATTTGGTATTTTATGTTTCTGTCTTTCAATATGTTATATCTGGTGTTTGATGTTTTTATTTTTTATTGTTTTTTAAACATTTCTATTCAATATTTCGGTACTTCAATATTTGGTATTCGATTTTCCGATATTTTTATATTTAGTATTCGATATTTTGATATCTTTCGATATTTTTATTTTTCGATATTTTTATACTTCGATTTTTCAGTATGTCGATATACCGATCTATTCTCGATATTTTATAAAATCGTGAATAGCTGTGTCGTTTGGATCCAAAAAAGCAGAAAAATGAAAGAACTGTTTGATTTTTTTAAGTTGCTGAAAAATGATCTCTATTCCCAACTGAAGCCAACAACATGTGACAAATTAGATACTTTTAATGAATTCGTTTTTGCTCTAGAAGAAAAATATGCACACCTAAAAATTCTAAGGTAGTAATAATACAATAGCTTATGACAACTAGAGTAATGACTTAATAAGCAATAAAGTACCTGTATACATTCATCTCCTTTGCAATCTCTCTACAACCGTTCCTAAAATATCTGTAACGACTCGTTACGATGCAATAAGATAACGCTTTGAGGGATAACACTCTACTGCCGTTATTTCTGCTAGATATCACGAGCTTCAAAGAAGACCATAATATCAAGAGAAAAATGGCATGTCGCTTCTATGTCACTGACGAAAGGGAACTCAAAAGTTAAACTTAAAAGGATCCTCAGAAAATTCAGAAATGTTGGCGTTTACCCCGTCTCTTAGCACGTTCGCAAGCGGTCAGGAGAGATATCTATGGAGATCTGTTGTATGTTTACAAAGTGTCTCGAAACGCTTTGACAGCCACTATCTCATAAAAGAGACCTTGCTGCTGTTGATGCATACACGACCGTGAAAGCTTACTAGCACAAACGCTCTGTTACATATATATATATATTGATATATGAAGAATACAACTGTAATATCAAGGAACTTCAAATAAAATCTATTTCATATATGTACAGTATATCAGAAAAAAGATTTCACATTCCTATTATTGCTACATCTTCGCACGAGTTTCTTCTTGGTTTAACAAAATTTCATTTACTTCTACCTTTGAATTTAAAACGGTGCGTTGCGTTACACTGACGTGTCGTGAAGTTTTAGAATTTAAAAATTATGAAGAATTTAATATTTAGTTAAAACCGATTTTGAGACAGGGTGTACCAGTCATCGCCCGCAGCGACAGCAATAATGTTCAATACTGCATACATTTAGCAACAATAATCAATCCTTTATAGCAGCTTGTAGCCTTAAATTATTATAAGTTATACAGTAGACCAACAAATCTTTAATTCTGTGAACAATTCTGTAAATCCTCTTTCCCAACATCAAACCGTGTTTATACCTAAGCCTATGTATATGGCGGCAGGCCAAACAAATATGTTCCGAACTGTATTCTCCACACCATGGAACATTAGAGCGTAAATTACTTGTATTTCATGGGTACTATGGTATCTGATATTCTTTGGTTATAGGACTCATTTTTGCAAGTGATTAGGCGAACATTTTAGGTGACCACGTGGATCTATGGTCCACATGTTTGCGATCAATGACACATTTTCTTGATGAACATAACCCGTTAACCTCCGACGTCAGAATTTTTTACGTAAACCCCAACGTGGAGTCCCACGGACTCCGAAATATAATCTAATATTTTTGTACGTAAAAATTAGAGTTTTAAACTTTATTCGTTTTGCTTATTTTTTAATGCTTTATGTATATTATAATGTATTATTGCACAATCGAGTTAAAAAACAAAATGTACACACTACATCACAAAATCAACTAGGTTAGCAATATGGCCATATTACATTGGTCGCATTTTTCATAGCTACAGAGTTTATTTACTATTTCTAACACAAAATTCTCGGATTCGATCCCAGCCCCCGCCAAGTGAACTTTGTGGTGGACAAACACCGTGTGCGTGGGTTTCCTCGGGGTTCTACCGTTTCCTCCCACTTTCTTCATTCTACCATTTTTCATTCATTACTCATAATCACCGTCTCCTTTAGCCTAACCGGCATAACCGTGGGACGTAAAACTCAAAGATTTCATTTCATTTTTCAAATTATGAAGCCCCCTAGCTCCTATCCTTCTGGTCCATAGCACCTTAAATTTTGCTCAAGTTCATTTCCCATGATGCTCTATCAGATGTTTAATGTGGGAATCAGATTTTAGCGACAACTTGTGGGACCCTCCCGTGTGAGACGGGCGTGGAGCTACAGAAAAATGAAAGTACAGTCATGTCCAAAATGATTGTCGCATATCTATAAATATGCTGATGTAGGAATATCATTCGATAACGAATTCGCCCAGTATTTTTTATAATGTTAGTGTGTGTATAATCGGCAACGACATGTATGTAAAATAAATCATGTCAAAAGAGCAGTAAATAAGAACAATAAAACGAAAATAAAGCTTTCTTGTCCATATAGCAACATTTTGTTTTACTCATTCTAATTTTGGTATTTATAATTCTTTTCCAATGAAATTTACCACAAATATACATTTCCCGATTATGCAAATAGTAACAGTATTAGAAGTACCCTGCAAAATCACTATCAAATTATATTTCCACAACAAGACAGTTATAGATATGTGACAATCATTTTGAACATGAGTGTACGTATATAGGTATTACATTACTCGCAGAGTCCATCGGACTTCACGTCGGGGGTTAAGGGTAAAGATAAACTACAACACCTCTCATTCCCAAAATTTAACATTGCTGAACGCCTATGGTTTCTTCTGAACTCAGAATCTGGAGAAAATATCCTCAATCATCTTCGCTGATGGAACTTAGTGATGTACTTCATGATGAATAGTACAATATTCCTCTGAAAACCAATCACTACTTACCTGCCACAATTCCAGGATGAATAAGGACAGTTCTACGCGCTAAGAACTTTAACAGTTCTCCCACCTTGGAAAAACATAAAATTGGGCTTCATAACACCACAGTACTAAGAAAGAGCTAAGAAAAATATGGAGGTAGGAGTTATTTTTGAGGTTTCTCAGACTCCTTGTCGCTTGGTAATTTAACCGCCAATTATAGAAGTTCTCATGTCAGACGACCAACCAAATTATAGTAGTAAGAAGATCTTCAACAGAGTGACCTCTATTTTATAGGACTCTACAAGCAGTGGTGATCTCAGATTTTTCTCTGTGGGGGTTTAATACACGGGGGTAACACGAATACACCCAAAATACTAGTAATGCACATTGAGCATAATCGAAAATATGCTACGGAAGGAGAATTTCGTAATTTCGGAGAGTTGTTCCTGCACGACAACCACACAAAATAGCTGTTTCTAAGCACTAGATTACTGTGAGGCTAATTATTGGAATTTCTGTTCTGAAGAGTAATAATCATAGACACTATGTTTTAAAATTTGAAAATTAAAGAGGATGGGGACTAGAGGTGGTCACAAAACGAAACCTAGACAAATTTTCGTGACGAAATAAGAGACGAGACACTTTCCGAGATGAAACATCACTTCCACGATATCTTTTCAAGAAGGAACAACCTTAACTTTTATCTCCTAGATAATCCTAGTAAGGATGACAAATTCATCGGGATCCTGTCAAGTCTGAATTGATTATTCCAATTGGCCACATGGAAGAATTTTAGATACAACAAGTAGCAGTATAACCTGTACACCACCTGAAAGAGTTTGGTTTGTATGGCGTGATACTTTCTCAATTAATAAAGAAACCGGAAGTGGAAGTTGGTTTGTACCGCTTCTGGATTTAATGGAGAGATTAGAGTGGAGATGGAATAAATTCTTGGGACGCTTAATTGATTACAGAAAATCACTTCTTGCTATCTATTACCACTTTTACTCTGTAACGAACGAAGTTAAAACCGGAAGTGGTTGATTTCTACTATTTCTGGTTTGAATAGACGGTTGAGACATAAGTTGGTGCCTATTCGCAAAACAAAATCGATTTTTAAAAAAATTGCTTCTCGTTATCTCTTATCATGTTTGCTCTATGTAGGTCAATATTGAAACCAGAAGTTGTCGTATATTTGTATTACTTTCGGTTTTAGTAGAGAATTATGAAAGAAGATGAAATGTATTCCTGAGACGCCTTATCAATTGCAGTAAATCTCATCTCGCTATCTGTTACGGTATTTTTCTCTATAGTGATTAACAATAAAACTAGAAATCGTTGGTTTCTACCGTTTCCAGTACATGGATCACTTCCGTCAACAAACTTGATTCCTAAATTTTTGACCCTCTATATCCAGGCCAAAATTGATTCTGATTCATCAAGTACTTCTTGATACTTTTTTAATCTTCCGGGCAGACGGACACAAGGACAGACAGGGTACATATATAGGGTGAACCTGAAAGATGTGTACAAACTCCAGGGGGTGATTTGTGATATCAAAAGAAGACAAAAACTCCTTTTGTGTTGTCGAATTCCGCGCCAAGTACGAGTGACAGGGGTGCCAACTTGGAATCGACAATCGAAACCTGACAACTGGGACGGAACAAAAAGATGTGCATAAACTCCGGGAGGTAATTCGTCACATCAAAAGAAGACAAACATTCCTCTTGCATACTGTCAAATTCCGCGCCGAGTACGAGTGACAGGGGTGCCAGCTTGGGATCGACAATCTAATCCTGACAACTGGAACGGAACAGAAAGATGTGCACAAATTATCTCTGTTTGCGCAACTGCCTAATATACCATTTTGCTGATGTTCATAGCCACATTTAACTAGTTTTGATGTCATGAATCACTTCCCGCAGAATAGGCATATCTTTATATTCCGTTCCAATTGTTAGGATTCGATTGTCGATTCCATATTGGCGCCCCCTGTCACTCATACACGACGTGGAACTTGACAATATGCAAGAGACCTTTTGGTCTTTTTTGATGTCACGAATCACCTACCGGAGTTTGTGCACATCTTTCAGGTTCACCCTGTATAATTTAGTTTTATTTGGTAAGACAAACTCCTTAAATAATTTATTTTGTAAAAAAAAGAAAAAGAAGAAAATAGAGTTAATTTATACCTTGTACAGTATAATTGCAACCTATGCACTCTTATGCATAAAGTAAGTTCATAGATTATTAAGTGTTGATAAATAATCCCGGTTATGTAATGATTACCAAAATGTTAATATGCAGACGTACATTCATTCTAAACTTTTCTGTTTCTCTTATACGTACGTTTCTGCCCACATTCGCAAAATTGTCTAATAAATTGGGTCATCCACGCGTCAGGTTATGAGGCCAAATGTTCATAGTGCAAACTCAACGGGAAGTCCAAATGAAAACAAAACACAACACATTTGTTAGTTATTTCTCTTCAACTGATAGAGGTTGCCCCGATGGGAATTATACCCTACGTTACAATGTGTGAAGTCTGTCACTTCTAGTCTCCTAGCTCCATTAGGGCATTAATAATTAAATCAACTTATGATGGAAGTTACATGTTAAGCACCGTCTGGTAACAGCTATGTTTCAATTCGATCACTAAAGGTAGAAACAAAGAAGACAGACAAATTATGCAAAGTTCAAAGTGATTGAGCGACGCTGCGGAAATTCTGCAGTGTACACAGGATTTAATTTCCAGAGGGAGATAAAAGAAACGGTGCTTCTTTAATATTAGATTTTTCTTTTAATTATTTAAATTTTTTACAAAACTATTAGCATTTAACAGGAAAAAATATCCAAAGACGTGTTACGTACCAATCAATAGATCTCAATAAAATAAATAAAATGTAAATGCGTAGTTTTTGAGAAAACTGAGAAAGAGTGAGTTTTTTATCAACCTAAATAGTGATAATGCTCGATAACCAGGAAACTGACACTGAAGATAAAACTAATCAAGCTTTCCGTAATTACGATACCACTAGTGTCAATTACCCGCTTCACTGGGTTAAAATAAGAAGAATTAGTAATATGAAATGAAATTAAATGAAATTTTTTAGGTTCCACGGTTATGCCGACTAGACTGAAGGAGACGGTGATGATGAGAAATAAATGAAATGGTGGAATGAAGAAAGTAGCAAGAAACGGGAAATCCCCGAGGAAACCCACGCACACGGTGTTTGTCAAATTAGTCAGTCACTTTTTAGTATTACTGAAGTGTCTTCTGATATCGGTGATTTTCAATAATTTATATATATATTCTCATCCCACAAGTTGCGATGCTGAAATTGGACTTAAAGGGCATTGAAAGTGTCACTGTTCATCTCAGCGACCCCAAAATCTATGGATTCGACACTAATATCGCTCACTTTCTATCATTTGTATATATATATATATATATCCCCCTCCTCCTCTCCTAAGTTGCACCGTCAAAGTAAAATGACAAAAACCATCCCACGTTAGAAACTTTATCTATGTGGCAAACTCGATCGAGATCGATCTTGTGGTTCAAGAGTTATTAAGTCTTATTTGTTTTTAAATATCTTCCCCCTCATTTACGTTGTACCGTCAAAGTAAAATGATAAAAACCTTTCCAGGCACGAATCTCATCTATGTTGAAAATTTGATCGAGATCGGTCGAGTGGTTCAAGAGTTAGTCACAAAAACTAACATAGTAACTATTACTAGACTAACATAGTACTAGTTCAAACATAGTTACTTTCATTTATGTCTCTTTTTAATTGCAGTGTTTAATAATAAACTAGCTGAATCTGCGCTCTCTACATAGTACATCATTCACATATGACCATGAATCTCCTAGTCATTACTCACAACATCTGTACAAGTCCCTTTACAGACACAAGTGAAAGATGTCTTGATAAAAAATCAGCAAGTGATACCATAAAGGAGAGAGTTTTTCGATTTTTTTTAAATATCTCGCATCGTTTGCAAGATTTGAACCTACTTCCGATTGGAGTTTCTAATTCATATATGATAAGTATTTTCTTTTTTCTTGCATGCAGCATGTAATAAGCAAATACATTACATACAGAATTAATTATTTCAGTGATATATAGTGTTCATTGGGCAAAACACTCCAAACAATAAAGATTCATCCTAGCCTGAAGAAATGGTTATCCTTCGGTTTTCATTATCATTTGCCCATCAAACAAACGCCTGAGAGATAAATCCCCATACGACTGTGTTGTGTTGGAATGTATAACACGTAGGATATGATGCGTTACTTTTTTTTTTTTTTAAATGAACACTTCCAGTGTATACCTAAAATTGTAATAAAGAAATAATGGCCATGTTGTTTTTTAAATATTCAATTAGAACTGGACAATCTACACAAAATTTGGAATCGACCAGCGAAAACTGCACGTTTCTAGCACTTGGGGTTTTCGAGATCTTATTGTGAAAATGATTGGAGACAAACATATGTACCTAGCATTTTAATATAAATTTTTAATTTTTGTCAAACTTCCCTGGTTCATGTTAGTTTTGCTTTAGTAATTTAACATAGAAAATATCACAATCTCCGAGCAAAGCAAAAAAAAAAAAAAAAAAAAAAGAAGTTCTTTAATTAAAGTATTGATGTGTAACAGTATCGCTAACATCAAAATTTTTAATTATAATCTTCGTACATTTAGCTCAGAGGTTGTTTTTTCTATATTATACAAAGGTAAGAACTAAAATATCTACAAAGGTAAGACACATATCACTTGTATCAATCAATATATGACATCCAGATGAATAAAATGACGTCAAAAGTGTAAATTGTGATGAGTAGTTTCCAAGAAAATCAACAAAAACGAAATTTTACGACGCTAAAAATAGAAGTAAATTGTTAGTGACCAATAATAATTCGTTGTTATGATCATTTAACCCTACGCACTGTGTATATATAAAAATACATAATTATATAACAGATTGCATGTATTGTTTCTGTTCTGTCAGTGGTGACGCACGTACTCCTAACAGTGACGCACATAACCCTAGCGGTGATGCTCATACTACTAGTAAAGATACGCGATGGCATTGATTAATTCAATGAAAGGGAAGGTTTATAGCAAGTTCATGAATTTGTGTGATAGTTCATAATCATTATTATGGGAATATGTAATATTTTTTAAAGTTAGTTTCTTTTTCTCATAGACTATAATATATTATAGCTCGTCATGTAAATAGTATGCAGCCTCCTCACTTTCCAGGTATGTCATTTCCAACGAAATACTCTGCGACGTTACATTTTGCAGCTTCCATCCACAGTAAACGACACATACAAAGCAAGGATCAGTCATAAAATACAGAGGTGGCAGGATAACAAGGCGTAGATGATAGTTTCACAGATGGATTCATAAATAGTCATACATTCCCAATTGTTGTTTTATTACATGCACCTACGTGCCTCGTCTCCATTATCTCTCTACTCAACCTGTTCTCACTATCCTATCTCTGATTAAACATGTTCTTCCACGTCATACAACGGACAGTTGGAAATGACTGTTCTAGAATTGACACATACAGTAGATAAGTTATACAACACTACACTCTGATCAACCCTAACTTCCCTCCTAGATTTCCCCAAGTACTAGTACTATACAGACTGAGTGAACCCTTGAACTACACGAGAACAAAGATTCCCACCTTCACAGGGGATCAAACTCAAACCATCCAGGATGCATTACCAACTACGCAATTGTAGCCCTATAATTTCATCATGTACAGTTTTGTTCAGCACTCTTGCGAAAACCTTGCGCTCTTACAGTTGAAATTAAATCAAGCATATGTAGATTTTCTTCCGATAATTGAGATATTTATTTAGAGACAAAATGTTAGAACTTCCAATGTATAGTTGCCATAATATCACCATCTAAAGCAAAATGAGTGATTTTTTTTTTTAACAAGGCTGCATTTTCATTTTAGTTATTAACGATATGGACACAGGGTTTCCTTAATTATATTGCTCTGAATTAAGCAGTGCGTATTCCTATAGTTTTTAAAGCACTCTCACTTTGCATACAGTAAAGAGGTGATGGCCGGAACGTGTCATCGTATAGATTGTTGATTGTACAGTAGTGGAACTCAGCAAAATGTGAATGAAGGAAGATGCACAATGGGTTGGTCACCTTGTTGAGGGTTCGAAACAGCCGTCCCTGTATTTGTCTCTCTAACAAATTTAATAATACATGCACAGATACAATGCGAGTATGCGGAGATGCTATAATCGGGGAATATATGATGCATCAGTTTCCCAACTCAGTCGGTAACCTTAGCAACATGTGGCTTAGCTTTGTCCTGAAGAAAAAAAAAACGCCTCTGCGATTCACAAGCACTTGACGCACAGTGTTCAGTTTTACATCTATGTGATAGATGATATTAAGTAAATAAGATATTTTACGAAACATGCCGAACCAAAATTTTAAAATCTGTAAACATAGCGAAAAAAACATATGCTTTTTAAAAATCATTTTTGATCAATATAACCTGAAGGAAAAAAGGATAAAAAATATGCACTTAATGAGTGATGAAAACAGCATTATCGAGTTGATAAGAAAACGCAAGAAACATGTTTAAGCTAAATTGATAGAAAAAGATTAGCCCAAATGTTGAAATGTGACATGTTATAATCTGAAGACCAGGATCGTGCTTTGGGGGGCGAGCGGGGCAATGGCCCCGGGCCCCGAATAAAGGGGGCGAAAAAATCGGGAGAAAAAAGGAAAAAAAGATAGGAAAAATGGCTTGGAATATATGTATGGGGGCGCTGTCATATACTCTCGCCCCGGGCGCTGATTTTCCACGGCACGGCCTGCTGAAGACTAATTATTAACACTAAAACTACACGCAGACGTGCTAATTTCCGTTTAGCAAATAGCAAGCATTATTTTAACCAGCTTACAAACTAAATAAAAGTGATTTGATATACTAAATAAATTTATTTTGCTTCGTGACATGGAAATACATTAAAAAAATATGCAAAACTGGAAAAAGATGGTTTCTTGAAGGAGAGAGAAGCGAATAACTACGTAACAAGAAGAAATAACGTTCCCATGAAGGCCAATAGACTTCTCTAAGATAGAACCTAATAATTAATAAGAAAACACTATTCTACCAAAGTAACTTAGCTCGGCTATATGCCCTTTCGTTTCATTCAGAAGTGAAAAATAAACTTTCATTGACTAGGAGGCAGCTGATAAAGTTTTCTAAGATTAATCCTAGGCAGAACTCGATGGGGGAGTGGTGGTTCAATGGTAGAGCGTTCAACTTTGGTGCATGGAATCTTTGGTTCTATCCCAGCTCGCGCCAGGTGACATTTAGGTGGACAAGCATTGTGTGCGTGGGTTTTCAGGAGGTTCTCCCGTTTTCTCCCACTTTGTTCATTCCACCATTTCATTCATTTCTCATCATCACCGTCTCCTTTAGCCTAGCCGGCATAGCCGTGGGACGTAAAATTCAAAGATTTTCTTTCTTTCTTTCTGTTTTTCTTTCTTTCTTTTTCTTTTTTCTTTTCTTTTTTTCTTTTTCTTTTTTTGCAGAACTCGATGAAATTGTTGTATAGACAAGTTATATAATTTGAGGAGGGCAGGAGGCAACTGAGCGTCCTGAGTTTGAGCAACATCATACAGGGTTATTATAAATAATTGGAACGATTTCACAGCTCTATAATAATTGTGTTACTGTATATATTGTGATAGTTTTTTCATAAACATATAAAAACTCAAAAAGTTTTTGTTAACAATTACAAATGTTTGATATGTGCCCCCTTAGTGATTCGACAGACATCAAGCCAAAAATCAAGTTCTTCCCACACTCGGCGAAGCATCCCTATCAATGAGTTCAAAAGCATTGTTGATTGCGGGCTCCCAGAGCGGACTCGCAGTTCTGGTAGGTTTGCTGGTAGAGAATGTGTGAACACTGAATAATTCACATAACCCCACTCAAAAAAATAAAGGTCTCGCAAGGGGTTAGGTCAGGAGAGCGTGCGGGCCATGACATGAAATGATTTCTTGGCGCCTGTCGCCATCTCGCCTCAATGCTCACTGCTGCGCTCTCGTGGGAGAAATCTGAAGTACACTTGCAATAAACAAAACGTTTTGAGTTTTTCTACGTTACTATTGAGTTTTGTCACACTACCTCAATTACTATAGCTACAGTGAGTTTATGAAATCGATTCAATCATTTATAATAACCCTGTATATTTTAATCGTTTGTATACTAATAGAAACCATGAAACACTCTTGTCGGTCAAAAATCTTTTCCTCCCAAGCAAAACCTGAAATGACACTATTGCCCCTGATGTCTTTTGGGTTAACGATGTATGGTCAGCGCAACAATTTCCATCACCGTTATTTCTGTCTTTCTAGACAGGAGTCCTGTACACAAGGGGTTATATTTATATAGATGCGCTAAACGCTTTTATGTGATGATTCATTTTCATACTACCATTAATTTTAGTAGCGAGAAATGTTCCAACACACTTGATACAACAAACGGCCCAGAAGATTGGGCGCTAAAGAAAAAAATAATTGCTTATTGTTTCATTCTCTAGTTGCGATTCCAGACTGCACGTACGTACGAAGAGTAAGTTTTGCCAAGATCAGAGGACAGCTCAGGGCGAGTAACGAAAATAGCAAATGATCTTCACTGATCCCCTTGTTCCAACCAAAGACTCACATACACACATATGAGCTCTCTCTCTCTCTCTCTCTCTCTAATAGTGTTGCTCTACCACACACACATACGCATATATTTACGAATGTACATACTAAGCAAAGTCTAACATCACAACCACATGGTGCAGTCAATAAGTTTGACGTTTGATCACTTTATATATATATATATATATATATATATATATATATATATATATATATATATATATATATATATATATATATATATATATATATATATATATATATATATATATATATATATATATATATATATATATATATATATATATATAAATTTACACAGTTCATAAATTGTAGAAATTTGCCTGGCATAAACGCCTTGAAAATTCATCTTCCAAAAGATAAATATACAACTGCAAGAGTAACGCAAGAACTTCTCCTTTTTATTTCTTTAAGGAAAGCATGTGTAATGTTAGCACCTCGGAAGCAAACAGTGATATCCGTTTTTCTGCAAGACGGTGAAGACGTCCGCAAGAGCAGGGCAAAGTAGTGCACGTACCATGACTAGTGGGAGTCTATAAAGTCTGACCGTGGGCCATTTTCGCAGAAAAGGATTGGGCGGATAGAAAAATCGGCGAACACGTATCTCATTACTTTTAGGGGCACACATTTTGAAAAACTTGTGTCCCAGAGACTCCCGGAAGGTCCCAGAAATGATCCAATCAAAAGTTTTAAATGGTAAGGGGGTCAAGTAGTATATCGTTGGAAAGGTATTGTGAAAAGAAACAAGATTAAACAAGTCCCCTTACCTTCAAAGAAATGGTGACGTTGGTTTGTCTGCAATATGTTGGAAACCTCCACGAGAGGTCACAGTAGGAGGCGCACGTAGGTAACGTGGCGTAACTATAAGTGCACATGAGGATTCTCAATAAAATGACCAAAGCAGTACGGAAGACTACAGAACGCACAGGTAACAAAAGAACAATTGTCGCATGTCATCACTGCACACTCTGTGATGTCAGTATGGAAAAATACATCGATAAATGCGGATTTAATACAGACAAAAAAAAAAAAAACTTGGTAAGATGTTCTTTCGTTATATTCCTGCACACACTTGCGTTCATTACTAAATTAGAAGGGCACATTTCTTCCATGTCCCGTGCAACACGGGGCCCGAATTTACCACTGGATTCATCAAAGCATATATACAATTTGTCCATCCAACGAGACTGCAACGTCAATAGTATCGCTGTATGTTTCACTTATGTTCCGACTGCAACGTCGAAATAGTATCTTTCTCTTCAGTTTTCGATAATGTATGGTCTAACGATAGTTTGTAGTTGAACTGGCTTTCATCCAGTTTCACACAAATTCCATTGAGATGGTTTTCATCCTGATATGCTCATTTACTTCTGTCACACATGCTTCCGCAATGTTTGTTAATTCTTCTGACTCGTCATGTTCTTTCCCGCGATTGTAACATAGTGATTCGACGGGATCTTATGATATACTGACGCTTCAAATTTGTAATAAATCCTACTGAAGCTGCGAAATTCGACAGTCCAATATTTCTGGCTATTTCCATCGCCAAAAGTTGTAAGTGCCAATAATGGACACTAGTTCCCATATCTCGCGCTTCATGGGAGAGACGAGTCCCGAATCTGTAAGCACACCCACAGACTCTTTCATAACAACAGTGTTGACATTTTGACTGCATTCATTTTGTACAGTATGAGCGTAGAGACTCGGGACTTGCTTCATCTTGTTCGTTCCCACAATATCTTTCCAACGATATACTACTTGACCCCCCTTACTATTCGATAATTTTGGTTGGACACTGTCTGGGACTCTCCGAGGAACTCTGGGACACAAATTTTTCATTTAACATGTGTACCCCTTTAAAAAACTGGATAAGTGTTTGCCGAATTTTTCATCCGCCCAACCCTTTTCTGCAAAAATGGCCCGAGGTCAGACTTTATAGACGCCCACTAGTTACGGCATGTGCCCCACTTTGCCCTGCTGTTGCTCACGTTTACATCATTTTGCAGGAAAACGGACGTCACTGTTTGCTTCCGGGGTGCTAACATTACACAAAGTTTCCTTTCTTTGCGTATTCACCCGTTCGAGCCCAAGTACTTTCCTTGTTAGTCTTGAACTATGCAGACGCTGTTAATGGGGCGTTAGAACGTGTAAAAGCTGGCGTTATTTTTTCGGACGATACGAACGCTCAATACAGAGTGTTTTTTCGGTGTGTCAAATCCTACTTTCAATAGTTTAAAATAAGCTCCTTTTCATTTTTATATTTTCTCATTTAAAGCAGTCACTTTTGTAGTAATACAGTAAACTTTGTACCAGGAGGCCGCTACTTATTACCCTCAAGATTCGAAAAATACTTCTCTATGCTCTAAATTTTCTCTACTTTGTACACGTACACACTAAAAACACCGCGTTCAAAACGCGTCCAGGGTATTGAATATTCTCAACGTTCGTTTGGCACGACCTAGCTCGGCGTTGAAAACGTTCGTATAAGCTATTCTACGGTATAGCCATTACCCAAATTGGTCGGCGTTAACGCGTTTTTAACGTTCGTATAGTCCAGGCCTTAAATAATCCTCGAAGTGTACGGTTAAACTTTACATACCTAATACAGGAGTATTTTGCAAAACACTGTTCTGAACGACGAGTGTTTTGCTCTTAACGCGTTTTTCTTATTATTACATGTACGAATTCGGAATAAATTTGCCAATTCAAATTTTGTATTAAAAAACCCACATAAAAGCAATAAATAATATGTATAGATATATAGACGAAAATGCTTATAATATATGAGTATACAAATGTAGATGAAACACTCATATGCGAGTCGAGAAAAGTATTATCTTGCGATGTAACAATATTAACTACAATTGACTCTATGATTCCAGAAAGGACCTGAGATCATTTTTTATAGGTTTGAGATACTGTTCAAATCTCTTCAATTGCTTATCTTTCTCCACTCAACCCATACATAATTCAACGTTGCGTTGACAATGGTGTAAGAACTTCCCTGTGGCTAAGCGGTTACCGTGTGAGAATTTGGAGTGGGAGATCCGGGTTCGATTTCCGACGGAGGCTTATGTGTTTCGAATCCCACGTTAAGCTGTAGGTTTACGTCTCATATAGCCTTGCTGCTGAAAGGAATGCTAAACTGAAAATCAAATCAAATCAAATTGTTCATTAAACATAATGGTGTAAGATCTTTGACTCCCGGCCTTTCAATACCCAAAGCTGAGTATACCATTAGAGCAGAACTTTTCAACTTGGATGTCGTGACACTTGTAAATGTTGTGTGGTAACATCAAGGACGTTGAGAGATATTTTGTTGTAAATTAAAAATATCAAGGAGTCTGACAAGTAATGAGCCATTTGGGCACGAAGTGGCTTTAGTATCCCAAATCTCAGGGTATATGAGTTACAGTGGACCAAGCCTAATGTCATTTGACAGCTGACAATTGACAAAAAGTGCAATGTAGTTGTGCAAAAAGTGTTGGAATCAGTGGCGTATTTAGGGGGGTTTCCGGGCTTAAGTCCCCCCGAAATCTTACTTACTATAGCAAAGTATACGAAATATCTTGCAGAATTTTCACATTTTCAGGCAAAGTCCCCCCCCCCGAAAGTTAGCAAAGTCCCTCCTGAAACAAAATCGTAAATACGTCACTGGTTGGAATTATTAATAAGGTATTGTGCCGTTTAGATGAGTGAACTTTTCGCAAAACTCCGCTACATTCTACAAATTATTTCGATAAAAACGCAAATTCTGTCAAGATCCGTGAAAATTTTTTTGCTGTATATGGGAAACCTCCAAAAGATGGTTCATTCACTTTCGTTCTCGAAATATCGATGTCCAATATGTTCCTCGTAGTTGGTGACCAATTACAGAAAAAACAGGTGATATTCTGGCAAAAGTCCGGCATGTAAGCAGTAATGAGATTGCCAATGACCCACACATCCATCACCAAGCAGGTTAAACGATTTGGAGAAAGCTTTCTACAAAGAGAAGCTAAACGTCTAGGTTCTATATGAACTGACTCGAAAACATTTACTCGATTACATTTCTATCTGCGAATCTCTACTAAAAGGTAATTATCTCGAGTCAGTTCTGAAGCAGCTTATCATGAATGATGAAATGTAGATAATTTATGATGATAATGTGCAAAAAACATTGTGATCGAAGTGAGAAGCTCCAAAATCTGTGGCAGAGCCCACACTGATGCTCAGGAGATTTAAGCTGTGGGTTTGGTGAGAACGGACGGCCATCGTGAATCACGAGCTTCTACCGCCGGGAAAAAGGATAGGCTTGAACCTGTACTTTCGACAATTAGTGCAAGTACACTACACTGTAATCAATTACGATCGCATTTACTAACTGATTACCAACTACCCTAAAATTTACGGTATTAATGTTAAAGTTATGGTAAAACGGCGTAAATACGGATTTTAATAGCCTATAACCATAAATTTTACAGTAGTAACGTAAATTTTAGAGTAATCACTTGGTAGCCAGAATTGACGGTAATCGGCCAGTAAATGTGACCGTAATTATTTACAGGGTAGTAATTTAAAAAGAAATGGTCAGAACAAGTCAACAAAAAGGATGTATATCACACTTGACATACCTTTAATATCCCATTTGTAAATTTTACGGTTCCCTTTATAATAGTTTGATTGTTCTTTCACATTTTGTATACTTAAAGCAACGCTAGTAAATTTACAGCACTTTTCCTAAGTTCATTTTCATTATGAGATAACACACAAACTCGCATTCATTTGTATATATATATATATATATATATATATATATATATATATATATATATATATATATATATATATATATATGTTAACAAATATATACAGGGTGGTCCAAAAGTAGGTATACAGTACCGTCCTAATCAGCTCATTGTATTTCATATAATTTCTTATTGTTATCCATCAGCTAGACTTAGTTTTCTTTACTATTTGTTCTTAATGTGTTTTTATTTATATCTTAAGCTTGGAAGAGCCGAAACAAATAAACTCATAAACTAGAGTGTTATACTTGATCAATGCAGGGGTGTATACCTACTTTTGGACCACCCTGTATATAACTTTACAGTAATAAGATTGTTAATGTAACATTCCATGCAAATGTCCTGTAGGCCAAAAGAGGTGGTGATAAATGCAATCAATAAATGACACAGCAAGAATTTTTGGACAAAAAAAAAAGAAAAGAAAAAAATGGAATAAAAATCCCGAGGAAAATGACGTTGTCTACTTTAAGTAGTATAACCTGATATTGAATCTGCAAGCTTTAAAATAAGAGCTAAATGCAGACTACTGAACAGGAGTTTCCCAATATTTGAATAGATAAGTGAGGAAAGCATAACGGTCGAATATAGATATAGAGATTTACGTATATTAATATTTAAAATAATTGGGAGCTCCCTCGTAGCTATATGGTTAGCATATTCTCCTTTCGGTTATAACCGAAAGATCCGGTTCGGTTTCCGGTGGGGAGAGACACGATACCTCAGTGGTATAGCGCTTACCTCTGGTGCGTGGGGTCCCTGGTTCGATTCCCGAGCAACTAAGTTTATAGTGGACAATATCGTGTCAGTAGGTTTTCTCGGGGTACTCCCGTTTCCTCCCACCAATTCTTCCATCATCATTCACTTGTCTTAATCACCATCTCTCTTAGTCTAAAGCACATGGTCGTAATAAGTTAAACTGAAAAAAAATCATTTTCAAGATTTCGGTTCTTGGCGGGAACTAATGTGGTTCGGATCCCAGCTTAAACTGTAGGTCCACATCGCATGTAGCCTTGCACCTGAAAGTGACGCTGAACTCAAATTCAACCAGCCAACATGAATGTGTACACAGTGGCCATCAAAGTTTTAAGTTCTTCAATGGAAAAAATAAGGTGTATGTAGGAAATACTAAATGATCTTGATGCATTTTTTTTTTTTTTCGTAAAGGAAAAGAAAGCATACTAGTGAAGACACGGTGACTCAATGTTTCTCATAAGTGTGAAAAGTATCTGGTAACAACCCATTCATAATTTGATTCCAACCAGTGATTACACGCCATTCACCATAGTCCCACAGACTATGGTACTTTACTTCCAGTAGCATCATTTCAGATTTTGCTTGGGGAACGGAGGCAAAATATTCCACCGAAATTTGTAGTTTACAATTTTCATTTACCACTTTAATTTCATTAACCAAACTTAGAGGAGGAAGCAACTGACACACTTGCTTCCCTAAATGTCGCTCTGTATACTTCACTATTTTTCTGATTGTTTGGATGCTATACCTACTGTTCTTCTTGATTGGCACTAATATGTCGCAAACTAAAACAGCATTTTAAGGAGACTATATTTCTTTCTCCTGAATATCAGTTACTCTCGTTATCCAGCAAAACACAGTCATGTGGCTCCTCCTATTTTGTCTGCTTCAAAGTTGACCCCATTACACAGCAACCGAATATTTTAATTATTTACAACCTTCCCCCATGGAAACTTAGACGTCGGATGAAGAAACGCAAACAGTACGCCACTTTCTTTTTTTACATGTTCTCTGTGATTTAATTTTTAAAAAGTCTCATGTTACACCATTTTGTATATTTTACATGATCATGCGTATGTATTAACTTACCCTCCATAACAAGTATTTTATTGTTCTAACACGGAATATGTATTTTGGATCATATTGAACAACACAAAGAATTGTGGTAGAACGCTCACCAATGGTGCAAAGATTCCCTAGTTCGATCCTAGGCCATGTCACTTTGTAGCAGACAGTCTTGTCCATATGTTTCTTCCAAGTCTTTCACTTTCGTCTTACATTTTCATTCCACTAATGCTATCATAATCATTCATTTTCACTAACCCATTCATCTCATTTTGCTTATAGGAAATAACTGTGGGACGTAAAACTAGAAACTCCATTTCATTTATTTTAACAACGGGAAAATGAATGAAAGGAAATCGGTCAAGGCCCATATACGAGGTACCAATGATTTAAAATGAGAAAATCCTGGAGAAACCTCAATCAGTATGTCCGGTCAGTGAATTCGAACCCGAGATCTCCCGATAGCAAAGGAAGAACGCTAACCGTTAGCCTACGCTCGCTTAGTTTTAGTAATTATCCTTTCCTTTATAACCATTATACATTAATTTAAAGATTTCATTTCAAACATACTAGTATGCTAGGCTGAAGTTCTAGCAATTAAAATTTCTACTTTCATTATTTCAATTTCCCGTTTCATCGATCTCTATTGGCTATTTATACTGTCGAACTATTTCTGGGTATTCGCGGTCTTCCACCAATCATGGGAAAGTCAAAAGTTCTCTCGGATCATCAACGAACGAAATCCTGAAGACTGAGCGTAAATATGAAATACGGCGAAAGGCATTTCTAAAGGTGTGAGTGTAACATCTACACGCTCAGGGTGAAGTGCTTTCAAGTTGTCATGACAACTACAAAGCATATCATGTGAACTTCGTCAGCTGGCATGTAGAAAAGTTTCAATTTCCCCTCCCCCCACCCTCCCCAACACTTCCCTTCCTGTTCTAGTATTTCTCACTCACTCTTTTCTCTTACCATTCCCTGTGGGCAGTGTCTGATCCACAGAATACGATTTTATAATTACGTTTCCCATCCGCACAGACAAACAGATACATGCATACAAATAAACAAAGAGATGAGTTTGAGTGAGGAATGGAAACTAACAAGAAAAGAAAAAGACAAAAAAAACAAAACTAAACTAACGGTATTCTGTCGGATGTTAGCAAAATGGTCAGATCGACGTACATTATTTCCTGAAAATGTACGTACGTATGCGAAGAAGATCGATCAAAATCAATCTCTCGCTACATATATATACACATACACGTATTCGTACTTGATCAATATGTAAGATAGATAAGTATTACATAAAGATACATTACAACAGTTTTTATGGTACTACAAACTATAATAGCTTCTTTTGTAAGCTTGCCATACCTGAGTGTGAAAACTGATCTGTGAAAGATTAAACCACAACTCTACAATAGCATCAAAAACTACACATTCTTTCTCATCATTATTATTATTAGATATTACACGTATTACTATTATTGAATTATCATTTGAATTTGTAATTTGTGCTCACTTGAGCAGACAGTATAGTATATTTTTATTAATTTTATTATCTTATTGTAAATTGAACACAATGGATGTACACCTATTGATAGTATTCGGAAGTATACAATGCACAATTACAATAAAATTCATAAATATTTCTTCTGAATACTAAGTTATATGTTCAAATTGTTTTATATGTACACTTATGTCCAAAATGTCGCATAACTATTAAATATAACTATCTTCTTGTAAGAATATAATTTGATAACGATTTTGAAGGGTACTTTTAATACTGATACTATGTTATAATCGGGAAATGTATATTTGTGGTAATTTTCATAGGAAAAGAATTATAAATACGAAAATTAGAGTGAGTAAAACAAAATGTTGCTAACTGGACAAGAAAATTTTATTTTCGTTTTATTGTCCTTATTTACTGGTCTTTTGACATAAAATTTGCCACATACAGTCTTTGCCGATTATACACTTACTAACATTGTAAGAAATACCGGGCGAATTCGTTATCAAATTATATTCCTACAACAACATATTTATAGACATGCGACAATAATTTTGGACATGAGCGTTCATCAAATATATGTATTGTAGGACTTCTTAGTTTTAAAGTATAATACAAAGTGTACATTCTTCTAATAGACGTTGCACCCAATACATTAGTGCGCTGTGATACATCATGAAATGTTCGTAACCGCGAGTGCATTTTCCTGTTTGAAACAAGATAGATTTCTGATAGTTGGTGACTTTATCCCATTATATATAAGTCTGTTTAAAAACACACACACACACACACAAAAGAAAATGAGCTCTTCTTGTTTCAAAGGAACACAAGAAATAATTTGATAAAAGTGAAACATAATTTTCATATTGATGTTTCTGTATCCTTTACTAAATAACACAAATTTTTATTGAATTGAGTCTAAATGGCGTGCATATTTTTGTTCACTTGGGTTCCAAATTATCGATGCGCATTTTAGTTTGTCTCTTACATATGCATTATATAGAATTTTAAGCACATTTGTTTTAGACTCACTTCTCAATCTCATTACAAACCCGAGATTTATGGAAGCCTAATTTACAATGCGATTTAGATTAATATAAAATGAGAGAATTGCTCTTATTGACACGCCAAAATCAGTTACACAATCAACTCTTTCAGTTGTGTGCTATTTATATGATATTCAAATTCAAATTATTTTTTCCTTCTTGTATAAGACATTACACTACGTTTCTCAGTATTTAACGATAGTTTATTTTACACAAATTAAAAAATGCATTTTGCAAACTGATGCAATCTATGGCAGGGTAAAATGTTACATCATCTGCATATAATAGCATTCGTAATATTAAGTAAAACATTAATGTAAAACCGATGGATGAACAAATACACGGACAGAGTAACTATAAAAAGGTTTGGTAAACCGAGCTTTTTAATAAATAAAGTATAACTTCATTACAACATCATGTAAGCATAATCGAACGTATTTTAATGTAATTTCATAAAAGGATAGGCCTTAATTTGTACCAATGTAAGCTGTGTTAAAGGATCACTAATATCTCTATTGAGTTCCTATATTGCAATAACCACATTGGTACGACTTTGTAAAAATTGATCTCATTGCTGATTTTGGACATTGTTTTGTTCAGTTATACACTCGTGGGAAGGTAAGAATTATACAATTTCATTAAAGTCCATGGCTACACGTTCAGTGTTCAACATATTCTACGTAAGAAATATTTTAGCACTTTTCTCTCTCACTTTAATTTTTGTTATATTTGATTTTAGATCTTTATCGGGTCTCGAATGATAATTCATCGGAAGTGAGTGCGGAATAAACTTAAGACTTTGCTGCAAAGCTCAAGTAAATTTTGCTTATAAAACGTGTTCCACATTTTAGTCCAGGTACACCTCATAATATAACTGCAGATCGTGTTAGCTACGACTTAGCCCATAATTGGCTTTAGTTGAATTTTATAGTCTGGCTAATTTTTCTTCGCATTATTTGTGAAGTTTTGTTTCAATAAGTTGGAGAAACTTGTATTCAATTGGAATTTAAATAAAAATTTGAATTTTGAAACACACTACACTGCTTTCTCTATCATTCAATTGCTTCAACTTTGGCAGTCTGATTTATTTTCATCCCTGTCTTTATTTAGCGTAAATTTAATAACAAAAAATACAGGGTTTCAAAAATCACTATTACTAAAACTGAAACTGCATTATCATACTAATATCTTTCGATGATGCATTTTTAAACGTAAACTATGGTTTGTTATAATCTTTTACAGTAGTTTCGACTCTTCTGACACTTTTATGTCCTTAAAAGCAATGTATTGCTAAGGTGTCTCAATAAAGCAATCCAGAGGTGCCCAGATGATATGTTTCTTCCGTGATTTTACGTTCTTTTTGGCACGTACTACATTATACGATTTCATTTTCCCCGTAAAACGATTTCTTCCGGTTCTTTTAAAAAATAAATTATATCCTGGGCAATTTCAAAATGTTTTTATAAGTTAGCGCACAAAAATTAATTAAATGAAGTGATTTCTTACATACAGTTAACAATGCAACCCAAAGGATGTAACTTAGTATTCAGAGAGAAAATGCAACAGGTTGCTTTTTTTATCCAATATCTAACTGGTACCTCAAACTTATGTTTAAGAACAATTTGGTTTTAGCATCTTAGCCTCCGTCTGTTAACATTGTCTCAATCACATCACAATTTTGATCGATCGTGATATACTAATGTCAAGAGCAGAAGCTATTGCGAACTCATAAAAGCAGAATTATAAGTGATTGTGAATGTGGATGTGTGCTGCAAGGATTTTTTGGAACTATTGAGAGAACCTATAAAGAAGGGTGTAGAACTGTTGAGAGATGGAAAGTCTTCATTAAAATACAATTAAAAGGTAACGAAGCCTTATGTAATAAACTTGTTTGCTTTCATTTGAGTTTAGCGTCCATTTCAGCATCGAAGCTATATGTGACAAGGGCCCGAAACACGAATCACATGAGCTCCAAACAGGAATAGTAATTCACTTTTTTCTATTTTAAGTGTTGCGATTATTTTTAATGAAACTGCTCCAGCTTCCAAATAAAATAATTTTACGATACTATGCGAAAATTAGGAATGGCCAATTCGGAATTTTACTTTGTCTCCCGGCCAGACAATTACATGGACAGTGAAAGTAAATATGAAAAGGAGTTTTGGAGAAGCAGATTCATTAAAAAATTAATTTAGGTAAGAAAACTACGTTTTAACCAAACCTGTACTCAGGCGGATATGGATCAAAGATGAGAACTCTCGTGAATAAATTTAAAAATGATATTTATTTTTCGCGGAGCAACATGTAACGAGGCAAATCTAGGGAGACGGATATGGACCATGAGTATCACTGAACCAATTAAATTAGTAATGATCACTCCTGATGCATATCAAATAATCGAAAACAGCAAATTCTATACTAAACTGCAGTTATTACATTTCTCGTGTATTAATGAGTGTAAATGTATCTCTTCCCATGTTTGTTACTTGATATTTTACAACTTAATTAGTTAAAAAAAGAGAGAGCAATAACATGTGTCGATCCCAC
The DNA here is from genome assembly GCF_964235325.1 of Thermobia domestica. Taxonomy (NCBI): domain Eukaryota; kingdom Metazoa; phylum Arthropoda; class Insecta; order Zygentoma; family Lepismatidae; genus Thermobia; species Thermobia domestica. The sequence goes on from NC_137469.1 coordinate 91,655,625, forward strand.
GCACTAAAATATATATCTTTCTCTATTCCTATAAGTGGGGCACAATGACTTAGTTATAGCCAATATATATATTGTAATCAAGCAATGTGAGGCATTCGGCTGATACTAATGAGGTGAAACTTATCGGAGATTCTAGTCCTGAAGAGCATGGAAATATTTTAACTGTCCTCGATGTTTCTGTGTTCGTGTCCCTGTCGAGTTTAGTACTCATGAAAAGTATGAGAAAGAAAAAAAAATAAACCTTGGTAAACACAGTAAAGAGTATCACATGGAACTCCTTTTACTATGGTCAACAATAATGTTTTACTGCTTTACAGGTAGCATAGAATCTAGCGGATGTCATGGATTTTAAACGATACTGTACCGGTATGTTAGTCGCCGTTATCCGTGAAGAAATTAACGGATTGAATCCGTTGAAATACTCTGCTGACATAATCGCTCAAGCAATGAACTTTTTTTTTTAAAAAAAAAAAAAAAAACAGAATTGAAGAACTCACTTTCTTTCAAGAGTTATCGTCTGAGGTCACGGATAGACAAATGAACTTACTACCAGCACAATCTTATAAGTACCACTGCGTGATCCTAATAAGAGTCGAGATGATTTTTTTTAAGGAAGAGTGGTAGAGTGCTCACTTCTAGTTTGTGAGGTCTCTTGTTCTATCTTAGGCTTGAAGAGTTTGTGATGAAAAACATGGTAACCATGAGTTCCTGAGTAACCATGAGTTCTGCCTTATTCTGTTTTCTTTCACATTATGACTATACGAATTCTTTCAAAATAATTCACTCATTAACCATTCGTCTCCTTTTGTCTACAGGGTGTAACTGTCCGATATTAAATTAAAGATTTTATTTCATTTTTTTTTCTAAGCTTATAAGCATTCTGAAAGAAAAACTGATACCAGCAAAGCACAAACGGTAAACCGTTCCAAAGCAAGAAACAAACAAGACTTAATTTTATTCCACAGTTTTAGTAGAGATAATTTTACTTTAGAAAAGTTAGGATAAATTAGCTTAAATTACACTGAGGGGAAAAAAGCTTATGTGGTATACGTATAAACGAAGGTTACATGCGTAAATCCTGTAGTTTTTAGACTGAAAGTGCAGCCTTATGTAACATCCAACAGTAAACGTATACTGAAAACGTACTGTATATTTTATAATACTTTCCGCATAAGAGTTATATCTATACGTACTTCCGTATGAAAGAAAGAACTGTATATAGGCCATCAGATTGAGTTGAGTTTAATATCCCGTTCAGCAGAAACAAGGATATATGAGACGTGGACCTACTGATTAACGTGGAATCCGAACTACATGAGCTCCTGCCAGGAATCAAACCCAGGTTCCCACTCCTAAGGCGCGTACGCTAACCGCTTAGCCACGCATGAGCTCTTACAGGCCGTCAGGATCTCACATACAAATGGACGTATATAACATATAGGGTGATGTATGTAATATACGGAAGACTGTTACATGTCAGTTCTGCAGTGGCATTATGTAACATCTAAAGGGAAGTATGTATGTAGCATATGGATAACGTATGCTCCGTACATATTTCCGTAGTTAACATAAGGAATCCGTATATTTGTAAAATATACCGCTGTCCAGATAACAGATTTTTCTCAGTGTATACACACTCCTTTTCTGTTCAGTCACTTTAAGTATCTATCCTATCCCTAAAGTAACCTAATCCAGTTTCTCAAATTAAAATATTTTTCTAAGTATTATTTAAAATGCCTGAATTCACAACTTTTTTTTACATTTTTTTCTTTTCTTAACATGAGATTTTTCTTAAAACACTCACAGTCAGTTAAACTTTAATGCTTCTCTTCCTGTATAGAAAACAAAATTATATATAGTTAGAAAGTCCATCAATATAACTCCAATTAGAGAACCATATATATTTCATGTTAAAGAGGAAAGAATCCAACACGCAACTCACTTCTGTTTACAAATCTATTTAACTTCCCTTAAATATCACGTTAACACATGAAATCAATACCAGTAGTCCGTACTGGGGAGCTAACCACTTAAAACAAGTCATTTGTAACCAGGTAAAATACTGTTACATTGATAAAGAAAGTGAGTTTCACAATATGCTCTTGTAAATGAGATATTTAGATACAGGGTGGATAGACAAACGTAAATTGGAGGAACACGTGAATTACGTGGTAGTGCACACAGAAGTAATAGAGAAGGCATGGGCACATTGGATTTTTGCTTAGGAGCTACGTAGGCTTTCGAGAAATCTTTTAGAAAGTTATTTATAAACCATACTCTTTGAAGCTGTATCATCTCTATTCAGTAAGAAAGACAATGACAATATTCAACAGAAATGTTGCTAGTTGTTTTTAGGGTAAGACAGTTTCCTAGTATCTCTAAAATCTATTCAGTAATATAGAAGAAAAAAGCCATGATTTCTATTACATACAAGTGAATAGGCAGAGATAACAACTAATGTCATTCACTCGGTTCGCCAGAACTGGTTATTAACTTACTTCTTTACATCTACGGTAGATCCAATATTTAGGAAAAATAATTCTCTAGTATGTTTTTTTAGACTTTAGTATATATACTTTTTCCTTCCCACAATTTAAAGAGATTAATTAACTTTTTGTTAAACGATTTTCGAGATTCTGTGCATAGTAAAGTCAAGGTTTTCCTGAAGCTAAAATACCCCGAATCATCAAAGAGACAATAAAACAATGAAAGGTGGATATACCAAAGACATACAGCTACCGGTTTTCGCTTAAGAAGAAAGCAACCTTCGAGTATTCTAAACGTCAAATAGCCTTGTGGTCTCTTCTTTAATACTGGATCTATCTTAACACTTGGAGAGTTTTGTCAACAAACTTGTCATATAAACATCCAGTATGAAGTAATCCTAGTCACTGTTATCAGTATCATTGGAATAAACAATAAAATAGTATAATCGCATATAATAATATGTAATAATATTAATTACTAAGTGAACTTACTACACTAATCATATAATGAGTTGTTAGATTATTTAATGATCCTTCATTTTATAATTGGATCTACTTAACACTGCGTTGGTCGCGCCCTCCACCTTTACGTGAGTGGTCGCGCGTTCTACTATTGTAGAACATCAGTATTTTTCTATAGCGATATGATTTTTGGCGATATTTGGTCTTAGGTATGTAAGTTATAGTATTATTCACGTTTTAAAATAATTAAAATTATTTTGATGGATTAATACAAGAACATTGACAGAAATAAACATTTGGTATATCGTATTTAATCGAACAAGTGTTGAACGGACAATCGAACAAGTGTTTCGGTATAAGTGTTCATATAACAGCATAAATCTTTTTCTATAAGGTAGAATGATTCGATGTAATCTTTTTGAATGTCTGTCTACTCCAAGCAATCGTCACACATGCTTTTCTCCTGGTCTGGGCACACCCATCTCTGGCGTTTTCCAAAAGTTTTTACTTGTTGACTTGTTGCGAGAATGGCCACAAAGGAAACATTTTCCAAACCCAGAATCTCCGTCTTGTGGTAATGGAACACCTTCAGAAGCCAAACAGAAGTCTTTCCATGCGTCAGAGCTCGTTTGGCAAGGATTCCATGGCTAAACGTTGGCTTATTGCTGGTTTTATCAACCTAGATCAAAACCTAGATCAATGAGGAAATCCTTTCGTCTGACATTCTCATTATTTTTATTTGCTGTAAATATATTAAGAGCATTAACAATAGCTACGTTTTTTCATCAATTCGTCATCAATTAGGCATAAAAAAGATGCCTTGCGGGCCAAGCCTATGAAAAGCTGGTATTATATTCGAATTGCAAGTACGTGAGTTTCTTGTTATTATGGGATCTACATACCAGCGAGAAGGTTCTACTTTCTTCTCTATACCGATATAAAACGCACGTGTATCGAGAGACGGTGGTGCAGCAAAATCCATGACTTCAACACTGGCCTGTACTGGTATGTTTTCTTCTTCTTCTTCTTCCGGTATATTACCTCGTACATCTTCGGTATCACTGCACTCAACTTTTTCTTCATCAAAATCTTCCTCGAGCTACTACATGTCATCAATCCCAAATGCACTTTCACAGTCACTTTCTGCCTTTTCTAACTAAAGACGCACTTGCTATCTGTCATGCACTGCCATTTCATATATTACAAACACGTATTCCACAAAAATAAAGTGAAAATGTAAAACGAAATAAATCACTAATACGAAAGAAATTGGTACGCCAATAGTCGCGTGATCTACAATGGTAGAACACTTATGAAATCATGGAACAAATCTGAGCAGGTGCAAGAGCAAACGCTGAAAATTGACTCGAATGTACTGAAGGTTTTCGGAGAAAGGTACATAAACGCTTAAGGTCGAGCGTGTTGCCAATTGCTCAGGATTGTAAAAATAAAACACCTGTTCTACAATAGTAGAACGCGCGACCACTGCAGTGTTAATTCACAGCAGTGTTTCAGAGATAAGCTCCAATATTTCAGAAGCCTTTGCTCCTAATTTTTCTTCTCCTATCCGGTATCATTGGAATAAACAACAACAATAATAAAGTATAATCGCATAATATGGAATAATATTAATACTAAGTGAACTTGCTATACTAACCACAAAATCAGTTGTTAGATTATTTAATGACCACTGGATATAACTTCTTAACTTTGTGATTGGATCTAGTTCAATTCACAGTATTGTTTGAGAGATGTACTCCAATATTTTAGGAGCCTTAGCTCCTAATTTTTCCTTTCCTATTCGGTATATCTAACATATTCTACATTACATATTCTGCGTACGATGAAACTATCTTGAAAAAAGTTTGATAATAATACTTTTCACTATTTTCACAATGGACATCTTCCAAGCATAACATCGTGTATAGACTCTCTCTGAGCACCTCGAAATTTACAACTGTAGTAAAATTATTCACCTATGTTGGTCGTTATAGTTTAAAAAAGAGCATTACGTTTCACATTAAGAAATGACGATAGATCTCTAAACTGTAAGGATTTCTTCCTTCGTTCTTCTATAACTTTTCTCTCCCGTTATTTTGTCCATATTAATGACAAAATATGTGGTATTTTTTTTTTAAACATAATGTAACCATCCCAGTGGAACAAACGAGTCCAACCACCTTAACAGTTCAAATTTTGGTTACTAATTTTGTGATTTAGTCGTTAAAGGTGGGTGAAGTAATGTTATGTTTTATATGTTGAATAGTTGATGTAATCATTGTGTAGTTTAAATGAGTTGTTTCATCGTGCTGTATGAGTTCGCAGGTAATAGCTTTAGCATTTAAAAACAATGATTTCATGCTCAAGAAGATGAGGGCTTGCAGGGTGGTTTTAGAGTGTCGGTAGAGGTTTCGTGTAATTCATCGAAATTGTCCTGAAAGATGGTGTTTTGTTGAAGTTGTTGCTATAGTTATGATCACGGTGTTAGATGTGTTCTCGGAGAATTTTAAGATTGGATTTCCTGTACAAATCATGAATTGGAGATTAAAATTCATCGTAAGAGTTTGTGAAGCTAGAATAATTTAGATTTGGAAAGATTATTGTATTTAGACAAGTCATTGTTTTGAATTCTTTCAGTTTAAATTCCCACGATTATGCCCTTCAGGCTATGCGAGACGGTTGGTTAAGGAAAATTAATAATGATGGAAGAAAATTGGTGAAATAAGAATGTGGAATTAAACGGGAATATCCCGAGAAAACTCACGGATACGGTATTGTCCACTACAAATTTACCTGATCGAGCCAAGGACCACATGCACCAGAGGTAAGCACTTTATCACTGGGTCTGCGTGCCCCCTGTTTTGAATTCTCAATAGTATTTCAAAATCGTGAAGAAATAAAGATGGATCATATTATTGGAACGCTGAATCCATATCAAGCAACCACTGGACGCTATCAGTTACCGTTAAGGAAAAAAAGTTCCTGACAAGAACAAGGCGAACGGGCAGGGTAGAGAACTGCACGGGCTGGGCCCAGCCCGAGGCCCGAAGCCCGGCCCGGCCCGCGGGCCGGGCTTGGGCGGGCCGACTCGGTTATTTCTTTGGGCCGGGCCGGGCTTGGGCGGGCCGACACTGATGTTTAGATCTGGTGACTGTGGGACCCAGGGGAGGTGTGATAGCTCCTGATCATGCTCCTCAAGACCATGATTTCATCATTTTTTGCAACGTGACAGGGTGCCAAATCATCTTGGTAGATGCCATCACCATCAGGGAACAATATTTGGGAGATGGGTAGAACCTGGTCTCCCAAAATGGCCTCATACGCCTTAGCATTCATCATTCTATGAAGGGCTATGATGGGACCTGCAGAAAACCACGATATCATTGCCCACACTGTAACGGAACCACATCTATGCTTTACAGTTGGGAGCAGACAGTCTGTATCATAGGCCTGCGACGGTGATCTCCATACGTAAACACGACCGGTTGTTGGAATCAAAGTGAAGGTCGATTCATCGGATCACATTACGTGTTTCCACTGCTCAAGAGTCCACGCCTTGTGGTCCTTGCACAACTGGATACGCCTCTTCGCATTTACTGCTGTGACCAGGAGTTTGGCGATTGGCGATAGAGACAGTTGGTGAATATTTCAAATTATACGCCCGTAGCGAAACTCCCTCTATAAAAATTGTTTCGTGAGTACCTTAGGGTTCTGAAACATGGCTTTGTGGATAGGGCACATACTAGTTCTTATGTGAAGTCTTGACCCGACTACAGTAGGTCCCATACTATTGGAGTTATTGACCTTTAAACTTAATTTTTTTTCACGTTTTCGGCAGCCTATAACTCCGAAAGGGAGCATTTGTGCATCCAGGTTGGTCTATACTTTTTGTCTTATCTTGGTGTCAGGAATCACCTCCCAAACGTTGTCGGTGTTGTTTTGAAACACCCTGTATATACAGTCGAATCCTCGTATGAAGACGCGAATTGTACAATATGGCAACGTCGCAGATAAAAAAAAACATAGAAATCTACCAATCCATCAAACAATTACATCGATTCTTTCCCGATGGCAGTTAAATCTGATAGACGTTGACACTAGCCCCACTTATTAGTGTAACAATCGATGTCGATGTAACTGTTCGATGGATTTGTAGAACAAGGCTTATGGTTCGATGTTAATTTACGTCGTTGCCGCATAGTTAAAATTTTGATTCTGCATAGCGGCTGAAGGAGGCCTCGGAGGTATGCAATTATATAGTATCTTCCCTTTCTTTTGATCTGCAGAATAGCGCTCTGTTGTCCGTGGGCGCTACTTTCAGAACACCCGATATATATATATATATATATATATATAGAGAGAGAGAGAGAGAGAGAGAGGCGGATATAGGGTATGATCAAGGGAGGGGCTAAACCATAGTTTGCTGTTTTATCCAGTGTAAAGCAGGATTGAAGCCCATTTCATCCAGTATATACCTGAGCATCAAGGGGGGCTATAGCTCCTATAGTTCCCCTTGGATCTGCCACTATATATATATATATATATCTATCTATATATATAAAAGCTTTGTTCTCTGAAAGCTTCAATTCTAAACGTTTCCCACAAAAATGAATAGGGAATAATTACTGATACGGGCTTACTATAACTTATTAACTTCTAAATAGTGTGCCTGACCCTACTTTACACAGTAGCTCTTCTTAAATAGGATCGGCATTGAAAAGGAGTGTCAAATCCTAATCAATCTTCTTCTTCTTCTTCTTCTTTTTTTTTTAAAGTACTTCATGTGAAAATATATAACATAAAATTTATATCGCCTTTTCGTTAACCTTCATAACATTTTTTTTTGGCAAGATGTAAATGTGTTATTGATGAGATTTTATTTAGTTAGAGACGTAGACCTAATTACGCATATGCCACGAATGAGGTAACTGCGGAATATTCAATGAGTGTGAATGGTTCGTTGAAAAAAAAAAAAAAGGGAGCTCTGTGATATTCAAGCTTAAATGACTAAACAGCTGCCAAAAATCAAACTCTACCTTTTTTCCTCCTTCGTCATTTATTTATCTTCAAATAAAAAATATCTTCTCTTCTCCGTGTTTAATTTATCTAATGAGGAAAGTTTTATTCAACTTTATTTGCTTTAGTTTTGAAAGTCAAATGTAAAAACCAGTTTGTTCATCCTAAAAAATAACTTTTCACCAGTCTTAAGTAAACTGGTAGCAATCGAAAGTGGTCAATTTGCAATGACCTACAAAAGACTGCAATCCAGCTTGAAGACAGAAAATGGAGATTTAAAACATTACAATATTCCCTAACTTACGTATACTCAAAACATACGTTTGACTTTAATAGCATATTAGTCTCATAATACTTAAAACTACTCGCTATTGGCATTACAAGAACTCGAAACTCTATAACTCGAATTCCTCAATAACTCAATTTTTTCACATTCTTTCAACTCTACATAACACTTAATGTTAAAATAACTTCTATAAGTCGAATGTTTAAAAATTACAACCGCGATAAGTCGAATTTTAAGGGTTCCATAATCATATTTAAAAACTTTGGTAACCCGGACTTTTGTATCTGCGACCCTCTACAGGTCGAAGTTTATAAGTTGAATTTCTCTTGATGTGATCTCGATAACTCGAATATATTACACTATGCTATTCTTTAAATTGTCATTGCTGCTAGATCTTCATTTTTGCTAATGTGTACTGTAACTGTATTTTACTCATGTCTAGACATGAAAAGCCCCCTCCTCCTGCTTCTAGGTCAATAGTTTTCTTCCTTCGCACTGTCACAAATTCGAAATTTAGAGGTTTAACGAATAAAACTTCGAGGTTATACAGTCACTTCCAATGAGGAATGTGGAACCTCGGTATCTCGAATTTTTGTTGTGGCCACCGTGATAATTCGAACTTTGATTACTAGAAAAACTCGATAACTTGAATTTTTATGTATTCCCTTGAGCTTCGAGTTTTCGCTGTACCACTTTCTCTCTTACAATATGTATTTGAATCGAACTGAAAGGATAAAAACCCAGCTCGACCCCAGTGCTAACTATGTTCTAAAATTCATTTCAAATGGTGAGGTTGTTATTCTTTGTGGAAAAATTTAAAATTCCTTTCTTCTTAAGATTCGCATTCCAATCAAAGTTTAATGATAATATAAGTGCAAATGATGTTTAGAAATTCACTATAAACGATTTAACTCTTCCATTACTTTCACAATTTTACGAACACAAAATGAGAAAATCTCCCCAAATAGAAATATCCCACATTTATCCTTTCAAGAAGCGAAATTTTCAGAAGTGGTGAGACACTTTTCCAATCACTTTTAATAAGGCATTTATATATGAGTTTCGTCTCTCTACTTTTGAAGAACTGCTAAGATACTCAATTTTTTCATATATTTAAACATCCCCTTAGGTAGAGGTCTGCACGGCGCGGGCCGAGCCCGCGGGACGGACTCGGGCCTACAAAGCATTTATCACTTCGAGCCCTTACCGGGCTCGGGTCGTAAATTTTGAAATATACAACTGTATTTCTCAGGCCTTTTCGGGCCTAACTTTGTACATAAACTGTACAACGACATTTATTAGACTGTTCTTTCTGGAGAAGTTTTAAAGCACAACCGCAAAATTAAACCTCTAATTGTTGTAAATAAAAATACAATTTTGCGTCAATTATTAAGTTTCTGTAAATCGTGCTTATTTCAGGCTCATTTGACTATCACGCGAGCTCGGCCCGAGCTCGAGCCTAAAGGCTAAAACATATTTCGGACTCTGGTCGGACCTCACATTATAAATTCACGAGCTGGGCAGGGCCCGGGCTAAAAATTCCGGCTTGTGCAGACTTCTACCCTTAGGATATGCGTTTTAATCAAAGCAACATGATGGAAACCCAGGTCGACCCACGCACGATTTTCACAATTTCATTTTTACAGTTCAACGGTATAGATTTGTATACAGGACAACCATACAAATAAACAAACATTCCTCGTTACATGTAGGATATTATTGAAAATATTTACTAATCCAATCTGATATAGCAAAAGGATATAACCAAAATAATTGACAAATTTAACCCAAGGGACCTTTTAGTTGGGAGTCTACGGCCTGATGAAGCAACATCTGTCTATCTTTAAACGATTTTACTACAATTAACAGTTTTCAGTTAAGAAACTATATGAGACAGATATCTTTAATTAATTTCAAATGAGATCCAAATCATATGCAATTCCATTGAGAATCGAACAAAAGACTCAAGCCTCAAAACAATGGCAAGAACGATAATTACTTAGTCACAATCAAACTTATAAATTGTAGAGAAGCAGTGTTGGGTAAGTTACTTGTAAAAAAGTAACGCGTTACAAGTTACTTTACTTTCTCTTAAAATGTAACGCGTTAGTAACGCGTTACTTGCCCCCAAAAGTAACTGTTACTTTACTTCGAAAGTAACGCGTTACTAACGTGTTACTTTTAGGTCCGAAACTTTAAAAATGTGAAAGAAATATGACTTCAATTTTCCGTACTACTATTACTACCGCTATTATTATTATTATTCTTATTATTATTATTATTATTATTATTATTATTATTATTATTATTATTATTATTATATTCAAAAAACAGCAAGTGGCACTACGAACTTATCTGTTCTCTGTGTGTCTGTGACTGTCGGTCACTGACATACGTAGTTCATGCTCGATTGTTTCATTCTGAGAAATTCACTTACAGGAAAGAAACATTTGTTTCCGAAAAAAAGTATACATATATTGTAGTTACTCATTTGAAATGTAACGCGGAAAAAGTAACGCAAACTAGGTACGTTACTTAAAAATTTGTAACGCGTTACCGTTACAGTTACTTTGGAAAAGATGTAACGCGTTACTAGGAAACGTTACTTAAAAAGTAACGCGTTACAAGTACTGCGTTACTTGCGTTACTTTACTTCCCAACACTGTAGAGAAGATTTGTTTATACAGTAGCTATTATTTCCAGTGGACTTGTAAGCTTCTCATTTAGAAACAATTGGTACCCAACTCATTTTCTCGGGGAAGAGTCTCAACTTCCTTTGATGAATTTCGAAATATTTGGTACGATTAAATAAGATCATAAAAGTAGCATCCAACTTAACACACACACGCACAACAAACAAAACAAAAAAGAAAGAAAAAGAAAGGAAGATAGAAAGAAAAAGAAAAGAGATGTTTGTCTGACTGAATTTGTGCGCCCATAACCCCAACCCAAATCTGTTCGAACACTTGAAGGATAAATAATAACGCTGGCTCACGGCCAGGTCAACACACGCAATTGTCAACGTCGTGACAGCAATACTTGGGAGTATGTTCATTACCATTAAAGTTGAATATAACTTCCATATATACGAATTTTTGAAATACCAAACAACTAATACATAACAGAAACTCATGAAAATGAGACAATGTATTTCTTATGTTTCGACCGTGCTCAAACGATTTTTCGTCCGTGTGCTAGGCAAGTTGAATAAATTGTTTTAAATATCAATGAAAAGATTTTTGCTACTGAATACAGGAGCCTAAATTCAGCAAAATAACAGCTGTCAATTGTTTATTGATATAGTAACTTTAGATTAGAGAAAATATATATATGCAGTAGAGCATATGACTTGTCACATAAAAGTGAAATGAAATTAAATCTTTCAGTTTTACGTCCCACGGTAATGCCGGTTAGGCTAAAGGAGACAGTGATTATAAGAAATTAATGAAAGGGTGGAATGAAGAAAGTGGGAGGAAACGGGAGAACCCCGAGAAAACTCACGAGGTCCACAAGGCGCGAGCTGGGATCGAACCAGGGACACCAAGCACTGGAGGTGAACGCTAAACCACTGAGCCACCGCGCCCCCCTTGTCACATAAAAATAAAACTTAGGTTCGGCAGTAGTCATATCTGTTAAAGAAACTTCACTATAGTGTAAGTCAACAAACATATTTTATCGTAGCTAAACGGTTAGCGTTATACCGCCTTCGGTATAACCCAGGTGCATATGATTCGGATACTTCAATACTTCATATATACTGGCTGCTGAAAACGACGTTAAACTTTAAACAAACAGTTTACACATAAGTGAAAACGTCATTTTGTTACCTGACGGAATAGAAAACTGTGCTTTAGCAGATTCAATCAACAGTAACGCCATTGTGTGAGCTGACTTAAAGCTTAACTTGTAGAAGGAAACACATTAATATGTTTAAAGAATGCTCATTTTCTATTGCATATAGGCTGAGATCAAGCTCTTGGAGTAAGGTAGTATCCAGCAGCGGAATTAAGAAACAATGTCCCTTCTAAAATATTCAACACTATAGGAAGTTGCATTTACAGTTATTTTAAGTATTTAATAAGGAATGTTCTTATTATTTTTTTTAAAAAAGAATCATCTTCTCTCCTCTACGAACTGTGGTTGCTCAGTGGTAGCGCATTCACCTCTAGTGCGTAGGGTCTCTGATTCGTGTGAAGTGAGCTTCGTGATGGACAAACACAGTATACGTGTGTTTTTTGGGGTTCTCACGTTTCCTCCCATTTTCTTCATTTCACCATTACATTTATTTACACCATCGCCGTCTAATTTAGTTTACACGCCATAAACATAGAACGTAAAACTGAAAGATTTTATTTCATTTAAAAAAATTCCTCCTGCTCCCAAATTTGTTTTGCTGTATATACGGTTATGGTTTGAAAAACGAATTTTCCATTTTAAGAAATGCGCTTGCTGCTGTGAAGAATAATCGAGAGGATTGGTTGCGACAAATGGAAAATTAATGGGTAAGTATTTGAAACACCAAAAAAGAAAAGAACAATTTGAGATCTAATTAAAAATAGGAAGAGAAACTGGTTGGGAGTTTGACTGAATAGGAACTGTGTGGTAAGGAACATGGTAAAAAATAGGTAAAGGAGAGGGAGAGGGCGAAAGAGCTAACAGTTCATGGACGATATTAAAACACAAGACTGTAAAACGAAAATAAAAGTATAGTTGATGATCCTGATGCATAGAAACGGATCAGTTTTCAGCGATTGGAAGAATACCTAAGTCTTATTAATCATACTATCGGCCAGCATAGCGTAGTCACTAACGTTCTCGTCTTTGGTGCGAGTAGTGTCGGGTTCGATTCCCGGTGGAGACACTCAGTCGAAGAAGTGTAAAAGCTTTTTCAGGAGAGCTATCCTGAATGGCATTTTCCTAGGTTTTCCCTATTCACATCAGACAAATGCCCGGATGGTACCTAACATATAGACCGCTACCTTCCTTCCTCAATTATTACTTTCTTCCCTTTCCTCGGAAGTGTGATCACCGAACGACGTCATCCTCATACGTGACTAGCTAACGTGACCATAGATGCCGAAAGGCTAGAAATCTAATTCCTAACCCTTCCTAATTCTAATCCAACAATGTCCTTTCTTCGCATTAAAAAATCCTTTTCGTTGGTTACTCTATACATTTTTTCTATGATTTATATTTAAACTGAAGGACATTGTCCTTGTTAGTTCTTTATTATGAGAGTTAGCAACCCCGAAGGACAGTAATGTCTAAGAAATGAACTAACATTTACCCTGAGACCAGAGCGCTTGCTGAATCAAAATATAACTTGGCAAATGTTTTGCTGTATCTTAAAAACTCTGAGAATGATATCACCTGGAGAGTGGTTGCCAGAAGGTACGAAGAAATTGAATCACTGGTGGCTGGTTCTTTGTAATTTTTTTTTAAGCTACTCTCCCATCAGACTTTTCAAAAAAGTTTGTCTGAAAAGTTAACTTTCTCCTTTATTTTACAAGAACAACAAACCTGAAAACTTCAAACACGAATCTTTGTCCTGGTTTCTTTGCCTTTCATTCCTCTTCCTTTCTTTAATGTAGAGATTATAGGTCACATAGGCTAACACTGAAATTGATCTTTCTAAACTTTTATGAAAGAGATCGTCAATTCAAAGAGAAGTCTAGGTGAAAAGGGAACTAATTAGGAAAGTGTTAACGTGAAAAAGTGAGAAGTAAAACGGGTTAAAAAAAAAAAAGGAAAGATGAACCTTGATCTTTACTGCTGATATCAGCCTACAGAAACTGGTACACGTTACAATATATTTGGTCTAGGAATTAATTCGTGCGGTTGGTACGCACACATTGAAGCTGTAGTACAAACACAAAATACATAAATACCTTAAGAAAAATATTGTCCATCGCTAGCCACCACTTTCGCCCATCTGTCAGGCAATGTACGGATTCCGTGGCGAAAGAAGTCCTCATCCTTGGAAGCGATCCAGTCAGAGACCCATGTTTCGATATCTTCTGAAGAAGTAAACCGCTGTCCAATCAAATCGTTGTTCATGCAATCGAACAAGTAGTAGTCCGAAGGAGCAACGTCTGGTGAATACGGCGGGTGGGGTAAAACTTCCCATCCGACATTTTCTAAATAGGTTTTGACCGGTTTTGCGACATGTGGGCGAGCGTTATCATGTTGAACAATAAGTTTATCATGTCTGTTCTCCCATTCTGGTCGTGTTCTGGCCAGAGCTTGCTTCAAACGCATTAATTGTCGTCGATAACGTTCTCCATTCATAGTTTCACCCGGTTGCAGCAGCTCATAGTACACCACACCTTTCATATCCCACCATATGCACAGCATAACCTTTGCACAGTGAATATCTCGTTTTGGTTGTGATGGACCTGGTTCACCTGGTTTCACCCAGGCCTTTTTTCGTTTAGGGTTCTCGTAATGGATCCACTTCTCATCACCCGTAATAATTCGATGCAGAAACCCCTTTCTGCTCTGTCGTTGAAGCAGCAATTCGCAAATGGTTTTTCGTCTTTCAACGTCTCTGTCTTTCAATTCATGTGGAACCCAATGTGACATCTTTTGAATCATTCCCATGGCTTTCAAGCGTTTGGAGACTGTTGTTTGATCAACGCCTAATGCTGCTGCAAGTTGTTCCTGCGTTTGACACGAATCCTGCTCGAGCAATGCTGTCAATTCTTCGTCTTGAATTTTTTTTGGCTGTCCAGTTCGCTCTTGGTCTGCCAAGCCGAAATCACCACTTCTAAACCGTGCAAACCACTTCTGACACGTTCGCTCAGCTAGAGCATGGTCACCATACACTTCCACCAAAATACGACGACTTTCAGTCGCACTTTTCTGCATGTTAAAGTAATGCAGCAGGACACCCCGCAAAAACACTTTATCAGGCACAAATTGCGCCATGTTCACTTAACTACAAACTGGTGTTGTTGACGCTTTAATCCACTGCCCTATACTACGAACGATACGCGATGACAGGGGTTTGCAACACATGTGTGGATACACGGAACTGTGGGACGCTCCGTTCGTTGCGCCATCTCTTGTCCACCCGCACGAATTAATTCCTAGACCAAATACTACGGTAAAAGACATTTCAAACAGGCTGGACGTGAGAGACTCAGGGCCTTTAAAGGCACTTAACTGAATCGGGGCTTCATTTTTTTTGACAATTTAGTAACACATAAACTTTACGTTTATTTACTCTATTTCGTTTTATCGTCCTTTTTTTTTAACCGTAATTTGACTTTAGAAAATATACAAATAAAGGTAGAAAATAACAACCATACTGTTTTACACATTACAATTTTTACTTATATGATTACGAAATTACATTACCACTTAAATAAAAAAAAAAACTTCTTTTAGGCCAGCGGCGGATCTAGAAAGTAAAAACTGAGGGGAGCAGACAGAACCCAGACTATGATAGGTGTATTGTGAGTTTACTGTAAACTTTCAAAAATATATAAATAATAGCTTAAATTGTTTTGGTAACTCAAAAAATTGGGGTCCTAGTATCGTCAATGATTATCATTCCTAGAGACGCGTACAAGACAACCGTTAAGGTTGCCTCGTCTCGGTAATATGTTCTGATAATGATGTCTTATCCTTTAAGGAAAAAAAAAAGTGTGATTCTATTGGAAGAGTTCTATCTCGTCTCGAACCTATTACTAAGATTCTGTCCCGTCTCGTGCAGTTGTACACAACCCTAATCGTTTCGTTCTCTAGCGGGGACCCCCTACGAGGTTGGGACCGTAGGCAGCTGCTTAATTTGCCTACTCAGAAGTTTGCCGCTGACTGTAAGCATTAAATACACATTCATCATTATGATGGATTTACAGTCAATATTTAGAGCAAAAGGAACTCCTAAGATATGTAAAGCAAAGTTTGAAAAGTAATAGCTTTCAACCTTTTTTTAAAATGTTCTTACTTTTCCTTTTTAATAATTTAGTGAGTACTAAGACGAATGATTCATCATATTTCAAGCAATTAGTTTAAATATATATTAGTGATTGATACATGAAATGAACCCGAAACTCTCCAACTTTCTATCTTGATACACCAAATGGAAGCGTAGATGCTGTTCACTTACCAATGCAGACAGGCATGTATCCAGAGGGGGTCTAGGGGGGGCGGCCCCCTCCTAAATTTTTGCTGCTCCCCTAAAATTTTCACGGTAGACTTGCAAATGAACTATAATATGGTGATGAACTATCATATGGTTGGATCGGGCCCCCCCTAACTTCAGCCGCCCCCCCTACATTTTTAGGCTGGCTACGGGCCTGAATGCAGAACCAATGTAGAAGAGAACCTCTTGTGCTTTGTGAGTTTTTCATCAACGGAAGGAGGCAAATTCATATCGATTCAGGATTTTGCGTACATATCTTAATATAATACATGCTATTTTTTATAAAATATGGTTAAAAGAGAATAAAAACTTGGAAATCCCTTTGCTTACGTCACTCCATATGTTGATATGTTATTGCAATACACCGTGCATTATTTCATATAAGGGTATATTAACGATCTTGTTTACGCATCCCCACTACCAATAGCGTTGTTAAAGCTTAGGACGTCTATTATCGCTGCTGTAATAACTATTAACATGGGATTGCCACAGAATTTATGATTTGAAATCGAGTGCCATGTGGTCAAAAGGAGACATATAGAACACTTGTAGTGTTTAATGAGAACTTAGTTAGTCCGCTTTTGGATATTTACAGAATGTTTCCAAATGATTTGAACGATATCAGCTCCTTATAATTTTTTAATAGTGCAAATTACTTTAAAAATTACACACAAGTATCATAACTGTTCAAGTTTTAATGGTAAAATTTATAATATAGTAAATTATAAGAGGTCAATCTCAGCCTTCTTTGTTAGTTTGGATACACCAATTCGGAAATTTAATTCTTCTCAGACCTGTTTCAGTATGTTTTCGCCAACAGCAAATGCTTCATGCTGTCTTGAATTGTTGATTGATACCACTTGCAAATGGAATATTTTGAGGACGGTTCTTTATGAAATTTTGTACGAAACTCACGACAGACGGACTAACGTGAAATTGTAGGACGCGCAATGTTTTAACGTATATGGGACTATAACACCATGCCAAACAAAACTCTAGGATGCGATGAAATGTATTTCAATAACATTTTA
The DNA here is from genome assembly GCF_964235325.1 of Thermobia domestica. NCBI lineage: Eukaryota > Metazoa > Arthropoda > Insecta > Zygentoma > Lepismatidae > Thermobia > Thermobia domestica. The sequence goes on from NC_137469.1 coordinate 91,673,055, forward strand.
ATACTCGTTAAAGTTTTAACGCTCATGGAACAATTTCTTAACATTCAAATCCTTTTGAGCACGCTGCATGTAGTGAAAACTTTATATATATGACTGTAAATTCTTCACTAGCATAATTATATGTAATCATCATCATCATAGGTATTCTGCCTTTATTGGCAGGTCACTTGCCGCAGCTGTGAAACTTCCATGCTCCACGGTCCTCCACTAACTTTTTCGTCTTCGCGTATGATCTTTCTGTTTTAATATCGTCCATTAATTGTAGTCTCCTTCGCCCCCTCCCTCTCTTTCCCGACACCATACCCTCTAGGACGTCCCTCATGATGCAATCTCTTCTTAGGCAATGTCCCAACCAGTTTCTCTTCCTCTTCCTAATAATATCTAAAAGTGTTCTTTTCTCACCCACCATTTCTAACACTCTCTCATTCGTTTTCCGCTCGACCCAACTAACTTTTTCCATTCTTCTCCACACCCACATTTCGAAGGCTTCCAGTCGATTTTCGTCACCCTTACGCAATGTCCACGTTTCCGCCCCATACAGCACAACACTCCACACGAAGCATTTGATGAGTCTTTTTCTCAACTCTTTGTTCAAGGTCCCACAAAACAGACTTTTCTTTCTTTTAAAGGCTTCTTTCGCCATTCCTATCCTTGCTTTTATTTCACGTTCGCATTTCATGTCATTACTAAGAACACTACCCAGGTATCGAAAACTATTCACTTGTTCTATTTTCTCCCCTCCTACTTTTATATTTGACACAGACCCCTTTGTTCCAATCACCATGGCTTTTGTCTTTCTAACATTTATTTTCATCCCATATTCTTCAAAGCCCCTTCTCATTTTTAATTATATGTAGCTGAAATGATTTTTGATGATTAATTTATATTTTATGTCGTAGTTGATTTGATTTGAATTTAGTGTAGACATCATAAAGCTACATCGAGTTTAGACGAACAATGCAAACAGGTATTTTTAAGACAAAGCTTGACTGGATACTGAATCCAGTAATGATTTTAAATGTTTTCCCTGGGAAGGACTTCAATACACAAAGGAAGAAAGTAGCACTGCCTAAGTGATAATCCATATTGAGCATGATCGGAAATATTCTCCAAGGGTGGACTTGCCCTCCGCGACACCCCCTCAAATCACCACTGGATTCCAACCAAATAGTGAAAATCGGGATTATACACATCAACTAGCTGGCTATCTAAATACTTATTTGAAGCTGTTTTCAACTTGCATAGGCATATGCGAAAATCATGGTGGAAGAAATTGTCCGAGGTATACCGTATTTGTAGATATGAATTCGTCGTTTACTTGCAGACGAGTGAAACGAATTTTCAGAATGTGTAGGGGGAAAAAATGTGCTTTTATGTTGGTTCATTAGCTGTGGAAAACACTTACGAATTCCTTTCTCTTCTCAGGTTTTCGTGGAACATCAAGAAAACTTGCACCATCAACGTGCGATGTGCCTAACACCATAAAGACGTCTGGAAATTGGTGCAGTCGATTAGAGAAGCCAAGGGGGTTCTTTGGAAGACTTTTTCGGATTTTTTTTATCTTTTCTTTTTACCACAAACGACACGTGTTCCAAGACATACTAATATTCGCTGTTCTTAAAAGAAGGAAAGGGTCGACATTTTATGCCAATAAGAAAAGAAAAGAGATGCGGTGGCGCTTTTAAGAGAGGGGTTCTCCACCACCCTCTATCATTTACAGTCGCACGTGGCTTTCTTCAGACAGGCCATAAATCCCAGAAAGAAGCCAACCCTTCTTCTTCTCTATTCAGGAGTAGTTCTTCTTCCGCATCACCATGACAAGTGAGAGAGTTATTACGGAGTTTGTCCTCTGCTATGAGAGATATATTGGCTCGATAATCTAGTTGTGTTAATAGACTATTAAAGATACATGATGTGATATAAATTACCAAAAAAGGAACATGGAAGTCAAGATGAGCATTCTAGTTTTAAAACTGAAAACTAAGTATTATATTTTTTTTAAAAATGTTAACCTAGTAGAAATCGTCGTTCGAATATGCTATATAGTTAATTTGTATTGCGATGGTAACACCAGAGCTTTATCTGATTTCACGAGATATACTGATCACTGTAAGAATAACAGGCAGGAGGCTTTATTCCTGAGATATCCAGTTGATGAGAAGGCGGACCGTTCGGTAGATATCGCAAAAGCATATAAAATACCGATTTTAGTTCAAAATAGCGCATTTTGATATACATGTATTGGTTATTCCAACGAGAAAGGGTCCGCTCTTCACACGGGAGGATCAAGTTTGTGGAAAATATTTCAGAAGTGTATTTGATCCCACTTCCGCCACCTTAAAAAAGAAATCTTTTTAAAACGCTAAAATACGTGTTCATTTATTTCTAATGAAAAGTTTATATACCGATTTACATCGTCCTAACTTGAAGGGCTTGTTAGATATCTACTTTTGGCAAAAATTTTGAACCCTCTGCTCCCTCTTATGATAGATATCCATTTTAATCGAAGTAATATAATAAAAATCTCAGTTCAAGGATAGGTACTAACTATGTTTAAAATTCATGTCAAACGGTTCAGCTGTTTCCCCGTCATACTATCAGAAATAAAATCACTATATACTAACTAGGGATGGGCAAAACCGGTTTTTATAAAAACCGAAATCCGAAAAGCCGACATTTCGGTTTTCTCCAAAACCGGTTCGGTTTTTCACCGAAACCGGTTTCGGTTTTCTCCAAAACCGGTTCGGTTTTCACCGAAACTGGTTTCGGTGAAAACTTTTCGAAAACACATAAGACTATTTCTGTGGAAATGGATTCGGTTTCCGGAGAACAACGAAACACCATTCTGGTCAGAAATAGAACAAATTTTGAAAAAAAAAAACGGAATCGGTTTTGAAGAAAATCGAAACCGGATCTGGTGAAAAACCGAACCGGTTTTGGAGAAAACCGAAAACCGAAAAAACGGTTTTTGTGCCCACCACTAATACTAACATATATTACCTGCTTCGCTGACTCGAAATGAAAATTTAAATGCACAACTCCGTATCTCATGTGTTTGGTACCCGTGAAATATACTGTTTCGTTTTTAATGGCATCGATTTAAACAGCATCGGAAAGATCAGCGATCATCTCGGCGACCCCGAAAACCATGGATTTGACACTAATATTGGTCCTTTTCGATCACACACACACACTAGAGACCTGCACGGGCCGGGCCTGGCCCGAGGCCCGAAGCCCGGCCCGGCCCGCGGGCCGGGCTTGGGCGGGCCGACTCTGTTATTTCTTTGGGCCGGGCCGGGCTTGGGCGGGCCGACACTGTTATTTTTTTGGGCCGGGCCGGGCTTGGGCTGGCCGAAACTGATTTCTCTTCAGGTCGGGCCGGGCTGTGGCCGATCAATTGCAATTCTTTAATAATTATTGACTTTCGTTAAACGATAATTGGAATAAAGCCAAATGTTGAAGAAGTGTGTCCGTGAAAAATGTTACAAAGAATGCAATAGCTATTTACAGTTTGTGTTGTTTAGCGGCTCCATTTTCACTATAGAGGATTGCAGACATTATGTGGTAAATTGAGCTCTGACCTTGACCTCCACTGAACTCAAAATATAAAAAGAAGAGGTGGGAATGTTTTGCCTGTCGCTAAACAATATTGCCATCTTCACTTTATGCTAAAAATCAATTAAGTTAGATTTTTGTTACAGGTAATGGAGTTTTTGTTCTCTCGGTGACAAGCAAAGTTCTAGGAGGCAATGGTACCATTCGGGAGGCAAGCGTCAGGTTGTGAACCAGAATTTAGAAAATGTTTCTGAGGGTTAGGTCAAATTTAGTACAAAATTTTGAGAAAGATTCGGGCTCGAGCTAATTTTGTAAAAAATTTATCGGGCCGGGGTCGGGCCAAAAATTTTTAAAATTTATCGGGCCCGGGCCGGGCTTGGACCAAGAATTTTGAAAAACTTATCGGGCCGGGCCGGGCTCGGGCCGAAAATCTCCAAAACTTTTCGGGCCCGGGCTGGGCCGGGCCTAGGTACGTTCGGGCTGGATTGGGCTCGGGCCGAAAAATTCGGCCCGTGCAGGTCTCTAACACACACACACACACACACACACACATATATATATATATATATATATATATATATATATATATATATATATATATATATATATATATATATATATACGAAGGCCATTGCAAAAGTCATGGCAACTATTTTTCTCGAAAATAGGAAAGAATTTTAAAATTCTGAAATATGCAAATCGAAGGTTAGTGCATATGTAAACATTACATGTAGAGAAACGGATAAACACACACACCACCATAAAGATATAGCACGAGGAAAGAAATGAAAAAAAAATGTCGTTCCAAAAGTGTTTCTGTCAATTGGAACTGTATACAATACTACATCACAAACTACGTGCATTCCATGGTATCAGGAATCTCCACAAGAATCCACAAGATGGTAGGAATTCTAAGATGTCATAGGTACTTTTTCCTGCCCTGTACTATTGTGTACTGTTACAAGGTGATAAGGCTAAACGTCGCACTATAAAATACATGAGAAAAATAATTACTTACAAAGGTACTTCAGTAGGAACGTCATATAAGGGCAATTGATGTATTACGCAGCATACATACCTGTAAGAAGAAAAAAAAAGACAAGTATAAGAAATAATCCGTCGAGTTTACAGTATGACATGGTGAAAGATACATTATATAGCATTCTTTTAGTGAATGGTTTCGTGGTAGAGCACTCACATCTGCTGGTGTGAGGGTCACTTGGTTCAATTCCAGGCCATGAGAATTTGTAAAATAATCATGTTTTAGGGTTTCTTTGGAGTTCTCCCATTTTGTCTCACATTTTCATTCCACCATTATTCAATTTCATTTATCATCCGTCTCCTTTAAGAGTAAAAGCAAGAATCGTTGAATGTTAAACTAAATATTTAATTTGAGTTTCAATATAATTATTGCACAAAAATTACTGTTAAAAGACCAAAGACATAACTGTGTCAAACGATCCACAGAAATCATTTATTTATGAATTGAATGGTACAGTACTGTTGTCGAAAATACACTTACGACTTTTAGCACGATGTTTCTATGTGTAGTATTATGCGTAGGATTTGATACGTGTATTTTCAGGCTTATATTCTGCTGAAAATGAAAACGTCTCGATGCAACTCGAGTACAAATCCAATTTTAATAGTAGTGGCAAACTAAGAAATCAATCTGGATACAGAGCTCCTCCGTGGCTAAGCGGTTAGCGTACACGCCTATGGCGTGGGAGACCCGGGTTCGATTCCCGGCGAGAGCTCATGTGGTTCGGAATCCACGTTAATCAGTAGGTCCACGTCTCATATAGCCTCGCTGCTGAACGGAACGTTAAACTCAAAATCAACTCAATCTGGATACAAGAGATCCAGAATTACAATACATAACTTTTAGCTTCAATAACAGAAGCTAAATTCAATGTTTCATTCAAACACTTCAGGAATTGTATTAACTAAAAAGAAAAAAGACCAAATTATTAAATTTGAATTAACAATAACATCCTATTTATTAATTTAATCCTATTTGTTAATCATAATAATTCATAAGTTACCTTGTTTGAATATTTTCTTCCAAATCTATTACAAGAATAGCTAGTGCTGTCACAGTGTACACCACTTAAAGAAGTTTGATTTGTCACAAAAAATGTATAAATGAAATCTTTGAGTTTTACGTCAAATGGTTATGTTGTGTGGGCTAAAGGAGACGGTAATGATGAAAAATGAATGCAATGGTGTAAAAAAAAAGAAAGTGGGAGGAAACGGATAACCTCGATAAAACCCATGCATACGGTGTTCGTCCACCACAAAACTCACTTGGTACGCGTTCAAATCAAATCAGGGACCTTGGGATGCTTAATTGATTCCAGAAAACCACTGATCACTGTCTATTACTATCTTTACTCTATAGCGATAAATGTTAAAAACCAGAAGTGGCTGATTTATGTTACGTCTAGTCTGAAAAGAGGGTTAAGAGAGAAAATGGTCCAGGGAAACAGTTTCTCGTTATATCTTATCGTTTTTGCTCTATGTAGATCAATATTGAAATCCGTAAGCGGTAGTTATTGTGAATTTCGATTACTTCCTGTTTTAGTAGAGAGTTGAGGACGGAGATGAAACGTATTTTTGAGATCGTTTCAGGAAACAACTTCTCCCTATCTAATTATCGTTTTTGCTCTATAGCAATCAACGTAAAAACCGGAAATAATTGATTTCTACCACTTCCAGTGTGAATAGCATCTCAATTAAGAAATTCGATTACCTAACTTTACATCTTATGCATCCTGGTCACAATTAGTGGTAACCCAGCATGTAGTTGTTGAGATTTTTGTCTCGTAGACGAACAGACAGACAGGCTAAACATGCAAAGGAGTTTGACAAATGGAACTGCTTAAAAATGGAACTTTTAAACATGAAAATTTAGAAAAATGAATCATCACACAAAAATTCCAAAAGTATGTTTGAATCTTGCTTGGTATGATGATAAATGAAGAAGGACAGATTTATTTATTTCAACACTATTGGCAAAGGGGACTTTTTATTACGAGTTTTTCTATAACCACCTCCTTCGTGACTTGGTAGCTTATATGCGTGCTTTCTGTGTACAAGTTCAACGGTGCGATTCCCCGCGAGTGAATTTTCCTTGCGTACAAACCCGACTATTAGTTTTGTCTCATATAGTCTCGGTGCTGAAAAGAAATGTTTACGTTCCAATGAATCAGTCATCTATAATCGTTCAACATAAAGTCACGAAATTTTGACACTTCGGGTCTTTTATATGGCTAAAATATAATTATGGTATTTACTTGGTACGAATTCAGTAGAAGAAATACAGGGCGAATGAAACGATATTTATTATCACCTTTGTTTGTTCAGTTTGTACACAAAAAGTAATGCATAGACATAGCCTAAATGCATGAAACTTGGTATTTTAGAACCTTTAACTTTAGATAAAATGAACATATTGGTCGTTTGCACGAATCTCCAGTAAAGAATGTAGAAGATGCAGGTGTAGTTAGGAGGGGAAAACATTGTATATTGGGGAGTTGTTACTCACAATACGAATATTATTCACTTCCACAAGTTCCTGAAATGGATAATGGGATAGCAAGATGTTTATTATCACGTGTTTCTTTTAAGATATTGGAAATTTTCTATATGCAGTATTTTGTTTCATAGAATATAAATCTTATCTTTCATTTACATCGTTTTTTGCATTCAATGCCGCAGAGGTGGAAGGGAGTGCAATATGATGTGCGAGGTAAGACGCATGACTAGTAAAAATACAGGACATGAAAGTAAAAAATTCTCGTTACACCGTATATTTTCTCCCTGCCGACGCTTGGAGATAAAAACTAAAGGCTAATGATTTCCAAGTATTAACTTGTAGCAACACAGCTGTGTTGTGTGATCAGCATCTGAAAGTGCACGTGGTTAGACTGAGCGAGTTCATATAAACCCACGTCTAACTACAACAGATGGTACTGTGATTATGATATGGCTTGAAACAAAGAAAGGTATACAATGACACGTTTCACTGGTCTAGATTTCAATATAGTTATGTCTTCGAATACAATTACTTAAGTTGAATGAAATTAGACTAGCCAGTATTGCAGTATAGCCATTGTTTATTAGTGCATAGACCTTTAATAATAAATGACGTTTCCAATGTAGTACGACCAACAAGTAAGACTTGAGAATTCATACTATATAGCATACATGGCTTTGGTGCACGACATTTCAAGTTCGATTCCCGACGGAAGAAATCGAATGCACTAGTCATTCAGATGCCACTTTAAAGTGAAGGGCTCTTCCTATATAGCCTCACTGTTGACAAAGGGCATAAATAGCAATCAGTCAATTACTCAATTTAAATTTGAAGCTAAAAGCACCGCAATCCACTTAAGAAATTGTGACTTCTGGTCTGTACTAGCAGTAAAAACGTCAGCATTTAATAGATCATTTGATATTTAGTTATCTTACAAATAACACTTCGCTTCTTTGAATCCGAAATGGCGGATTGCGACACATATCCTGAAAGAGTTCAATGAAGATGCTTATGGATTCCAAGTCTTAATGAAGATATATATGGATTCCTAGCGTCAGTCAGCAATGAATTCAGGAGTTATGGAACTGTAAAGTTAACATAAGAATTCATAGAAAATACAACGTTTAGGTATTTCATTGACGCCTCTTTCTGCTAACCTGAATATAGTGTAACACTGTGGATGAAGATGCGTCACAAGAGTCTGATTGCCCCAGAGTGATTCCAAGAACTTGGCTGGAATATGTTTAGCGGTTACATTTGGCAGCATATGGAAAAAAGAAAAATGAGAAAATAAAAATAAAAACAATATGTTTAAATGAAAGAATCTGAGGTTCTCTGTAAACGCTTCCAACGTGCCTTCAATAACAACCCTTTAATTTAAACCAAATTCAATCTTGCTGTCTGTTTGAATACTATCTTCCTCTTGCTTTTCGTGTGTTATGGATGGTATGGTTTCTATGTAGCATATTACATAAGGATACCAGGAAGATATGTCAAGGTAATGCCTAGACATTGCAGTTCCTATGCATTCATTCCTATGTTAACTTTACAAATCCATAACTCTCGAACCCATTGGTGGGTGACGCTTTGAATCCATATGTATCTTCGTTAGGACTAGCTATGACTGGCTCTTACTTGAAAATCAAGTGTGCGTTTCAAGAAGTCTTTGACGTCGTTCAAGACATCTGTTCCGAACATAGATTTTAGTTCGCGACGGAAATCAAGAAAAAGATGGAAATCATCAAAGCAGTCATCAGAAACCTCCATATTGAGACTAACATTCAGGATCTCATAGCAGCACTCAAAGACAAAGACTATCCAGTCTTCCTTGTTTCACAGGTGATGACTCCCAGCCGATACACCAGAAAAGGGAAGATACCCTTCCCACTATTTTTTATTACCCTCAAGAAGTCTCTTCGAGTCATGACCATCTTTAAGGAAGACCTCCTTCTCCAAATGAAAATTCGTATTAAACCTCAAACGCATGCAGTGCTTTAAGTGTGCACGTTTCGGGCATTTGCAAGCTACTTGTCAAGCCCAGCCAAGGAGTGTCAAATACACCGGCTCACATTGGACTTACAAGTGTTTCAAATAAGACCGAGTCACACCAGCCGTGAGTGAACTGCAATCATTCTTCCAACTTTTCTAGATGCCCTGTGTCCTCATATTGAGCAGCTCCCCACCAGAAAAAAGAAGACATCAAGTAACACCCATCAAAACTCAGCAACAAATCAAATCAAGACACCCAACTTCACCGCACGGCTTGAGAGGAGAAAGTATACCATAAAAGATACCTGGAGACCTAGTAAGATATCTGGAGAAATCTCTCACTCAGAAGATGAAATAAATTCACTCAAGGAACTTCTCCGAATTTTGAAAGATCCCAATCTTCCAACATTACTTTCAATGTTTCGCACTCACATTCTAAAGCTCAAAAAAGCACCTTATGTCTTCACGAAGCTCACTGAAATTCTCGCTAAACTTTTGCGATAAAAGTCAAGTAGTGCTTTTTCAGGACCGCTCTTCGTTGGTGTATTCCTCTACCAAATCTCCACATGACCATCAAGAATTAGCCGTACTCTCAACCAATAGGATCACAGTATTTACTTATGTAACAGACAAGCAACTTACTGCCAACTATAGGAAGATGTATCATCTACAGCGCCCAAATGCTACAGCCATCGCCGAAGACAGCCTTCATCATCTCATATTCATCCAGCACTGCAACAGTTTGAGTTTTCACTCTTCACCAAATGCTTAACATTTCACATACACTACATTTTACATTGGAGGCAAAGACTTCCAAATGAGCCCAGAATTTAAGTAAAGAAGCTAGTTAAATTACGCCTCTACCTCAGAACTAGAATCGCTTCTATCATATTTTAACAATAACAAATAGTAGACTCAAGGCATTTTGTGGTTCATATCAAAAGAAAGAAATGATATAAAGATATGTAGGGTGATACGATAAAAGTGTGAAAGTTGCTGTAATAATACATAGTGATTGTGGGCATCTTTCTTTTCTTTTTTTTAAACTACTTTTTCTGATCACACGGAAAAGAACTAAGCATTCTATTCATGTTACTGCGTTAGTAGCTCTGCTTGGTAAAGATGGGCAAATAGGTTAGAAAACTCATTAAATACTATTTTGTAACTAAATGTAAGATGTTTCTACAGATGGTAAAAGTTACCTCTCCAAGTGACTTGGTATAGTTCATTGTACACTTTTTGTTATTATTCAGCATATTATTTTTTAATCCTTAGAAATTTTTTAAAAATGAATTGGTTGTTCCACTTTTTTCCTTTATAAAAAATATTAATTTAGTCTGTCCATAAATCACGAAATTGATCCTAACCCACCTTTCTCGCTCTCTCACTTTCCTCCTCTGTACTTATAACCTGATTAGGTTTCTCAGGAGGTCTTCTTCTACTTTATTAGACGAAGGTAAATCCTTCTCCATGGTATCTCCTCTCTCTTCCCTCCGAGAGAACCTTGTTTGCTAGAATTCCAAACTCATCTTCGAAGGCAACATAACAGCATGGCTTCAGACCTGAGAGGAATTGGAATTCTAATTCTCAAATGAGATTAGTTCGAGTGCCTCCTTTTGCTAATATGATTGCTCTCTTATTACAGCCATTGCACACCTCAAAAATTTTTTCTTCACTTTCTTTAATATAAAACTAATTGGAAATATGATAATGTTATATGAATATAATTCAATACACTGTTGTGTGAGTATGTAATGGCTTGGTAAAAAAAATCTTACTGAGAAAGTTATTATCAAAATCTAATTTATTATCTAGATGACCATATTGCTTTGATTTTTTCGAACTAAGATCTGAGTGAAAAACCTAACAGGTAAGAATCCAACATGGTCCTTGACGCTCAGTCGTAAGTGTTTGTTTGTTTGTTGTAGCTTCGCATGGCTTTCCAGTACCGAGGCAATATGAAGCGTAAATCTACAGTTTAAAGTGAAATTCAAACAATCGTAATGTGTTCAATGCTCTGCTACCAGGAATCGAACTCGGGACTGTTGTGTAAGACTGAACTTCTATTCATTCTCCATACTACGTTGAGTATGACTTTCAACAACTGGATTCAAGTATTTGCATGAACCAAGCTAACTACTTATTAAATACCACAAATAGGTAAAAGCAGAACATGAATAGCAACCGTATCAATAGCCTGTATGTAAGATACTACCCAATTACAAATATCTCATTAATCTGCTCTTTTATTTACCTCCAAAATGGTTACACATATGTGGAATCTTATTTACAACAAAATCTCCAATATTCATTCATTCAATATAAGCATTAACAGTGTTATCAATAGGTGTACCCAGATATGAAATCCCAATGTACTTCAAATGTGTAAATTATACAATTGTATAGTAGTTTGACGTAGAAAATGTGTAGAAAATTTTTAAAAAATATGGCGACAGGTATTAAATTATGTAAAAATTGCCCAGATGTAAAAATGATTATGAACTAGAATTGTTTTATGTAAAATGGATTAATCATATTATGGAAGAATAGAATATGAAAATCGCTGCCATTTGCAAACAATAAAAACTGACACGATCAAAATGTCATATTGCTTTAAGTATTAACGAATATTGAATTCTGTATATAACAGAGACGAAATGAAAGAATAATGGATAAAGTCATAAATAGGGAAGAGAAATGTTACAATGGAGAACAGAGTAAAATGCCAAAATCAGGAAAAAGTCAAAAATCGGAAAGGATTTCGAACAGTGAAAGGAGACGAGTTACCCAGATGATCGGGACAGAAAAGTTGGGGATAAGTGAAAAATGTATAATAACAGAAAAAGTATAAAGAAGATATGGATGTGTGTACGTATGTTTGTTGTAGGAAATGAAAATGTATATGTAGAGTAAATATGAAGAAATCTCACTTGACGCCACTCTTCAATACAGCACCTCAGTGACATGATGTGTACACTACAGCTGCCCCTGCCGAACCAATCTCCAATATATTTGTTCAAAGCAGCTTAATTTCCCGACAATATATCAAACTGCTATCTCAATGTTTAATGGTTCATTTATTTTACAAAGAATCTGATCATTGATGAACAACAATTTCCAATAGCACTCTAAGTGTTGATGCTCATTTAAAGAAGCATTTCCTGCCTACTTGTATAAACTTAAAACCATACTAAAAAGTTCGACTAATATATGTTTCCCGTAGTAGTTAGGCCTTAAGTATGACGCTAATCATACGTGAAAACGACTCTGCATAAGGCCCGTAATCTCTAACTTGTTACAAGCTCCAACAGGGACCTCAGGACCTGAGGTCCCACAGGCACCAAAGGTGTGCATGCTACCCATTAGATTAAGTTTGTATCATGGTCCCAATGTTAGGTAAGAAGTTCATGCATATCTACAATTCTTCTAGATGTGTGCACTTATGGTAAATAACGCGTTAATGGTTCCACTTGCTAATTGGAATATCTTGGGATGGAATGTCTTATCCAGCCCTCTTGATCCTTCTTTAAAAAAAATGTATTTTATTAGTTTGAATCCCCTATATGATACCTTTAAATTAATTAGAACCTGTTGATTTGTTTACAAAAATTCCTTCAACACTTCCATCGTTAATATCTTCGTTAGCGTCCTATGTGCAGATTATTTAAAAATAAATCTTAAATTGAACTCCGCGGATATGTCCTGTGACGAAGGTTAACGGGGACTCACGAAACCCATTGAAGGTTAAATGCAACTGAATGGCGCTGGAAGAATATATTTAGTAGGATGAAAACAAAGTAGAAATTTTCAAAAATTCACAGACAGAATAATATTTTTAAGATCAAAAATGCAGAGATAAAACCTACATGAAGAAACATTGGAGAGGATACAGATCTTAATTTTGTTTAAAAGACAACCCTTGTTTGGGAGACAATTCTATTATTATTATTATTATTATTATTATTATTATTATTATTATTATTATTATTATTATTATTATTATTATTATTACACGTCTGTTATTAATTCTTTTTATCAAAGAAAACACATCTCAAAGTGTTCAAGAATCTAATCTATAATCAAGATTCTTCTGAGAGAATCTTGAATCTAGATTTAAGACTCTTCTGACAGAATTTTGCGTGTGACAAAATTTGGTATTTGTAAGTGTTTTATAAGAACAGTGCATCGTCATTTACATAACAAGAAGGTATCCAGATCATAAAACAAAAGAACTTAGAATCACAGATTCTCTAGAAATGTATTTCGCAAAATTCTGTCTTACTTACAGCCTAGGGAGCAAAGAATATTCATGCAAAATAAAAGGCTCTAGGCCTAAGTGTTTGGAAATTACATTATTTAGCAATTTAATAATAATAATAATAATAATAATAATAATAATAATAATAATAATAATATTATTATTATTATTATTATTATTATTATTATTATTATTATAATTTTCTTTTGTGTAAGTCTTGAAATGTACGGGAAGAAAAAAGCTTTCTGTAATTTGTATTTTCGAATTTTATTGCTATTATGAACGCTTACCAAGTTAACTTTTAAACCATTTTTACTTCCTGAATGGAGGAAAGACTAGAAGACTTTAAAGGTTAAATCATCCAGTAATATTGCCTCTAAAGTTAATCTAAATTGTGAAGTTTATTTTAAAAGAGCGAGAAGTGTTTTCAGGGAAGAAAAAGAGAAAAATAATGTGTCTTATTTTAATTAAGTAAATCAAACTTCATTTGTAAGTAAACTTTACTTAATTACCATGCTTTTTTTAATCCAAGAAAAAGGAAAGGTAATGATATAAAATAGTTTCCTTGGTATCAAGATTGTAGTTGGAAGCAAGTCGTATTTTCTGTTTGTTTATTACGAATCTAATTTACAGATGGCCCGTGGCACGACACCGTTGGAACTTAATGTACAAATATTTTTTTTAAATAAACGGTTCACTTTTTTTTTTATCATATTCTCAAGAGTTGTTCTATTTTGACAACATACTTCTAAGTAATTTAACTCGAAAACCATGTTGTTTATGCTTCGTCCCAGGATATATGTCCCTAAGTTTCATTGCAGAGAAGTGTTAATGCAAAAAATTAAAATACTACAAAATAAATTAAATGAAATTTCAAGTTTTACATTTCACGACTCTATCCTATAAACTATAGTAGACAGATGATCAGCGCCGTAACTTAGATCTTTTTCTAGGGAGACAAGCATTAATTGCTACGAGTATTTGGGCCCCCTAGAAAAAGTTATTTTTCTAATTCTTAGGCCCCGTCTTACCATCTTTCTCTTACGCTTTATGGACCCCCGGGAGCCTGTGGGCCCTCCTGCACGGCAAGGTCTGCGGAGCCGTTAGTTACGCCTCTAGGCCCGTTCCATACTCGACAAATTAATTAAGGGGACAATATTGACAAATCTCAATGCCATACGAATAAATATTATTTCTAGGGCCCCTAATAGTAGACATTTTTTACTGAAATGAGCCGACGACTCATTTTTGTTTTATTTATCTTTTGTGTGCTGTTTTGTTTATGTAATGTAGTGAACCTGTTTGATGCTTCATTTATAATTTCATGTTCGTATCGCATATGTAGTAAGAAAATTTTTTGTTAAAGTGCCCCCTTCCTCGAACGGCATGGAGCTTCCCTGGGGGTGGGGGACAGTTATCCCCCTGCCACCCACAAGTTACGGCTCTGCAGATGATTACTAAAACTGAATAATTACGAAATAGTTGCTGGCAAAATCAGTGGCGGATCTAGAAAGTAAACACTAGGGATGCCAGCCAGAACACAAGCTACGATTGGTATATCATGCCACTGGGAATGGTAATTTCAAAAACAGCAGGAGTGAGAACCCCGAGATAATGCACAAACATGACGCTGTTCATCACAAACTCACCTGGTTTCGGATCGAACTAGGGATTCCTTGCAGAAGAGGTTAGAGTTCTATTAACATACTAGAGTGTAGTAAAATAAGTAATATCTTCTAGCTCCTCTATAGTCATAAAGTTAAATGTAATGCCAATATCTGCGTTTTTAGAGAAGTTAGTTTGTAGTTACACTTTTTCAACATCAAAGGTATACAGAGCCTAGACAAACGGTTTAATTGAGGTAAGTATTTCAGATTCCTACTAGAAATCGAACCCAGATTCCCAACTAAAGTTGAAAACCATAATCATTTAGCGCGAGAGAGCCCACTTTCTAAAGAGTGTTAAAATTCCTCAACCGCATTGATAAAACCACAGCGCTTCAAGCGGCTCTGAATTTGGCTAAGGTCAACGTGTGTGTTGTGTTTTTAACAGCCGACGTGAACAGCAGAGGTTAGCAAATCTACGACTCAACATACAAATTCTGTTCAGGGATCTGTGATTTCGTGTAGAATACTAAGAAGCGACATCCTATTCGTTCACTTAAAAAAAAAAAAAAAAAAAAAAAAAACGTGGTTCCAGAACGCAGTCAACACACTAAAACGCAATCTCTACCTCTATATCTTGTGAGAATAGCTGACACTTACATGTTGGCATGTGGCTTCGAAGAAAGTTTTCCAGCAATACCGGCTATAGAATGTTCATCCGACAAGCTTCAAACTGGATGCAGCTTGAGTTCATTTTTTTTTCAATCTTCAGTGAAGAGAATTGGAGAGCAAGATATAGAAAAAAAAAAAAACATTAGAAGTGTTGGATCTCAAAATTGTGGGAACAACAAGGGAGGTTTGTTGTGTGATAGTTGTTCATGATAGACAATTATATAATTACTATCAGGAGCATCCATTCTTTGCGCGGGAAAAAAACAAATTACGTAAAATCTTTGAAAGTAAAACAATGTGTGTAGGTGACTAGCGATGATTTCAGCATTTTCAAAATTAATTCTCCGGCTAGCTCACATGCTCGTTCTTTATACATAAAGGATAAAATTAGCGCAAAACAATTAAAAGATCTTAAGGTTATGCAACCAGAAGAACAGGAAGAACAATTCAGTTACTTACCGTACCTCACAGGCGCTAGGAATCCACTGTATAGTTTTTGCATTTACATTTTGAGTCCCCTCAATACCGCCTTGAGTCGAAACTCGAAAATAGGGCTTCTTACGCGATTATATCTCGTGAAGATCTAGTCGTTTAGAAAATTTTGTTGCTCTATTTATCCCTTTGTATACTAAAAGATGTACAGACACACTGACGCCTCCATAATTTATTATTATTATTATTATTATTATTATTATTATTATTATTATTAGATTGGCAGGAGTGCCTGTTCTCGCACGGGAAGAACAATATTTATGCAAAATCTTTCTAAAGAAATGCCTGAAATATATGACTATGAGCAATGACTTCTGTATTCCTCTGTCGATTCTCTGGCCACGAAATATAGATGAGTAAAGACCTGCGGTATTGTCTCTGAAAGATTTGTGATCTAGGTGACAGTGAAATCTGTTGGGTTTTCTGCCTCATATTTTCAACGAACTTAAAAAGTTCGTTACTGAATTCTCTATGTCTCTGTGTGTGTGTGTGTGTGTTATTTTATTTTTTTTTTTAATTTAGAGCCCTCTATTTAATAGAGCATCAAAAACTATCTCAAAGAAGTGATGGAATTTTTCGCGTCACTCTTACCGTTCCTGAGATATTGACCAAAAGAGTTACGATTTCGGGAGATTTAAAGAGCATATCTCAGAAACTATAGGTCATAGAGAGATCATATTCCTATTGGTGAATATCTAAGAGGGTGGTGAACATTTTCGTACCAAATAGTAACCGCTGGCCACTGTCCAACTGCCCACTGGTTTGGCCAGTTTCCAGTTGGCCAGTGACCACTGGTTACTATTTGACACCAAAATGTACACTATCCTCTCATATATTACCAACATCAATATCATCTCTCTATGACTTACTTCTCGAGATATTGGCCAAAACAGTTTCAATTTCGGGAGATTTAAGGAGCTATATCTCGGGAACCGTAAGTCATAGAGGGATGATGTTTTTTTTAATTTTTTTTTTCAATTTTGAGCATATGTGTTTGTAAAACAACATATCCTAGAACGCTTTAACAGAACTCTTAAACAAAACACGAGGAAAAACATAGTACTCAAGGAAATTATAAATGGATAGATATATTACAAGAATTGTTATATATCTATATATATTAGCTTTAAGTATTTGTCGTTGCCGGATCTTAATTCAGAACCTGAGTGAAAACAGATGAAGATTAATGTCCTTTTAAAAAAATCTTCACAACTATTTCATTATCCGGGCATTTATGCTGTTACGTAACCTTGTGTAACCAAAATGTAAGGTTCCATACAGATAACGCTTTTCTAGAAATAACTACCGAAGGAAGTGCATAACGTTTTACCTTCCATATCCCCTGTTCAGAGAACTCTGGAGATGTAACCACTTAACAGAATGCAACCAAGCCTGGTAGGAGTACATTTGGGAACATGCAGAAGCAATTGGTGGATAAAACAAAATTAGTTTCAATTGTCACCACCAGAGGTAATTGTGGCGTTGTACAATACCAAGTAAGTGCAGAGTGGAAGAAAAACGACACTAGTGATGCTATATGATACGAAAGGCTGTAATTACCCCTCCTGTTGGTCTCGTGGCATTGATTACAAATGTTATTAATACCCCGTGGTCAGTGGCAGATTTACGGGGAAGGGTCCTTTTGGACTGAAGTATCTCTTTAAAATTCTTGAATATCTTACAAAAACGAAGTTAAATGTTAGTCTTTCTTGTGGTCCCTAAATTGCAAGCCCTCTCCAAAATCCTAGGAAAAGATTAGTATCAAATTTCGCCTCCAGAGACTATTGTGTTTCTGTTCAGTGTTAAGTACGGTGAGTGTGCTATGGAAGACAAATGATATTATTGATATTCAACGAAAGAAAGGCCGTAATTATGCCTCCGTGCGACGCGTGACATTGATTTTTACTCCTATTAATAACCTCGTGGTGTAGCGATGTGTTATGAGCGATGATGATGATGTGGAGGTCCTTCAGCAAGGAAAATACATGGTGACTAGCACCGTATGGGATGATGATTGCGTTCTAAGGACAGGACCTACAGGGTAACGTGGGATCCAACTCACATGTCTTCACCGGAAATCGAACCCGGGGCCCCTTGAACACAACACAAAGAGTGTGGAAAGAAAAACGAAGCAAACATCGGATCACCATCAATTCACATCTGGCACATATTGGCCTTCAAACCGGTATCATTGAAACACTTGCATGCAGGCGTGAGTAAGTGCCTGGAGAGGTAATTACAGTCTTTCTTGTCATTTAGCATCACTAGTGTCGTTTATCTTCCAGGCTGCACTTACATGGCGTTGTACAGTGCCACAATTACCTCTGGTGGCAAAAATTGGAACCAATTTTTTCTACACCAATCGCTTCTGCATGTTCCCAAGTATATTCTTGCCAAGTTTGGTTGCATTCTGTCGAATGGTTACGTCTCCAGAGTTCTCTGAACTGCGATACTTATTTTATGATAACCTGGTATGTTAACACATACAAGGTTCATTTGAAAAGAAACATAGAAGTTAATTCAGTTCCTTATGGCATCAATAACGACTTAAATCATACTGAAGCTACATTAAGTAGATAACATCAAAGTAGCAATTTCAAGTTACCTTGACCGTAATATAAATTGCTTGAAGAACAACATTAGCAACGGATTTTAGGAGTACAAAGTATTTTGTTGTTACTTAAGACAAATTTACTTCAGACAAGAAAAGAAATATTAGGGCAATTAGATTCCCTCATAAGAAACCGCCATTTACTCCCAACTATGTACTGAATGCACAAAAGACATTACATAAATTAACCAAGAAGTGCCATTTGGACAGTATCAGCATGCACTTCACTACTTGATGAGGAAACATCAAAGCATTGTTAAGCTTCCAGTTGAAGAAAAGTAGATATAAACTGAAAATGCATAAAAGCATTCCATTTGTGATTCTGTTTTCAGAGAATGTTTGCTGAAATTCTCAAAGTATCTATCATTAATATCCTTTTTCTACACGCAAACTACCTATTAAACTGATCGAAAACTTCTGAAGGTTCTATATAAGAACAAAAGAGTTAAGGTTAACCAACATCATTTCTGAGCTATCTACTAATTCTGGTAGCTTAATTTTCAATCTAACAGTTCAAGCAGTGGCGTAGCACACTTTTGCGGGGGCCCCCGCAAAGTACAGAGAAGGGGCCCTAGTTGTAAAGCCGATAGAAGTAAGGTTGAAGTTCTACTTCTTTAAATCTTTATTCATCGCAAGATTTCGGGGCCCTCTATACCTCGGGGCCCCCTGCACTGCGGGGGTTGCGGGGGCAGCTGCTACGCCACTGAGTTCAAGTGAATTATAAGGCGCTGTCAATGAACTCTATATACACTGTTGAATATTAAAAATGAAATACCAAGAGAAAAAAGAAGTTGTAAGCCAAATGTGACACACACACACGTAGGTTAAGGTAAAGACGTGAAGTATTTACACTTATCCTTCTGCGAGATGTTGACAGCAGGCTAGTAGCGCATGAGTCCGTCATTGGCAATCAGAATGACTACGACACGACAATGTATAGAAGGGATGAAACTGTGGATGTTCTCCTTGGGTATGACATGTTGGTCAGCTCATCAAATACGGTAGAGGAGGTCTCTGAGAGACGTTGTTCAATCGTGGACGAGACGTGTCCAATCATCGGAAGATCAAATGAACGTCTGTCAAAAAAAAAAAAAAAAAAATAGAAAGAAAAAGAAAAAAAGAAAAGAAAGAAAAAGAAAGAAAGAAAGTAGTGGACTATCGTGTCCATTTTGGAAATTATGTGCGATTGCCCGTTGAAAGTGGCTCTATGTAGGACCTACAGTAATAGGACTACAATCGAATTTTTAACACTTTATCGATATACCATAGGATGGTCAAAGACCTACACGTATTAATACGTATTAGAGGTGAATGTGTGCCCAATCCAATGGCACCTACCATCACAACACTCTGTATCGAATCAGTGTGGCGGTGCAGAATGCAGACGCCGTACAGCCTGCTGCTACGGTACCAATGGACGTGAATGTATCTATCATGATGATACACACAAAAGAGCGATTTATCCGAGAAGAGAATTTCGTGCCATTCGGCTCTCCATGGGTAACGTTTGATGCGCAATTGTAGCCACATACCTATGCAGGTCAATCAAACGAATATGTATCAATGTATAGCGCAAATGCTACCAGATTTACAATTACTATTCTTATTCGCATTCCGTCCAACATAGACACTAATGATGTGGAAGGGTATTCCGTTGTCGCAATATACTACAATTCTTCTGCGATGAAAGGTGGAAACCTGCTAGAATTATTGTCGCATCGACGAAGAATGGTTTGCCAGCCAAGACACATTTACTCATGCCAACAAACGATAACACAGGTCTGCAAAATTAAACTTGTTTTCTGATGCCCTGGATTGTCTGCTGATGCTTATTGATTTTAAAGTGCTGAAGCCGAAAATGACCTCCATTGCCCTGCATCACGTCAGGTTTTTGGGCAAATGAATAATTCAATTAAAAATTCATCATTTTTTGTGTGTGTTTTGTGTAAGATTTTACTTAAGGAGGTATTGCCCCGCCCCTGATTATCGTAGAGGTATAAGTTATAATATTTTTAATCGTCCAAGACCACACCTTTAGAAAATGTACGAATACTTTGTCAGATGTACCGGTGGGAAATTATGGACTGAAAACTGGGAAAAAGTGTCCTTTCCTTAAAAAAAAAACTATTTTCTGTGGACTAGCAAATGGTAAAAATATAATTTATATTCGAAAAATACCTTTTAATTACTAGCAACATAATCTGTAAATTTGGTCAGGATCGGATAAAACTGAAGTGAGGAAAATATTATATTTTGTACTTATTTCCTCCTAAAATTTTTCCCAGTTAATCCTAATTTATTTAGAAATTTCCTATACCCTCCGTAATTGCAGCAGAGAAATAAATTTTATATCAACTTATTCCTCTAACGCCATGTTTCCATACAATATTACAATCATTCCGGTACCCAATACCAGGAGGAAAATTAGGTACCGAGAATATAAGAAAAACAAGTTTCTTGAAAAACAAAAACATTTGCTTATTTTTGGTTGGCAACCCTGCGCTATACTTGCATGTGAAAAAAATGTCACCTAAGTCATTCTACGCATAATGAAATATTATACCCAAAATCATTCCAATACCTATCGTAGATCCAGTGAAAAGATTATATTAATAACTACAAGATATGTATGAAATTGAAATAAAGCTTATCTGTCACAGATGCTTTTAGAAGCGCTTCTTTTTGCCTTATAGACTTCTCCTGGTGTATTTCTGTTTTTAGGATGTTACTGGAAAGTCCCTGACAATCATCCAACAAAAGTCCACCATCATGTTAACACTCCATTTGCCTTGATATCTTTTTTTTTTTTTTTCAGTTACCCTTAAGTTCTGATAGAGCCGGCCCCCTTGTTCTGCGCTTACCAATTTTCCGGGGAAGTAGTCACCATGAGAATGCAAGAAATGGATCTTTAAGTTCATGGAACAACCAAGAGCTTTGAAAGCTGCCAATATATTGGACAATTTCCCTGTAATTTGGCACTTTCGGACTGCCGAAGAACTTTTCCACTTCTACGAAAGCAATCCAAACTTGTTTTTCCATTTCATTCATACTTTCAAGGAAACGAGCGTCGTTGACGAGTTTCCTTGTATCCGATCCAACAAAAATGCCCTTCTTCAGTTTTCCATCTGATAAACCTAGAAACTTGTAGCACAGATACTTGAAACATTCACCATCTTTAAGGAGAACTTTGATGAATTGTTTTACAAGACCTAACTTGATGCGGTGGTAGCAGAACTTAATTAGCAGGAATTAGGTCCTCCTTCACAGCATTTGCCACTCCGTGTTTGAGAGCATCTCTTTGTGGCCCTGTTTGTCGGTACAATGACTTTCTTTGTTACGACTGTCCCATAAGCAAAAGAAACATGGATATTTAGTAGATGAGGTTTCGGACATTTTATCTATTCACTTTGACGGTAGAACTTAGGGGAGGGAGAAGGGTAGATATTTAAAAATGATCGAAAATGACCGATATTAGTGTGAAATCCATAGTTTTCGGGTTTGCTGAGAGGAACAGTGTCATTACCTATGGCGTTTAAATCCATATTCAGCTCCCCAACTTGGGATACATACATATATGAAATGAAATCTTTGAGTTTTACGTCCCACGGTTATGCCGGTTAGGCTAAAGGAGACGGTGATTATGAGAAATGAATGAAATGGTGGAATGAAGAAAGTGGGAAGAAACGGAAGAACCCCGAGAAAACCCACGCACACGGTGTTTGTCCACCACAAAGTTCACTTGGCGGGGGCTGGGATCGAACCCGGAACCCCAAGCACCGGAGGTGAACGCTCTACCACTGAGCCACGCGGCCCCGCATACATATATATATATATATATATATATTGTTTGTATCATACTTGGAGAGAACGATCCATTGAAGTTTTACAGTATTTTCTTTGAGTACATTGCTCTGTCCTGATCATACCACCCTGTCTGGATTCTTTAGTGTACTGCCGGGTTCAATGATAGAAAACTGCTGAATTGAACCTAGGAAGTGACTTCTGAATAAAATCCAGACTACAGTAGGCTAAGGATGATTCTGGTTAGAACCTCGGTCCGTCGTCTTTGTGATCATAAGTGAAAAGACATCCAACGAAAAGAGAAGTAGTGGGCCCGGTATGGACAGGAAAAGAGGTATGTACACAAAGTCTCTCTGAGTATGATATGACTTTCATCCTAGGCCAATAGACTCATTTATCAATAGGAAGGGAATAAATTCGTATATTAAAAGGTATAAATTTGGGTCTGTTCATTTAATTCGCTTAAATGTTAGTTCATCAGTGCATCCCCAATTCCTTATTATACCTACTCTCGCATAAGGCTTGCCACGATCCCAATTAAGCGTGGTGGAATGCTGGTCTCAAGCACTTATTTTTTTTCTCCTCTCTTCTGATTTTTCCCCATTATTTAGTAGTGCTTATAATACTCAACTTTTTTAGAATAAAATATGAATTTATTTAGAATCCATTTCATGATTGGCATTGTAAAGGTTGTTGTATAGATTATTCTTATTTTCTTTTGTTTTTGACGAATCAGCATCTGCTGTTTGAACTGTCTCGTATGTCGTGTTGCTTTCGAGTAATAATTCGTTGTCTTTTTTCCTTTCTTTTTTTTCTTTCTTGTATGCGTAGTAATGAATTCTTCTCTTGCTTTGTGTTAAAGGCCTCGTTTGCCAACGCTAATATGAATATGCTGAGTTGAAACTTCCTTTTGTGTGTATTAGCGGAATATTCTGTTTCAATAACCACGGAGGTCTTTAGTGGCGTACGTACGAGGGGGCAACTTCGTAGGCAATTAGAATCACAACGTAGCAAAATGACTAGTGAAAATCGGAATAATTTTATGGAGTGTATAGGACAGTTAGTGAAAATTCCGTCTTATACAGGTTATGAGCCTCATAAAGTAGATTTATTTTTTGAACAGTTAGAAAACGCCGGAAGATATTATAAGTGGAATAATGACAAACTGAAAGATGTTTTGCCTACTTGTTTGACAGATTTAGCTTTTGATTGGTTCCTAAATTATAAAAAGGAAAGTACATATGATGGAAAATCTTATGACGATGTAAAGAAAGACATGATTTCCACCTTTAGAGGCATATCTTCGCCTTTAACTGTAGAAGACACGTTACGTAGGGCTAAACAATCTATTAGTGAATCTCCACAAATGTATGCCATTCGAAAAGCCAGATTAGTTGCGTTGTATTTGCCCACTGCTACCGTTCAGCAGACAATTATGTATATTATAGACGGTCTTAGGTCCAAGTACATGAGTGTAGTTGCCGACAAGCATTTTGGCTCAGTGGACGAATTAATAAAGCAGTTGAACAGTGTAGATCGAAAAGAAACAATGTTAAGTGAACGTATTAAGGAAGAACAGCAAGAAATTAATGCTTATGCACAAAATCCCTTCATTCCGCAGGGAATACCTTACAATTTTCCTGGTAGTTCTTGGATGTCTGGTCAGACACCAATGTTTCCTCATGTACAGGGGAATTCTCATTCATTTCCGCAGATGCAATACGATTCTTCATTTCTTTCTTCGTATCATTTACCACCTACTTATCAACCGCCGGTACTAGCTCCAAATTCTTTTCATAACAATGAAATACAGAAACTTTCTAAAGAATTAGGGGAGGTTAAACAAGCTTTAGCTCGAAGCCACAATGAGACGAGTAAGGGTGAGGTTAGCACCTCTAATTCCCAAACGGATATTGAGAAAGTGTGCGAAAATATGCAGAATCTTGTGTTAGCTCTTGAATCATCCATGAAGGATAAGAAAAAATATAACAATAATTACAAGAAGAAAAAGCCGCAAACTCAGAATTATTTTAACCGGGAGAACGAAGCACAGGGTAGTTCAGCCAGTAACCAGAACACGGGTCAAAATAATTCTGATTCGTACAAACCTATAATATGTAGGGCTTGCAAGGGAATAAACCACATTGCTAGATTTTGTCGAGCTCCTAAGCAAAATTTAAACTAGAATCATCTACGGATCGAAGGGGGGATCTGGTAGATATTCAAAAGCATCAAATCCCCATAAGAGTAGAATCAAGGTTATGTCTTATAACAGCTAAAGTTAATGGAATGCAACAGGACTTAGTAATTGATACTGCAGCCATGATTTCGGTTTGGCCTGAGCATTTGGTTCCAGAAAACGTGAAACGTGTAAAAATTACTAGCAATCTCATAGGGGTGTCTGGTGCTAAAATTATTTCAAAGGAAGTAATATTTTTGAAATTTTTCTTAGGAAATAAGTCTTACGTACATTGTTTTAGAATTATACCTTTGAATTCTAAACCTTTATTGGGCATTGATTTTCTAAGTCATCAAAATGCCTCTATTTCCTTTTCCGACTTGACATTGACATTGTATAGATACGGTAAACCTCCCAAATCAAATTTTACGAATTCTCAGAAAATACAGTATGTTTTACCAGATAGTATTTTGTCAAAAGTCAATATACAAGGACAGCCTCAATTAGTATTAAAGGTCAAAACAAAACTTTTGCCTCACACACGTACTTTTGTTCCTATAGACTTAGTAAATGTTCAGAATGTAGAGGAATATTCGTGTTTTGAACCAAACGTAGATTTGTTGTTAAAGCGCAATATTTTTATTCCCAATGCATTGTTGCCAAATCAGGATAGACTGATTCCCATTATAAATCCAAATCCTCACAATGTAGTTTTAAAGAAGAGTACAGTTATTGGTTATGCATCGTCTTGTGACGTTGTTTGTAAAATATTTGAGGAAGAGGGAGAAGGCGAAAAGGCACTAGACTGGGAAAGTGAGTTAAGCGAAACTGAAAAAGAAAACCTTAGAAAGCGTATAGAGTATCACCAGGAGCGCTATAATCCTTCTTTGTTAAATGTGAATCCGGCTTTGTCTCAGTCTCAAAAGGACACAATTTTAAACTTAATTTTTAAATACAGCGATACATTTTCTTGGGATCAAACTTGTACAGGTGTTACTAGTCTTATTAAGTGTGATATTCCTACTGATGGTACTATTGTTAATGTAAAGCAGTATCCTGTTCCATTGCACTTGGTAGATCAAATGAGAGATGAATTAGAAAAATTAGAATCTCAGGGTGTGATACGTAAGTCTAGGTCTTCAGGATTTAATAATCCTGTTCTTCTTGTAAAGAAACCTCAAGGGGGTTATAGATTTATATCTGATTTTCGATTTTTGAATCGGATTGTGCGAAAAAATGAGAATTTTGCAATACCGTCCATGGAGCAAATATTTACGAATTTAGCAGGTTGCAAGTGGTTCAGTGTTCTTGATTTAAATTCTGGATTTTTTAACATTGAATTGACGGAGAGTTCTAAACCTAAAACAGCTTTTAGCATTCCTAATATTGGTAGTTGGGAGTACAATTGTATGCCCCAGGGATTATGTATTTCTTCCTCAGTGATGTGTCGCTTAGTAGCTATGATAACTGCAGGTATTTCAGCCTCTGAACTCTCCACGTTTGTGGACGATTTCATATTTTATTCTAAAGACTTTTCCTCTATGCTCAATACAATGGAAGAAGTATTTAAGAGACTTCGTAGAGCTAATGTGAGATTAGGAGTTAAGAAAACTCAGTTATTTTATAATGAAGCATTGATTTTGGGACATCTTGTATCCGAGCGTGGTATACAAATTGCGCCGCATTTACTTAATGCTGTGAAAGATTTTCCTCGTCCTACAACAGTTAAAAAAGTGAAGTCATTTTTAGGGCTTACTGGATACTTACGAAAACACATAAGGAATTATAGTAACATAACATTACCTCTTCAGGGATTATTGAAAAAACGAGCGAAATTTCATTGGGACGAGCAATGTGAAAAAAGTTTTCAAATGTTGAAAAAGTGCATTGCATCCGCGCCTGTTTTAGCGCCCTTTCACACGAAGCGTAAGACCTTTTTACATGTAGATGCAGCTTATGACGGGCTTGGTGCTTGTTTATTACAAGAAGATGAGAATAATGAAATACACCCAGTTGTATTTTGCAGTAGAAGTCTTAGACCACAGGAGAAAAACTATGATGTTATGTCTCTAGAAATTGCTGCTGCTGCTTATGCATTTCGTGTTTTTAGATTCTTTTTGTTGGGATGTAAGAAATTTACTGTTATCACCGATAATGCTAGTTTAAGCTACTTACAAACATCCAAGAATCTTACAGGCAAGCTAGCTCGTTTGAGTAATTTCTTTCAAGACTATAATTTTGTCATTTTGCACCGTAAGGGCGTATCCAATAAAATAGCGGATGCATTGTCAAGAAACCCTGTAAATGAGCCAACAGAAGAGGATAATGCAGTTGATATAGAAAATAGGCTTAATTTTCTTAAAGACGAAAATTTCGACATTTCTGTCTGTCAGAGGAAAGATAGTTACCTATCTCAAATTATACGAGTGTTAGAAACGGATGGATTATGTAGTGAAGTGGAACCGAAAATTCAACGGGCAGCCTATCATTTCTCTTTGAAAAATGGTATACTTATGCGCAGGCAGAAAATTGGTGAAGAAATTGTATATTTGATTTGTGTTCCCTTGTGTTTACGTAAACATGTTTTTGAACAGTATCATGTTTCTCCACATGGCGGGGCCCATATGAGTGCACTCAAAGTTTATGAGAATATGAGGCGTCGATATTATTTTCATGATTTAAAGAGATATGTGTATTCTAAAGTACGATCGTGTATAACTTGTCAACTTGTGCGTCCGATATATGGGAAAAAACCCCACACATTACAAATGTGTGAGAACAGTCCTGTACCATTTACTTCGATCACTTGTGACATTTACGGGCCGACTGTACTAGACAAAAATAAACATCGTTATCTTTTTTTGATAATTGATGATACAACTAGATTTCTGGTGACTACAACATTGGAGAAAGTAGATGCAGAATCAGTGGCGGATGCTTTAGTGAATCATGTTTTTCTAAGGTACGGCACACCTAAATTTCTCAGATTGGACAGAGCTTCAAGTTTCAAGTCTGCGTTGTTTAAGGAGCTGACTCAACGGCTGGGGGTTACTTTGAAATTTGCAGATACAATGGCCCACTTTAGAATTGGTGTTGTTGAGAAGGCTATACAAACAATTTCTATGCTTCTCAAAGCGTATGTGTATGATAAACAAGAAAAGTGGTCTGATTATGTTCAATCCATCACATTTTCGTATAATACTGCCGTCCATTCTGGAATGAAGTTTTCCCCTGCTTATCTTTTAATGGGCTTTAATCCATCACTGCCAGTGGATAATACCATGTCTGTACCTGTTCAGTTTCAATCTAATGAAGATCGACTGAAGAAGATTGAAGAAGCTCGCCGTGAAGCATATATGAATCTTTGCAAGAAATTTGAATGTCAGAAGAAAGTATCTGACGCGAAAACGTCGCACCCACAATTTTCAGTTGGGGAGACAGTCTTAATTCTGGACGTAAACCCGAAACCAGGAAAATCGAAATTTTTCAGTCAAATATACAGAGGCACTGGTATAATAACTAAGAAGAATGATGAGAATAGTTATATCGTGCAGTATTATTCTCCACGTGGTAAACTTGTGGAAGATTCCATTACTGTGTCCAGATTGAAGAAATTCTTTCCAGAAGAAAAGGAAGAAGAAGAAGAGGAGGAGGAGGGAGATAATAACAAAGCAGAAGTAGAAGAAAAGGAAGGACAAGAATCTGAAAACAGGAAGAAAATTAAACAACAGGATTTTGGGCAACAAAAAATACAATCCGAGGATAAGGAGACATCTCGAATCACGAAACATGATGAACATCCGGACCATGAGCAAGATAAAACCGGTGATGGCCCTAATCTTCGAAGATCAGAGAGACTCCTTCAGAAACATATGAAGACACTTGTGTGATTGTTAAACAAAAAGACAGAGTAAATAACACTAAAGGGAATAAAAAATTAGATTAGGGACTAACACAGGTGGTGGTCTCCAATAACGCTGTTCATTACAGTAGCATGGGCGAGTGGTGGGCGCCTGTGTATTCCAGTTTGTCAATATCTCACCCCGATGGCCAGGCTACGATTTGTGGAAACATAAATCGTCCTTTCATTCTTCTATACTGTAATGGAGAGTGTTATTCCTTCTTTTAAACTATTTAGAATCATCTTTTCTATTCTTTTGGTTAGATATAGGAGGGGGGAATCCACGTTTAAACCATAACATCTTTCGCGATTTAGAGATCTATTTTTTTTACAATTAGAGATTACATATTTTAATTTGTTGTTTCAGCGTTCTCTTAGCAGAACGTGGTCAATAGGTCATACTCCTGACATCTTTACGTTTGCTGAGTTTTCTTTTATTGTTTTGTTTCCGTTGGTCGCTTTATCGTTGAACGTCTGTATATGTATGCTGTAATCAAAGTACAACATTCTCATTTGCCTCCGATTTTTCTTTTTCTTTTTTGTAGTTCAATTAAGCTGAGTTAGCGTATGATGATAATCAGAGGGTTTTGTTTTGTATCATGTTTGAAGTCTTATTTATTTTGATTTTATCGTTCGATTACAGGTTAGCTGTAATTCAAGATGTAAGACAGAAAAATGAGTATATGTACGGGTAATAATGATGCTATTTTAATGTAGAATAATAGAAGTATTAGTTTGTCCTTTTGTTAGGTACCAGGGACGTTGTTTACTATTGTTTTATTTCTATTGCATTACTAGTTTTATTTAGAAAAGAAAGGATCTATTGGGAGTATTTCCAGTAGTATGTTCACGTATAATTCGTTTCTATTATTCGTCTTCATTGATAGCATCTATTCGTGCATGTTTTGTATTTTTTTTTTTTTTTTCTACTGAATGCATGGAAGTTGATTTTCGTTTCCTTTTTGTTTGCTTACAGGTGCACAGGAAAGCGGATTAATCTTGCGATCTTTCCGTCTTATTTTGATGATCGTAAGCTTATCATCTCTAACCGCTACTCAGCATATGCAAGTTATTTCTGGCATCTATTTGAAACCACTACCAGGCATTATTTCATATTCCTACAGTGTACCACTATTCCACAATTTCTTGGTCAGTACTACTGTTCCTTCTTTTTGCATTCCTGCTTTTCTCTACTTTTCGATTTTGCTTGAGAAATCTCTGTTGCTCTTGCAAAACGAAAACAGTTCAATCACCTCGTCCGAAACCAACGATATCTCAGCCAGTAATTAAAACAACAACGGATTCTTTTCCTATAACAAACCAAGATTCTCCATTGCCATGCCTTCCTCCACCCCTTTCTATATATGAAGATTATTTAGAACCTAAAGTAATAATTAATAAGGCATACTCTGAAATTTCTTCTCTCGCTCATCTTAATCAAGTGTCATAAAGTTTATTTGGCCTAACGGTGAGAGTTATGTGTACTTTGAGAGTTATTTGTGGTGCATACTCCGATGCCCTTTTGGCCCAAGAGATAGTTATGGAACTATGTATATCTTTGTTAGATTATATGTGATTATCATATTTAAGAATTATTATCACTGCATAACGTCTTGTGTTCACTCACCATAGACTGCGCTAATATCAACCGGTGTGCTCGTGAATAAGACCTTTAGTGGAAGCACAGACTGGTTTCCATCAATTGTGGTACAAAAACGTATTTATGAACTTTCATGAATACCACCAGCCTAATGAAGTTTTTAGAATTAAACTCATCCTTGTGTTCTTAATAGTGGACAGAGATAACGTTATTCCTGCTCTCTGTGATTGAAACATTAGTGTGACAGTGTTATGTGATATTTGGTGATGGTGATAATTATTATTACTACTTTGTGATTATTATAATATTTTCTTTTTAAAATTAATTCAGTGATGTCATGCTTCAGCAAGACAGTGTATATTAACATTTCAGCTCAGTTTTCCTACATCTGCATAGACTGTATAGCAATAGTATGTCTGCGAACTATCAATTCAGACCATGGACGCCATTCATTTATTTTCTCTTAAACATTGAACTTTGTAGTGATATTTCTTATTCTGTGTACATTTTATTTATTTTATTTTCTTGTTATATATGAAATTCGAATACGGTTGGTATTCGATGGCCACCGGGAGAATGTTTGTATCATACTTGGAGAGAACGATCCATTGAAGTTTTACAGTATTTTCTTTGAGTACATTGCTCTGTCCTGATCATACCACCCTGTCTGGATTCTTTAGTGTACTGCCGGGTTCAATGATAGAAAACTGCTGAATTGAACCTAGGAAGTGACTTCTGAATAAAATCCAGACTACAGTAAGGCTAAGGATGATTCTGGTTAGAACCTCGGTCCGTCGTCTTTGTGATCATAAGTGAAAAGACATCCAACGAAAAGAGAAGTAGTGGGCCCGGTATGGACAGGAAAAGAGGTATGTACACAAAGTCTCTCTGAGTATGATATGACTTTCATCCTAGGCCAATAGACTCATTTATCAATAGGAAGGGAATAAATTCGTATATTAAAAGGTATAAATTTGGGTCTGTTCATTTAATTCGCTTAAATGTTAGTTCATCAGTGCATCCCCAATTCCTTATTATACCTACTCTCGCATAAGGCTTGCCACGATCCCAATTAAGCAATATATATATATATATATATATATATATATATATATATATATATATATATATATATATATATAGTATAACTCGCTTTGTCCCCATTAACATAGACAGCATTTTAAAGTGACCACATACCAACCACTCGTGTTTTTCATACTTTATTTTCTCCAGTACTAATTTCAAACTCTCATACATTTCTTTCACGTGAGTGGAGTGGCCAATTGCAAGAGATGCTTATGTATTGCCACTAAGCAGGAGGACAGATGTTAGACTGTTTTTAGATGAAATGATGAACAACCTCCAATCAGATGCATTATATTGTATGTGATACTGTCCCATGAAACCGTAAATATTATTACTATACAGAAGAGCTTGCTCTTGAGCGAAATATGGAACAAATATTTTTTTTCACGAGACCGGTACTAAGAAAACGCTGTACCTGGCGCAAGTAGGTTTCTTTGATTTCAATCGAGATCCTAATAACTCAGCATAATCCTTAGGCAGTGCAAGATTTTTTTTTTCAAAATTATGTTTTTTTTTCTTTAGCTTTTTCAATACTGTTACGGTTTTCTACTTTTTTTAAGAGTATGGGACGATAAGGCATGATTGATATTTCGTTGGAATTTGTGTTTCATAAGTTTTCCAACGAGGTATAATTCATATCAGTATGACAATTTGGCGTCGCCAGGGCTGCCAAACTGGGCAAAATGGTGGTTGTGGGAAAATACAAGATGCCATAGTAGGGTCGGAGTTCCGAATTTTTTCTCCCTTGCCATTGGATCTACGCCCCTCGTTTTTTATGTGAGTGGACCCAATGTCTGGTCTACATGTGAGAATTTTTTGTGTGTCTACGCCAACGATCAGGGTTACCAGAGTTCCGAAAATAAAAGAAAATAAGAAAACAATTTTCTTCTTCTTCTTCTTCTTCTTCTTCTAAGGGTATGGAATTGAGAAGCATAAGTGATACCTCGTTAAAATTTATGTTTCATAAGCTTTCCAATGAGGTATAATTCATGTCTCTGTGACAATTAGAGACATCGCCAGGGCTGCCAACTTAAAAGTCTACTAATCTTTTGAAATCCCGGTGTCTCTAGGATAATAATGCTGATGATTTTTTTTTCTTTAGGAAAACGTGGGCAAATTCTGACTTCATTTTCGGACTCCACGCCCCGCAATGTATAAGAAACGACCAAAATATCTCGGGCATCATTTTGGTCGCAGAACTATGTAACTACTGAATTGTGTCTGTCTGGGCAACTTCTGGTTTCAGTTTCCAAAGGGTGTGACTGGCACTCATGATGTGTTGCGAAGCTAATTTCACTATCCTTCCAATTTCTACACATTCTACAAATACTTGACCAACACGGTATATTCTTCCTGCTGCTTCATTTTAAATGTCTAATAGTGTATTATTTAGAAAACACATGCATTTTGTGAAAGTATGATTAAAGAAAGATGGGGCAAGTGAGACAGAAAATGTAAGTGCGTCCAACCACTTAAAATCTGTAATTTACAGTATCATAGACAATGAGTTAAGTGGAAGCTTGGCGAAGGACATGAGCTCTTAGCCTCGTGTACGGATGGCAAAGAATAATGAAGTGTGCCGTGAAGCCAGTAAGTGATATAAGTGATAAATAAGATGGACGCACTTGCTCCATTGTTATCAAAAGTGTTTCTCCTAATAGGGCATAATACAGGATATGTGAGGTTAATCGTATCTAATGTATAGGAGAATGTCCAACGTACTCGCGTTTGATAGTACACATTTTATTATTGTTATTTCTTACTGTAGTTTATTAGCCCCCTTTTATTTTTATAATTGTCGAAGTTTGATGTAGATTAACATATGCTACAAAAGCATATACATTTGCTTTTGATGGACAATTTGGTTCTTAAGAGCGGACTTTAGCTGTCTAAAACTATGGAGAAGAAGATAAAGCTCACACCTGAACAAAGGAAACTGCAAATGACTGGAGCTTTCACATCTTTATCTGAAGCTGATGGAGATGATGATATATTATGTCTGTGCCACTCCGAAAAGTTTGCCGACACAAATGTAGTGAACCGGATAATGTGTGTAGAATGTAATTAATATATGCACGAGAAGTGCATTGACAATGTACCAGCATGAAAGTTTTGTTTGTGACTCTTGTTTGTAGAACTTCAGTCTTAAAGTGTAAATAGAAAAAGAGTAAAGATTTGCTCTTCGGTGCTATTTGTTTTGATTACCGAATAACTTCCTTGCGTTCCATTTTTGTTTCAATAATATAAAATTACATAACACTTGAGTGTTCATCTAAAATTTATTTCATGTTACATAAGAATATTTTGTAGTAGGATACATAGGAACTCTTTTATTTTCTTTGTGGTAGAAAGCATTAAATGAGTCTCTTACCCTACTAGGTAGGACAAGTGCGTCCAGTTGTACTTTTTTTCATATTTACTATTTAATTACGTTATATTACAAATGCATTCACTTTTAGACTTCAATACACCCCACTCTTTCTATTGCAATATGTTTCAACATTTTAAATGTTACGTTATGCACAATGAGAACAGTTTTATCTTAATAGTAGCTGGAATACCCGTTCCTCGCACGGGAAAAATAAGTTTATAGAAAACATTT
Organism: Thermobia domestica; assembly: GCF_964235325.1. Taxonomy (NCBI): domain Eukaryota; kingdom Metazoa; phylum Arthropoda; class Insecta; order Zygentoma; family Lepismatidae; genus Thermobia; species Thermobia domestica. The sequence goes on from NC_137469.1 coordinate 91,706,943, forward strand.
GATACCCTTTCCCACTTATGATACGCATTTCAATTAAAGTGCAATGACAAAAATTCGTATGATAGTTCTACTCTATTTTTGGTATAGATTTTGAACTCTTCTACCCTCTTAGGATAGATAAGCCACTTAATCAAAAACCTTGAGGGAGGGACTATGTTCCGAGATTCATTTCAAACGGTAAGTCGTTTTCCGTGATCATGAATAGCAGACAATATTTATTCCAATGTGGCGATAAGATATAGAAATTGCACCTTCTCCCTTAAAACCGGAATTTTGCAAATGCTGGGTTACTTGTCTGCTTATTTGTAATAACGAGTTTATATACAGTTTTTCAAGTTCATAATTTGAACTGCTCATGAGATACTGTATTATCTTCATTAAGTATGAATTCCATACTTCGTTAGGATACATCCTGTAATCAAAGCAGTGACTGAAACCAATAACTGTTTGTTGTTTTTAATTATATATAACGAATCTCACACATCCAACTTAAGCAAATCCTCACATTAAACATTTTACGAATAAATAATGAATGGGAACTTGTAATGGACTGGTTTGATCTATTACAGCGTTTTGTGTTATTTCTCTGTTTGTACCCTTATTCTTACCAAACTGATCTTCAAAGTAAAAGATGGCATAAAATTTATCTGCACCATTGAAATGTTGGCAAAATTGATACTGAAATTAATGCCTGTTTTTATGCTTCTTCTTTGACAGTTGAAGTTTGATCTTGTTATGTTAGAAAGAATAGTTTTGGGATATAGAGAAATAGGTGGTTGATGTGTTCCCTTCTAAAGTGGTAAATTTTATATATTGTTTCTGGACGTAATATAGCTTAAATAATGTCCAGCTAAATTTAAACGTCCGGAATCCACAAGGATTCCGTGAATGGAATATATTCCTTTCCTCTAATAATCACGTTTGATGCATGTTATATCAGTAACTTTATACCAAATTCTGAATTAGCTTAAAAATATGGCGATAGCAGTCTGTAATGTCGATTCTCAGGTGCGGATTCTATTGTACGAGTATAATGCAGAGACTTTAAATTGATATCTGATGTTCTTTACGTTGTCAACGGAGATCATCTATGAGATATTCTGCGACGAAGATTATTAATTATAATTGATATAAATATTTGATGAAGTGAATAATTGAATAAAAATATGAAATAATAGTGTTAGATAATTATATATTGAGTAAATGATGATTCTCCTTAGGCAATTGATAGCCAGTGACGAATATAAACATTATTTGTTTGTCACGCATTTTCTTAAGTGTATCTTAAGCTCCTCACCTGTTATTATTTAATCATAATTCGTATTAGAAACTGCATACGCCCCTTAACCTAATTGGAGCTAAATAAAAAATGATCCGTTGTGTCAAAAGTTGGTTGAAACATTTTATTTTCATCTTTAGTAGATTTGCAACCATAAGTATTCCTGATATGTTATAATGCTTTGTGTTTTCTTCTTCTGGTGTGGCTTTCCTGCGTGGTGCAACGTATCTGCAATCTACAGTCCGATGCTTGCAGCTGATGAAAGTAATCACTTTGTGATCTAATATATCATCAGCCAACAAATATAATCAGTCCAGAAAGAGAGGACAGTACAAACTGTCCTCCATTATACCAGCTTTGCCTATTTATACTATAATGAAAAATAAATTAAACGCTGACCAATGTAAACCAATTTATGATTATAACACTAATATCTTGTGTCAGTTTCGCCAACTAACCACTTAGCTTCATTAGACATTAAATGACCAAGTTATGAGCTTACTTGCAAGGAAATGTCATGAAAATGCAGTCGCATATCAGCAGATGGAACACGTCTCAGTCATGCATTTCTCGAACCTAGCATATAGCTCATATGTCCCACGTTCTCCTTGACCTTTTAGTTTACGTGTAATATTTCTTTAATGCTGTTTGCAGTTTTTCCTCTTAAATAAACACTTTAGTTACAATAATGCTATAGTGATTATATCGATGAAACACTAAGTTCATATGTGAAATATATATACTCGTATATTTTCTCCTGGAAAAATTCTGATATTTCACCGAAAATGTTCCAATACTTTTAAGAGTGAATGTTTAAGTATAGGAAATACCCGGAGAATTTACCACAAATATCAAGCAAAATAGGACGTTAAAATAAAATTTTAAAATACAATTTGAATTTAATGTCTTCACCGATAGAAGCACATGAATACTGTAAGAGGGTAAGTCATTAATGCGATATATGTTTCATAGTTTAAACCTAAATGCGTCCATACATTAATAGCGTCTAAATAAGAAAACAAAAGCAAAAACGAACAAGACAGATTCACTTCTTCTCATAAAGTAAGGCTTACTCTTATACGATTAGTGTTTGAAAAAAATCCCTAAAAGTTTTTTTTTTCATTTTTCTAGTATACAACAGAAGCATGTATGCTTCGTTAACATGATATTCCATGTACATACATGCTCACTGCAAAGCAGAAATTTCCCAGTAAAGTTGGCATTATTAGTTGAGTTGAAAAATACGACGGCAAATATCGATCCAAATTCTTAAAGCTAGCTTACATCAATATTTCAGACGTGAGTATATTAATATTTCAGAACTTTGTGATGGCTTTGTAACTTTTCTAACTTTCCCACATATATTGGAGTAGTTGCTCTATATAGTGAATGGAGGAAAATGTTAATTTAGGAGGAGTAAAAAGCTGTATGTCTTGAAATGTAGCGCCCTTTAGGCAAATTAGCTCTCAAGTGTCACTAACAGGTGTATTATTCCATTTGTCGTTACATAATTATGACATTTTCTAGAAACAAGTAGTAATACTTAATATACATTTAGAAATCCTACAATTACAAAATAAAGGCAACTGTATAGATATCAACTTTTCTAATAGAGGCATATAAGGAATCCCTCCGTAATATCCAATGGTTTGCCGTACCACCAACTTTTTTTTTAAATCTAAGGAGTATTTCTTGTAAATATTATTCGGTGTTCAAAATAAATTACATGTATACTGATTAATTATATTTGTGATAATTGATAAACTATCGAAAGTACATTATATTCTAAAAAGATGCTGATTAAAACGTCCTCTTTATCATGATGTGAAGACTAGTATGTATGATGTATATGAGTAATTATGAAATGTGATATTTTATATATATACGAGGGATGTCCGAAAAGTACTGACGATTAGTGTAGGAATCTTAACGGTCTAAGATTCTTTTCTTTTATTTGTAAAATAAATAAAAGTCCATAAGTTCGCGCGCCATAATACAACGATATTTTGTATTTTTAATTGTATTCTTTGGGTAAAAGTGTGAGATCTTTTCTATAAATATGCACTAGCCAGCTAGGTTAAAAAGAAAAAGAAAAGGAAATATATCTTGTTATAAATCAATGTATGTTTTGTTGTTTATATTTTTCTAAAAATCACCAAGAAGACATATAAATATGTTACGATAGAAACAGAAGCAAGGTTAGACATAATGACAACTACTTTTTAAGGATCACAAAGTTTATAATAAGAAAGTATAAAATAAACGACATTTTGCATTATGCCAATTTACTTTCTTCATTGTGGCTCAATAAGATAATATAATGTTAGAATCAGGACTAAAACAAAAATAACAAAAGTATATTGTTATGTTTTATGGTGCCGAAACGTCGAGAAACCTTGTGTATCGTTCAGAAGTTTTAGTAAAACGATCACAATTGAGCCTAATATTAATTATACTATTCTAAGAAGTGGCACAAAAATAGATAGACGTGTCAAGATGAGTGATATCGAAAACGAAGTGGTTGATAACAGTATGAGTGAGACCGGAACAAATCATACTGAAAGTATGGTTGATGTATTCAAACAATTGTCACATCAAATATCTCAACAAAATATGCAGTTACAATAACAATTTGATGGAAAAATGAATCAACTTAAGGATGAATTTTCACAACAATTTGATGGAAAAATGAATCAACTTAAGGATGAATTTTCACAACAATTTGATGGAAAAATGAATCAACTTAAGGATGAATTTTCACAACAATTTGATGGAAAAATGAATCAACTTAAGGATGAATTTTCTCGACAAAATAGACAGTTATATCAACTTCTTGATAGCAAGCTGGACAAACAACAACAGCAATTTGATACTAAGTTACTCGGAATACAACAGCATTTGGACCAGCGCTTTGGACAAATGATGGAACGAATGGATCAGCACATGAAACAGATTATATGTAGGTTTACTGAAGATATGTCATCACAGGTTAACATGAATGCTTTAAATGTACCTGAACCTTCCACAGAAACAACGGAAAATGCAGATTTTGAGCTTACATTAGTGAAATTTACTGAGTTTTCGCAAAAACATACTGCCGTATTGGTTGGATCAGATTATCCTAACTTTTCTTTTCAGTCGAATGGTTTTGATTGTCTTATGCATGCTGCGTGTAATAAAGATTTTGGTATGCATAAATGTGCGAAAAGTTATGATCGTTTTCGTCCAGTGAATGCTATTGACTGCTTGTATTCCCAGTATACTCAACATGATATTAATCCTGAAGATGAAGTAATGGTAATAGAATGGTATGTACATGACATTAGTTCATGTAGCAAGAAGAAAGTTGATTTCAGTATTCGCGAAATTCAGAAAGAAAACGTGTGTTCCTACCAGTGTTTGTATTGATTGGCCGATTGAGTTGAATCTGTTGAACTGTGTATTCAATGACAAGACCAAAATGATAATAGTGAACAATTCGATGATGCCTTTACGGAACATGATACAGTGCGTTGATTTCAATTATCTAAGCATGATATTGCGAGATTTTGAAAATCCCTCAATGGTATAATACAGTAATAACTTGAACCAAACTAACCTTAACCGAAACCAACTTTGTGATCTCAATGTAAAAGGTGATGTTAAATACATGTGTACCGGTAATGTAACCAAACCTAACTACAGAGATGGAAGTCAAAATGATTGGATTGACAGAAAGAGAAAGAAATCAGACAGAAATTATCCGCCTGACAACAATGGGGCTACTTCTAAGAAGCAAAACAGAGATACATCGGATGCCCCGAGGGAGTCTTCGTGGAACAAAAACCATGGCAGGACAGACTACCGTGGATGTCATCTAAAGGACAAGTACAGATCCGCCAGGAGACACGATATTTCACCACCAGTGAAACGAATGAGAACTGAACCTCGTAACGTAAACGAACCTAATCCTAATAGCAACAGTAATAGTAATTGTGTAACCGAACTTAACCTTAGTAATAATAGCAATAGCAATCGCGCCACACGTAGAAAGCATGTAATCATCAGATCTTATTTTCTTCGAATTTGATTTTGTAGAAAAATCAAAGAATCAGGACTAAAACAAAAATAACAAAAGCATATTGTTATATATGCCTGACCCGTACTTCTAAACCAGATTACAAAATTTGACATGCCTTATCTTTTCATACACCCTTGGCTCAATTATGTCATTGTTATTTTCAATTTACTGTGGAATATATCTTGTTTGATTTTACTACTTTAAACTAGGCTTTTCCAACCAGTATATCATGAAAAATTCCGACTTAAAAATACTTTTTATATCATCCTATTAGTCTAGACTTCATACATTTTATTTTTACTATTAACACTTTAGTAATCAGTTTTGAGACACCAGTTTCAGCAATCAGGTTGTACCAGTCAACGGCTGTGACGGCAATGCATAATTCTAACCTAACAACAACACCTAATCTAACCTCTTTTGCAGTGCCGTGGGTATTCAGTAAAGTGTGTTGTCGGTTAAAAAAAAAGTTGGAGAGAACTGCTTTAAATGATGATTAATGATTCCTTTGATAATACAATATTTTTTTCAATATTGGAAATTGATCCTCCCAAAAAGTTTCTAGTCATTCCATGATGTTTCTGAATTCCATGGATCAAGAACATTGTGTTGAGTGGATTCATTATGCAACACACTGTATATATACAAATATGACACAAGTCTTATTTAGAGGCATGGTGGCTCAGTGGTAGAGCGTTTATACCTTATGCGATAGATCACTAGTTCGAAAGTCTTATTTTCTTCTGGAATTCTTATATAGCAAGAATATTAATAGGGACGAAAATGATAATTATTATCTTTACTATTAAAAACATGCTTAGATCTTATTCTAAGCTCTCAAATCGTACCCACTAAAACGAAAGTGATATTTTTATCTCATTTTTGTGTATATAGAATGGTGAAAACTAAATTTTCGTTAGCTAACAAAATCTAGATAAATGTAGACTGACTATACAATCCGTGCTAAGTGCCAAAATAAAAATGTTAAGTAAAAAGCCAAGAACTTTACATTAGAATTGGTGGTACATAGGCCCACGCGCATTCTTCTGGAGATTATTTGAACTACTTCCACAGTGAATACTAGATAGCCCGTTTTTAACTGAGCAATGTTAGACACATAGCCCACATTTTCACATTAAACCGAACTTTTCCATTTTTAGCACTTTAGCACAGATTTCATTTTCAGTCTACAAATAACCATTGATATGTCTGTAGATAGATAGATAACTATAGATGCACAAAATTTGCTAGAAATAATGTTTAGTCTATTCACTATAAATTTTGTGTGGTGGCTTACGCCTCGTAATACTGTAACTTAACACCTAGGCACCGCTAATCACAAGTACAACTATATATTATATTCAAAGAAAACCAACATAAGAAAAAGAGACATGCTTCATCCGGTGAAGCTGTATTATAAAAATAATAACCCTACAGATGCACTTCATGAATATCGTCGGTTCATATCGCTTGTTACGTGAAGGAAAGTTTCTTCGTAACACACTTGATGAGATTCGTATCATTTGCCAATTATTTTCAAATGTTTGCCTTTCCTTATCATCTGGCCTGAATTACTGATTTATTGTTATCTGACCTACCAAAGGAACATTTTACATGGTTTATCAAAGGGATATTCATGTGACTACCTAAAGATGAACATATCCCTAGTGCCATCGAGTCTACTCAAGGAGATGTTTCGTACAGCAGTGCAAGCTGGTATGAGCCTCCAATCTGTACAAAGATGGACAAGTTGCACCAGATAGAGGTAAGGTAAACAACAATCTCCCACAATGTATATATTGCAAATATATCAACCTATATACATTGTAGGTCTATATTATGTTAACAAACATGAAAAATCATGTCACTGTACACAGTTAATTCATAATTTCTCTTCATCATTCGTTAGCAACATTCATGTAGAATTTCAGGTTTATCTGACCATTAATTTTTTTCCCTCTACAGTGAACTGTGTACTGAAAGTTTTATTATAACCAGCTGTGGATCCAGGATTAACGGAATACAAGGATACAAGTAAATAGAGCAGTATTGCACTATTGCTCTGCCTTGCAAATATGCCTTTGTTACAAATTTATTACCAATTCACTTGTATTCCCTCCCTGAATTTTTCTAAGTGGTCTTGCTTTTGATACTAGGTAATGATCCTTTATGAGTAAGAATATAAATTCTGGGTAAGGCAGTAAAGTGTACCTGCGAAATTTACATTCATGAATGAATCTATGTTGGTAGTTAAAGCGGTCAGTATTATACACTTTCTCATACTCCAAGTATGTGAGGTTTTAATCTCATCAATATATTTTTGAGTTTTAACCGGAAAGTCTTATATTTGAGGTTAAACTGATGCCAAGCAACACATTACTCTCTCATTTCCCAAGTATATTAGGAATATACCCTCGAGTACTCCAATATGTGAGATTTAAACTCAATAACACTTTTAGGTTTACCAAAACATATTTTCACCTCTGAGAAACACAGTAGTTTGATATCACTTTAAACAACAATACTCTAGACTTTATGAACATTCTTGTATCCGAAGCATGTGAGAATCAAGGATCTTATAAAATAGAGAATCTGCCCTTACAACAAAATCTTGAAGCCATATGTCACAGTTTCACCACCCCTACTCTGCCCACTCCTCCCAATAAGATTGCAATATTTTGAGCCAACAATCATGGCGGAAACAAAAGTAGCCAATCAGACGATGGCGAAAACGTGAGTAGCCAATCAGACTTGCCAATGCTCAGTTGTTTTTTGGCTTCATTAATTTAATAGGATAAAGATACATTTCGGCAGATCCTCTTTTTTATAACATCCTTGGTGAGAATTTAACTCCTTCATTTTTTTCTTTTAGTTTTGACCGAAAAACCTGTTAAGCTCAGAAACACTTTTAACTTATAAAGTATATTACCTTTTAAAGTAAAAAAAAAAAGAAAGAAAGAAAGAAAGAAAGAAAATCTAATCTCAGTATATTTCCATGTAAGGAATATGAAGTACGGATAGTCATAGTTAAATGGCCGTTACCCGTGAAGATGTTAACGGATTCACTCTGTGTAGTAATGGACATGGCAATCTTAATAAGACCCACTCGCATGATCCTAATAAAGGATCGTATTGCATTATATGATTTGCTTCTTTATAGTAAGTGCTCTTTCGCCTTCTTTAGCGTACTACGTACAAGGTATAATGGAGGACACGATGGCTTAGTGGTAGAGTGCTTTTTTTAAGGTGTGTAGGGTACTTGGTTTGATCCTCGGCCAAGTATATTTGTGGTGGACAACATCGTGTCGGTCGGTTTTATCGGGTACTCCCGTTTCCTCCCACATGTTAATTCCACTAATTCTTCTGTCATCATTCACTTGCCTTAATCATCCGTCTCCCTTAGCCTAACAGACATAATCGTGGTACGTTAAACTGAAAGATTTCATTTAATTTATTTACAAGACATAATAATACGGCGTTAAATTGAACATTTCATTTCATTATGCATCTACTGCATAAAACAATTACATAAATGACATACTAAATAAATTTTCTGGGTTTATATTAAATTCATTCTGTAATACATTATTAGTATTGAACGAAAGAAAATCAACGGGTCAACATCAGACATATACGAATCGATGTATCTAATTGAGCTGAACAAAATTATGTAAGTGTAAACTCTCATGCGTAGTTTTCTGAAAATTTCGGTGAAAACGAATTATTATTGGTGTTGTACGATAACAACGCCACCTATTAAGGTGAAACTGAAACTATTGTAGTCACTAATTCAGTTCACAAGCAAGATTACAGCATACAGAATGATTAAGGAATTATAGGGCAAAATTATGATTACTTCCTGAAATATTGCTCAAAGATAACGCATAAAGAGCTGAACAAAGTGGCATGTTTGAGAGTAAATTCTAATGCGTAGTTTTTGAGAAAAACGACAAAAATGGTCCTTTTCTGGTAATAAAAGGTATGTCTATCGTTTACAATAATATTGATACACATAGAGTAGTGATGCCAACCAGTGAGAAAAATTCAATTTTGTGGGATTTTTTGACATTAGTTTCTCGAAAAGGGATAATGGAAATTTTTACACCAAATTGGCAGCATATATGGGATTTTTCATACGTCACCAACGCCAACAAAATTCGATAAGAAAACTGAATCTTCAATAAGCATGAAACCAGTCTTAATTGTCAAATTTTGTTACCAAAAAAATGCATACTAATACATAAATGATTTTGTAGTGATTTGGAATCCTCCCTCCCCCTCCAAAAAAAACACGGAATGTAAATCGTACTCTGCAATTTAGGAAAAAATAAAATAAATTTGGAAAAGGTAAAAGAGAAACAACCAACTTTGGAAACGTCCCACGTGAAATGACTGGAGATTTTTTAGTTGATAATAAAGTTTTCCTATTATAATTACGTTGAGTAGAAGATGATGGCTGAAAGACGTTTTGGCAATACTAAATTCTGACAACGAAGTGTACTTGTTTTATTCAAAATTTTCAATTCCTGATTTCAAGTAAGGAAAATTCTTATTCCTAAACTATTCCTAAATGTAGAAGATTGAAGCTTCCGGATACACAGCTCATACATTCAAGAATATTGGTATTATAGTGTAGCTAAATTTATCATGTTTTAAAGTTTTTAAATTTTTTTTGTAATTAGTTTAACGTGGGAAATTCAAGAGAAAATGGGAATTTCTGCCTCTCAAGGTGGGATTTTTTAAAAGATTCAGGTTGGTATCACTGAGATATAGATATTTCTTCCTGACAATTACGTACATACTACTTATAAGACGTCAGAGAATATATTTTAATAATATGTCTTTAAAGAAGAACGCAAAATTGTCACTTATACCTTTAAAGATGTTCCAGAAAACACAGCAAAACATTTCCAAGAAGTGGAAATAAATAATACAGAGAAAAGAAAAGAAAAAAAATGCAAATGTTCGTCTATTACTTTTTGTGTTGTTTTCCTTTTTGTCTAAAACGCTAAAATAATGAGGTTGCTTAATTGTTCTTTTTACCTATAGAAAAGAGGCATTATCTTTTATTTCAATCCATTCAAAATTTAGTAAACATGAAACGGAGCTGGTATATTTACTTCCACGACTTAATGAGACTGTATGTTGGAACAAGCTTTCCAATTTTGTTTCGCGTAATAAAAGGAAAGAAAAAAATAATAGTCCAACTAACTAAAGATAATGGAAGTAAAACCAAACAAAACACAAATCGGCACTTAAATTAAAGCCATAAGGACAACAAAAACATTACTCTGCCTGCGATTTACAAATGTGTATGTGTGTGTGTGTGCGAACAACGCCTAGCCTCTTGAAATTGAATCGCTCCCTTTTCAGGAAACCACACGCAAACGTGAGAATGTATAATTATCAATATTGGTTAAAATTCTCAAATTTCCTTTTTCGTCGACGTTTGTTATTCCGATCGGTACGGGTCTCCATGCTAACTTTCATCAACTGTGATTGGTTAGTACATTCCGTTGAAGTAGGTTTTACACAAATTCAATTATACAATGATAAAACAAAATGAAATGTGCGTAATCGTATAATGCTGAAAAACTTTGTTGCTCAAACTTTTGCCAAGTGTGCACCACTTCTATTAGGCAGAATGTTCTCGTATACGAGGTGGTACTAAAAATGTTTCGAGAATAGTTCTGTAACACGTAAACAGATATCAGCACAAGGCTGCACGCACAGGGACAGAAAACACTGACATTCATAAGTCAGTGTGTCACAAGACATCGTTCTGTATCTCGGAGCTGTGCAGCTGGTGCAATCTCATCATCGACAGAACGTTACAACAATGAACATGTTACAACGTTGTTCTAACACTGATAATTCAGCAAGTGTATGTCAATGCTGCAATAAGTCGTTCAAGATGTTTTGAGTGTCACTCGTGCTTCAAGAGTGGAAGAACGCCACTAAAAGGCAACGAGAGATCAGGACAACTTTCAACGAACACAACAGCCAAATATTTCGAAACCATTCGGCAACTTCTGCATCAGGATCGTCGAAGAATAATCCATAACATTGCTGCCATTGTTGGTACGTCATATGGAACAGTGCAGGTAATCCTTGCTTGTAATTCAAACATGCGCCATGTTGCTGTCAAGTTAGTCCCCACGCTGCTGATCCAGAAGGAACACCAAGTCAAGTCCGTCAAGAACTCTTTGAGCATGCCGTGGATGACTCGTCTTTCATGTCGAAGATCATTACCGCTGACGAAATTTATGGGTATGGTACGACCATCAGACAAAGCAACAGTAATTGCAGTGGAAGAGCCCAGCATATCCACCACCGAAAAAGGTGAGGCAGGTCCGCAACCCAACAAAGTGCATGTTCATCCTCTTTTTCGATATTCATGGCATTGTCCGTCACGAATTTGTCCCCAGGGACCAAACCGCCAATAGTGAGTTTTACTGCCAAATTTTAAGGCGTGTGAGGGAAGACATTCGGCGAATACGACCGGATCTGTGACGCGCGAAGAATTGGTTGCTGCACCACGACAATGCATCCTATCTCCTGTTCTCGTTACACGTTTCTCATAAGAAACAAAATGATCGCACTTTCATACCTACCTTACTCACCAGATTTGGCCTCTGCGGACCCCGCCATCTTCCCAAAGGTGAAGATTTAGCCTAAAGGTTGCCGTTTGGACACTATTGCGGAAATCCTGCTGGAATTGCAGAAGGTGCTTGACTTGATTCGAAAAGAAGACTTCCAGGACACATTCCAGAAATGGTAGAAACGCTGGGAGTGGAGTATTGCTGAACAAGGTAATTATTTTGAAGGTGATAGTGTGAAAACGTAGATAAGCAAAGTATTTTCTGTGAACAGAATTAATCTCGAATCTTGTTGATACTACTTCGTATGTTATCTGTAATTTGGACATTTTCTTTACCTTCGTTGTATCCCTATATGTACCAATATATTATTAGTCTCGAATTCTTTGATCGTTAAGTCTTTACTAAGTTTATACCCATTTTTTAAACTTTAGTTAATAATTTGAACTAATAATTGTTTTAAAGACTTTTCACATAGTATATAAGAACTACACACAAAAACTATAAAGTCTAAACTGCGCATCCAAATTTCTACTTTACAAGAGGTTTAGAAACGGTTATCAATTTATGTAATAGCATTATATACTTACATACTACCTGGCTATTAGGCATGGCCAAAATTTTCCAGAATCTGGAAATTTATTTTCCAGAATCGAAAATTTCACGTTTCGGATTTCGGAGAAATCTGGAATTCAAAAATTCCGGAATTCCGCAAAAATCCGTATTTTTCCGAGATCAGAATTGTCCGAAATCCGGAATTTATCCCAATTTCAGAATTTTTCAGAATTCCGAAAAGTAAAAATTCAGGAATTGGCCATCCTTAATATTTAGCCTGTCTGTATGTGTGTCTGTCCGTCTGGAAAACAAAAGAATCTCAATAACCATCAAATGGGTCACTATCAATTTTAACCAGCATGAACAGAATGAAAAGTTAGGAATCGAGTTCGCTGACAGAGGTGATATTCAAACCGGAAGTGATAGAAATTGAACCATTTCCGGTTTTAACGTTGATTACTATAAAGAAAACACGGCAATAGCAAGTAACGGTTTTCTACAATTTATTAAGCCCATACACGCATTTCACACCCACTTTTAATTCTACTCAAACTGAAAGTGATAGAATGTGACTACAACTTCCGGGTTCAATATTGACCTAAACAAAGCAAAAGCGATCGGAGACAATGAGAAACTGTTTTCTTCAACGGATTTAACGTCCTTAGATAATATACCATCTTCTCTCTTAACTCTCCCTTCAAAGTTAATCGTTATAGAGTATAGACGATAATAGTTAGCGAGAAGCTGTTTCCTGCATTCAATTAAGCTTCTCGAGAATATATTCACTCTGTTCCCTGCAATCAATTAAGCGTCTGAAGAATATATTCATTCTGTTTCTTGCAATCAATTAAGCTTCTCAAGAACATATTTACTCTGTTTCCTGCAATCAATTAAGCTTCTCAAGAACATATTCACTCTGTTTCCTGCAATCAATTACGCATCTCAAGAATATATTCACTCTGTTTCTTGCAATCAATTAAGCTTCTCAAGAACATATTCACTCTGTTTCCTGCAATCAATTACGCATCTCAAGAATATATTCACTCTGTTTCATGCATCAATTAAGCTCCTCAAGAACATATTCACTCTGTTTCCTGTAATCAATTAAGCATCTCAAGAATATATTCACTCTGTTTCTTGCAATCAATTAAGCGTCTCAAGAATATATTTAATCTCCAATCTAAAACCAGAAATGGTAGAAAATTAATTGAGAAAATACAACACTTATCTTTTACGAAGTATATATATGATGCTGCAACTTGTTACATACTTTATAGTCTTCATATTACTCACTAAATTTCATAAAAGTGGACAATGTTTAGCGAAGACCTTAAACACGTTCAACTACGATGAAAATAGTAGGATTACTCTGAACTGCATACTTCAAGCTAGTTTTAAAAGCGTACGTTAATACAAGCGTTAATCTGTTGATCGTTTATTTCATGAAAACCAAATACACGAAAATATATAAAGAGAAAATTTTATGCTCTTGTTGCTACTTGTCGGTTGAAAATTATTTCCGCCACACAAAACGCTTTCCGTCCATACCTTTAATTTTTATTTAACTCAAATTCTTCTTTTATCGTTACATAGATGCTGTATATGCCGATTCACATAGAGACAAGAGCTCAAAATTTCAAATTCCCTTTGTGCAAATACATGCGTAGCTATATTCTTTGAAATTTTCAATGATGTATCATATAGAAGTTGGTTTAATATTAACAAACTAAACGAGCATTTTGCATTAGTAAATCAGACCCGAATGATGTTGGTAGTCTTTCGTAATTAATTAATTAATGCTGGACATTACCGATCATTTAAAAAAGAGAGCGTAATCTCCGATTCTCTTAAGATCTCCCATTCAACCTTTCTACACATGAAAAGCTACAAATTCCGTAGTTAAATCCTCACTTAAGTCCGACTTAATTGTAATAGATATGAAACTTTTGAATGAAGTGTGCTTAAATTACTGTATTACGTACAAAAGTATAGTAAGTGGGTTTCCTAAACCGAAGGTTCGAGAGATGCTCCGATTTTCTCGTTTACTCACTTCATTAACGCTAATGACCAATACTGGTAGAACCGTCACATGTACACCACCTGAAGAAGTTTGGTTTGTAAGGCGTGATATTTTCTCAATTAATATTGAAACCGGAAGTAGTGATCAAGTTCTAGCATTTTGGGTTTTAGTAGAGAAATTAGAGTGAAGATTGAATATAGTCTCGAGACACGTAATTGACTGCAGAAAACCACTTCTTTCTACCTATTACCGTTTTTACTCTACAGTGATCAACGTTAAAGCCGGCAGTTGTTGATTTCTGCCATTTTCAGTTTGAATAGACAGTTAAGAGAGAAGACGGTAACATTGTTAGCTTGCGAAATCTATTTTAAAACGCTTTTTGCTGTCTCTTATTGTTTTTAGTCGTTTTGTAGATCAGTATTGAAACCAAAAGTTGAAGTAAATTTCTATCAAATTCTCTTTAATAAGGGAATTAAGGATGAAGGTGAAATGTGTTTTTGAGACGCTTACAGGATTGGAGAAAACCACTTCTCGTTATCTATTATCGTTTCTGCTCCATATTATCAATCAGTGGCGTATTTAGGGGGAGGGCTTCCGGGCTTAAGCCCCCCCGAAATTTTACTTACTATAGTGAAGTATATGAAATATCTTGCAGAATTTTCACATTTTCAGGCAAATCCCCCCCCGAAATTAAGCAAAGCCCCTCCCGAAACAAAATCGTAAATACGCCACTGTTATCAACAGTAACATCGGAATGGTGGATTTTCTACCACTTTCAGTGTATGGATTACCTTCATCAACGAACTCTGTCCCTAAGTTTTCATCCTCTCTACATCCTGTCCAAAATTGATGATGCTCCATCAAGCAGTTCTTGAAAACTTTTGTTCCCCGGATGGACGGACACATTTTTCGTCTCTCGGATAGATGGACGGATTATCATGTACAGACAGGGTAATTAAGAATTTTTGGTAAACCAAACTCTTTCAGAATCAACTCATTAATTATATATATAAAAAGCAATATATTATGTCGGAGAAAATATCCGAGATAAAGGTAACCAAACGTTAGTTGCCTACGTGAAATTTTACCCTCTTAAAACGTATCCAATTAACACCATTTCATAGTTGAGAAATAAAACGAAATCTATAGTTTCAAATGTTCTAGGCTTACAGCTAATAAGATAAAGGAGGCGGATGTTTAATAAAAGTGAATAATTATGAAAAAAATGATAGAATGAGAATGTGATAGGAGATGGAGAGCCGCGAAAATAATGCTAAACATGATACTCTCTATCATAAACTCACGCGAGATGAGACAGAATCAGAGACCTCTCATACCAAAATTTCATAGTTAAGTCTCTTCCATGAACACCCTCGATAAAATCTGTCTGCAGAAGAAAGCAAACAGAGTTCTTCTGTATTATATTTACATCGGTGTTACGTGATAGGTACACTTCTACTTTTCATTAAACTCTATGGGAGGAAGATTTTCTTTGTCGATTACTTTTCCTTGCGATTTCTATCAGTGGTCACTATCACCGTACAAAAATTTGGTTATGATTTACTAACCAGTGTAAATGTCATGTCTATTCAGTCAATTTACATAAAAGAGTTGTTCCCATTCTGTAATGAAATGTATCCAAGATATTTCTTAAGACAGCGATGATGCTACAAACTAAGGAATGCAATCCAGATACATGTTATGACAAGAGAAAAAACTTCTCTTATATCGCATGCGGTAAGAATTATGCTTCGGACGTTGAACCAAAGGTAAGTTATATTTTGAATCTAGGAAAGAAAGATGCAAGAGATGGTACTGACTTATTAAGTGAAAAGTTTATAAAGAAATACAAGGAAAATTATGAAGTGTTTATTGACTTAAAAATAGCTTTTGAGGCACTGAATTGGAAATTTCGTGATGGAAATTCTGAGAAGGTAGATAAGAGTGAAATAATCGGAGGCATGTCAGATACTAATGTATCAATTAACATGTAGTAAAAGTTAGGATGAGGATAGGAATGACAGAATTGAATTTAATTGAATGGAAAGTTCAAAGAGCATTGACTTTCATGAACACTATTATTATCAATGTCGAAGAAACAGAAAATCTATAGACATAAGATGGTATTTGGGTACAAATTAAAATTTAATATATATCGTTCAGGAATATTAATCAGAAATATATGTATATAGTACTAAGAATCTCGATTAAAAGTATCGTACAAAAAAGGATGAAAACAAATGTCAGTAAAATGTAAGAGGAACCGCCCTAAAATTTCAAGCTCTGATTTCTTAAACTCAATCATGAAACACGAACAAAATTACGAAGCTGTTTCGTAAAACTTCACCGAAAGAAAACTTATCCCAAAAAGTAAACTATCCCTTGCTGATTTTTCCTTATGTTAGATTTATTATCGTAGTATAATTATGTATAAAATATCAACAAAATTGCATGTATCGTATTTCATAAAACTGTCAAAAAAAATCACACTCCCAAGGCTAAACTATCCGTTGTATTTTTTTTTTTTCGTAAGAACTAATTTACGTAGCATCATACACTTACTGCATTAATAAAATATTTATTTATAAAACATGAAAAAAAAACCACCAGTCGTTTTTGAGAAAACTGAACGCAAACTACTCATTCTCGATTTTTCCTAAAGAAATGACTTGTACTACAATATGGGATTGTTAATGAAATGTTCGACTCATTTTTGAGAAACTATTATTTTTTTTTATTTTCACCAAGTAAACTACCCTTATTTTTAGAAGTATGAAGAAAATTCGAAAAGCTCTTATGGTAAATCACATAAGAACCTTAAGTATAAAATTAGATTCAGATACATTGAATTGTATTGCCTTTTGGCGAGAGTGCATAAGAACGAACGGATCGAAAGACAGACAGATAGATATGAAAAAATAACTTTTTCGGTATCTATGAGGCATCAAACGTGTAAATGCGTTGAAATTTCGAATTCGATTTTTTTTTATCACGATCACTACATATATTCTCTCCTCTCCTCTCGTTGCTCGGAAGTACAAAGCCAAAAATAAGAGATTAAAATGGAAAAGCTGTATGAACTACAATAATAGGAGAGAAGGAAGTAGAGCAGATAAACAGTTTCCATATTAAAAGGTAATATTAATACGTATGTAATGAAGATATTAAATGAAAAATAAATAAAAGCAAGGGTATGAATGACGAGAAAAGCCTTTAGAAAGTAGAAAAGCGTATTTGATGGAGTTCTGAATGAAGAAGTAAAGAACATTATTACACTCCCTATATTTAGATGAATTTTAGTGAACAACCAGTAAACAAGAAAACATATCAAAATTTACAAAGTGAGCTTAGTAAAACACTGCAACTACTTCAATGTCTTTCCTTATAGACTAGAATGCTGTTATAAAAAATTAAATGAAATCATTAAGTTTTTCGTCCCATGCTTATGCCGGTTAGGCTAAAGGAGACGATGATAATGAGAAATGAATGAAATGATGGAATGAAGAAAGTGGGAGGAAACGGGAGAACCCCGAGACAACTCACGAGCACGATGTTTGTCCACCACAAAGTCTACACGGCGCGAGCTTAGATCGAACCAGGGACCCCATACACCGGAGGTGAACGCTCTACCACTGAGCCACCGCGCCCCCCTAGAATGCTGTTATAGTTGAGCCACTTGGATACTAACAAGCAATGTACAGAACAAGGCAGGATCAGATCCGACTCAAACTTATTCCAGAGGACACATAATAGAAAAGAAGAAAAAATACCAAATTAGAGCTGTCCCCGTCAAGAAACACCAGAGATATGCTCCGCAATATTACGCACTACGCGACAATGTGATATAAGGTAAACCTCGGAGGATACCCGTTTATGTCGAAAACGGAAAGGATGGGTAGCAGGAGAATGACATCAAGATATTTGATATGCTATAACACTGACTTGGCGGCCATCTTGAAAGCCGCGATCTTGGATATAGCGCAGTAGCGTAGCGTGGTATTCCGAAATGGGGATGCCAAAGTTAGTCACTTGTCTGATATAAT
This sequence comes from Thermobia domestica, assembly GCF_964235325.1. NCBI lineage: Eukaryota > Metazoa > Arthropoda > Insecta > Zygentoma > Lepismatidae > Thermobia > Thermobia domestica. The sequence goes on from NC_137469.1 coordinate 91,725,499, forward strand.
ACAATACAATGCAATGCATGTTCAATGTGTATTCTCCTTAACAAGTGAAAAGATTCACTATGCAGCAAATGTTGTTTCGATGACTCACGTTTTAGAGCTTTCTTCATGAAATTACCCAAATCAGAAATACCGTATGAACACCACTCCAACTCCTTTGCCCCAAACATGATGCAGAGGAAATATAACATTTTATTCCCTACAGAACACCCAGAAAGCCAAGAAAACCTATCATCATACCACGAAGACTGAAATATTCGCGACTGATTGCTAGTTGTCGTTTTTATGGAAAGCTTTGGGGTAGATCGTATCCCTTTCAGAGAGCAGCGCTGCTTGTAAATCAACCGAGATATGGTAGTTGTTAACAAAAAATCAATTAAATTTGTGTCTGGTACTGTTATCGTAATCATCATTTGCTAAAAGGTAGTAAGGTACTATACCTTGTAGCAGCCGAACACTTTCCACAGCTTTGTCTCTTAGTTATAAATGTAATTTTCTCCATACTACAGTAAAACAATAAAACAAATATTCATTTCAAATCACAACGCAAAAGAAACTTTATACCGCCAATTTTTCTTGACCACCAACGATCAATGTTGCTAATCAAAAGCATAAATCTAGTACAGAACGCAAGGGCATAGCCAGGGAGAGGTGAGCCAATAATTTATCACAAGAAAGGAGTGTAAAGCCATGTTCATTAAACAACTTGCAGAAGCCTTATCTTTAGCACGGCATAATTTTCAACCATCCCATACGATTACACAACACAAATAGAAGATTAACAGGCTGAGTCTGCTCATTAAGGCCCGCAACCAGCCATTACAGTTTAGGAGAGAGGCACAAATATGCTAGGGGGTCCAATCGTCACAATTCTGGATCTCTTTTATCAATAACTACTCTTAATAATTAGGAGGCCAAAACATTTAGGGGCCCAGGCTCCCCTAATTGCACGCCTGGTGGGGCATACAGTAGCAAATGCGTAGATTACGTTAGACGCCAATAAGCAATTGTCTCAGCTCCTTTTCTGCCACTAGCATTGTGACGAGAAAAACCGGCTCCACTTTTGTATAAATATTGTTTTCAGTATAATTCCCTTTATTTCTTTCTCGTGGGCAGCTTCTTTCTCCGCATACCATACTTCAATCTCGTTTTTTTTTTTTTTTTTTAATGTCACCCCTAGAAATTTGTCATCTTGGGTCCGGACCTCAGGTGCCCGTTCGTGAATATGGGCCTGAGTGTGTATATCATTTGAAGATACAAATAGAAAGCACTTAAAGCAACTCTGGGGGCCTATTTCTGTGTATCTACTTCATTGTCAGATATCCAGATACGGAAGAGCCCAAGTATACTTTGTGAAGGGCGGAGGGTGGCCTACCGGATCGGTGACCGTGATTCTACAGAATGCATTATAGTTATGCTTGTGTATTTAAGTCCTCTCAAAGACCATCTGGCTACATTCTGGGACATGATAATTATTCTGTAGATTATTAGTTTGTCTTTAATTACTATTACAATTACGATGCATTTAATTACGATTAAAGCATAACTATTTTTATACTATCACTTACATAAGCGACATGATTCATAATGGCGTTGAACTATTTATGTTTTGTTCTATTTCCTTGACAGCGCTCGTACGTTCTATATAGAAACCATAGCTTAGTTCAAAATATATAGAGTTGGCAGTACTTGAGCATACGCCAGCTTATATCTAAAGCAAATGTTGGGTTGTAGAGGGATGGCGGGGAGTAGGAAAAGAAGTAGTTGGGCATGCGCATTCGACAGAAAGCAGACGAAAACCCCGATGCTTGCAGTAGGCCTGGATGTCCGAGGAACATAGCATACAACAAGAGGAAAGACAGAAAATGTGCATCTGAGTGATGCGCATGCGTAGGTTCCGCTTGCCAAAGTAAAGCGAGAGAGCGCATCCAGAAGATTGCAGTGGAAATAATTGTGATAATTATAAGCAAGCAATTTATAAATATAATGAAATACGTACTTTTTTCTTATTAACAGGGGATGCCGGGCATACAGGCGTTCCCTTACGCTACGCCGCTGATATAGCGTAAAGTATTAAAATGAGAAGCGGGGTGTATGATATATCAATGTAAGGTAAAATGCAAAAAGAAAACCAATGATGTAACCGCGAAAAACATGTGTAATGGTATGAACGGGACGAAGTATAGAAGACTCGGGCTAAACAAACGTGTATTCGAAGAACAGAATAATAGGGCGAGACCCCACGATAAATGGTACGCGACAAGTAACTGCAACAGTGTCTGTGCATGGAAGTGCATCCGCCTTGACACATTATGCCTTTTGAGGATATTGGGATTCCGTTTGGGTCAGTGAAAACCACAGTTGCAACCTGCTATACAAGCTCTCGTTTGGAGATTACATAAACTATAAAGGACTATTTCTTATGGAGGACTATTTCTTATGGAACAGCAATTCGGCAGCTCGCTCCGGTGTGTAAGAGATATCATCTTGGATTGTTGAGCAAAAGCACGACCTACCTGGGATTGAAGCCCACTCCTGGACGACGTTTTGCACGTTTCTTTTTCAATTTTCTTGCCGTTTCTTGTGAACAAGGGACATTTCGGCCCACGTTTGTTTAAACAACACTATCTGAAACAAAGTGAGTACGGATGAGAAAGCCCAGCCATGTTCTAGCTTACATTTTTTTTTTTTTACGGATGTTTCTTTTCCTTTGCGCGGTTTGCTACACTGTTTCGCGACGGTCCCAAACAGTCACAATATCAGGGAAAGGCAGTGTTCTGCATTGACTCGATGAGTTCCATGAGTTGTTGAAGTGTGGCGAACCACAGGAGCTCCCGCCAGAAATCAAACCCGGTTCTCCTGCTCCAAAAGTGCATACGATAACCATATATCTACGAGCGAGCTTAGAAGAAAGAAGAGTATTAGGATAACTTAAAACATGAAAATATGCCACAACATTTTTGAAGATAAATTGGTGTTTAGATATGTTCTAGAAAGTGGTAGTAAAAGATATTAAAAGTAAAATATTATTAATGGTGAAGCGTATTGAAAGCGGATAAATTCTTCGTTAATATGAAGTCTTTTCATAATGACTGTAGTGCAAGAAGATAATCTATGCAATTCACCTCCCAATAGTGGCGAAACGCTTATGACATCTATGATGGCATAACTCATTAATAATTATTATTGTTTCGTCTATTATCTCTTGTAAACATTGGCCGTGGCCGTGGGTTAAAATTCGGAAACCCTCTCCTTTGTGCATGTTACTGTGTGTAAAATATACCATTAAGAAGCATCTTTTGATGTATTATCACTCACAGTTTTATGCATTCATGATCGAATCTGGAAGTTTCCATTTATGAACCATGCAGAACACCACGAAATTCAGGTGGTCCATATGCTTTATCTGTTGAGTCTAAAGTGAATTTTTGCAGTTGTTTATATCATGAACATAATTAATATCTACTCTACATTTTAAACTCGGGCTTTGAAGGTTAGCTTATTAACATGTCATCCTCAAAAGACACACTACATCCATGAAGCTCGAGAAGAACGTGCGTCAATAGCCATTCAACAGTCAGTGCCAGGCGTTCCAGCATTGTAAACCACACTTGTCTGACACAAACGCGTTACCAAGTGGTGAATAGTCGAAACCACTGCAGCAGACCGAGAATTGTGTTCTATTGTTTACGCCAGCTGACCTCCAAACTAGGAGCTGTACTATGTAATGAAAGGTGTTGTATTGTTAACTACACTGATGTCAGTGTATTTTACGGAGGAAAACCACTTTCTCATCTATCATCTCATTTATTTATTTACGACAAACTAGTCTTTGGTTTCATTAGTTATAAAAACAACTAACCAACTTTCACATAGAGGTCTTTTACCTTATCAGTAATGGCGTACTGAGGGAAAGTGTGATCCCGAGTTCAGAACCCTTACAATACAGTAAAATCTCTCAATAACGGACATTGATTGGACATGATTATTCGTTAGTGTTACCAGGCGTCCTATTTTACTGGACATATCCTCATTTTCGGATTTAAAAATTGGTCCCTGCGATTTTTTTTTTTTAGGAAAATGAGGAAACATCCTCCTTCGGTCACAGACAACAGAGTGAACCATAGTCTAACTTAGACTTTTACATATTATTTTGGTTAAAATACATATTCTAAGGGAGGTGCGTGTGGTTCAAAATTTATGCGAAAAACTAAGTTTCCCATAATATACTCAATACGGAAATGAAACTTAGTACATAAATTCTTCATTTAAATTAATAAGAAACGTTCAAGCGTTTTTCTAAAATTCTCGTTTTAAGGGAGTGGTAAGAGGAGTATCTACAATGTATATAAAATTAATGTAACAATGTTTGTCCGCGATCTTCTGCTACCTGCACCGATCTTCATTATTTTTTGTTATATGAGTGAACATTGACCAAATTTAGGTTTTAGTACATCTTCAGGAAGAGGAGGAGAAGGCGTGATGGGTGATATGTGAAAATAATCGAAACCAGCCGATATTAGTGCCAAATCCATAGTTTATGGGGTTACTGATATTATACTGATACAGTAACATACCCGACGTCGTTAAAGTTCAACTTCAGCTCCCTGGTTATGACCTGAGTTAAGAAGAGCGCATCGTGTAAAAATAAAAGAAATCGTTCGATATTAGTGTCCAATTCATTAGATTAATTGTGACACTGCCGATCCTGTTTAAGTCCAAATTCATCTCCCATGCGCGTATCCTAAGAGGAGAATAGGTTTCAAACACTAGATATAAGCAGTTTCTTCCCCGTGTGTAGAACGGGCATTTAAGCTAAAACATATAAAAAATAATATGGGTGTCTATGGGCAAAATTTTGCATACCTAGATAGAAAAGAGCCCTCCTAGAGCCACAAAATTTAGTGTACACAGATAGATCTTTACCAGATGTAATAATCCTCTACGAAGCCGTTTTTTTTTCGACTCAGGCAAGTCAAAAATTACGCACATTTCTTCTCGGATTATTTCTAAGAACGTTTATCTGTATGGGCCGCGGTGGCTCAGTGGTAGAGTCTGATGCATGAGGTCCTTGGTTCGATCCCAGTCCGAGCCACGTGAGCTTTGTGGTAGACAAACACCGTGTGCGTGGGTTTTCTCGTGGTTCTTCGGTTTCTTTCCACTTTTCTTATTCCACCATTTCATTAATTTCTCATAATCAGGGCCCGGATCTTGTTGACCTAAACATTTTTAAAAAGTGACCTATAAAATGACACTAAAATTCCTGTAAAATGACCCTAAAAATCACAAAAATTGACCTTAAGACTTACGTTTTCTCAAACTTTTATTTCATTAAACATTGACATTTTTTAATATCCATTGGATTTTTAATTAACATTTCTCACTCATATTCAAAAGGTATTGTTTCACTTAGTTGCAGTCCATTGATCATTTATTTCTATTGATCAGTCCATTGCACGGCATTGTAAGTATTGAAAGCGTCAATTCACTCCCGAGTCGAAACTAGGAAGCACTCTTAAACAATAAAACTTAGCAAGTTTAGATTACATGAAAATAATAGATAAAAACCTTCTAATGCATTTTTAGTATTCACGTGATCACAATCTTTGTGGTCAATAACCCAAAACTATCTGTTTGGCCACCTACCGATCCCCACCTTTCGTTAACCAGCTACAGTTTAGTTTTCATTAGCTTGTTAAGAATGCAGTTTTTCCACTCAAATAGTCAGGAGGTAAGAAAAGAGATTATTCAACTTCGTCTTTTCCACATCCGTAAACCGTGTTCATTTAAAGATTTCCTTATGTAGAAGAATAAAAAGACCATAAGTGACCTAAAAGTTACCTTAAAATATTAAAAAAATGACCTGAAATTTCAAAACGGCAAAAAGTGACCAAAAGTTGACCCTTAAAAAACTATATTTTTAGAACCTAGAGTTGATGGATAACGTTTTTATTTGAACTTGCCTTGTCCTATGCGTAACAGAAAAAAGTTGACTTGTTAACAAGATCCGGGCCCTGCTCATCATCATTGTCTGCTTTAGCCTGTTCAGCATAACCGTTGGACGTAAAACTTAAAGATTCATTTTATTTTTTTGTTTTGTTTTTACTTATTTTTGCTGCGGGGTTGCATAACATCATAGGATAAATATCAGTACAATGAAATAAAGACATTCGTCTTCCTCTCTTTTTAAATCCAAGTTCTGAATTAATAACCGGCAAAATCGGGTTCTTTTTACAGCTAGTATAGATAGATAGATAGAAGTAGATATAGATATAAGCGAGACGAAAATATTACGTATTAAAAGATATAACAAAAAACTGTAATGTCTTTCTTTCATCCGTACAATGCACCATGAAAACATAAGTAAACGGGTCTAAACAAGAATCTTGTTTCTGTTCGTTATAAGTTTAAAATATTCTTGGGATGCTAGGTCGATTATAGTGAATAACATTCTCTTCATAGGATCTACACACGCATATATATATATATATATATATTATTATTATTATTATTATTAATAAGGTAGGATTTTCATCGTAATTATGTTATTTCATCTCCATTGCTTATCTTTCTTTTCTTTTTCTTTTTTTTAAATTACATATAGCAAGGAGAAGCGCACACCTCTTTACTCATGTCAAGCGAAATTACAAATATTTTGTTGATAGTCAAACAAATTTTTTACAGAACGTATTCCTCTCTCGATTCGCAAACCTCATCCGTAAGTATTGTGTATTCCCGAATGTCTTTACATTCCCTGAAGAACTTGCTGTAAAAACCGCCTAGTTGCTCATACACATCGCTTCGACTACTAAGCCAACAGGTAGGACATACAGGTATTGATCTTCACAACAAGGGAAAACAGATCAATAAGACAGAGTCCTCTTACATGTTTGTATGTGTTAAACTTCACTCACACATGGATACACATGCGACTATATATATATATCAAAGACGATACGTATGATTCATTCAGTTAATGCTTGACTTACTTACTGATTAAGTAGAAACACTTTTCTACCTTGATAGATACATCTAATACCAATTTCTTAACAGATACTACTTCACGTATTGATAATCAGAATTAATTTTGACGAATTGCATAGCACAATAAAATCAACGCTATATCTGCATTTTCTCACACACAGGTATATATCAAGTATTTGTAGGAACTTCAATTATTTTCCTTTTTTATTTTAGTCAGTTTGTATTAATGAAATATGATTTACATTGATCAAATGTATAATGTACTACGAACAGCTTTAAGTGTTTTGTAAATTGTCTTAGTAACGGAGATCTAACGAAAATGAAACTTAATGAACTCAATGTATTATAATGTACTAGTGTCAATTAGCCGCTTCGTTGGATTAAAATAAGAACAATTACTAATATGTTCTGTTAGATAGTCACTATTTATTATTACTGAAGCGGTCTCTGATATCGGCCAATTTTTATATCTCTACCCCTCTCCCAAGTTGCAGAGCTGAATTTGGATTTAAACAACATCGGAAGTGTCACTGTTCATTTCAGCGATCCCGAAAACTATAGATTTGGCACTAATATCGGTCATTTTCGATCATTATTGATTGATTGATTGAGAGTTTTACGTCCCGTTCAGCAGCGAGGCTATATGAGACGTGGACCTACTGATTAACGTGGAATCCGAACCACATGAGCTCCCGCCGGGAATCAAAACCGGGTCTCCCGCGCCAAAGGCGCGTACGCTAACCGCTTAGCCATGGAGGAGCTCTTTCGATCATTATATATATATATATATATATATATATATATATATATATATATATATATATATATATATATATTGGGAATAAATTATGGAAGTGGCACGATTTTTAATTGTTTTCTTTATTGTATTTTTAAAATAAAAAAATATCAGAAAAAAAAAGATGTAATAAATTCTGGTAAAGACAGTAAAGAATATCACGTGATTCAATATACTTTATTATAGGCAACCAACATTGTTTGATTCGTGCAAGTTGCATAGAAGTTATAGATTGCAGGAAAGTTGCAGGGAAGTTATAGATTTTAAACGGGATATGGATAGGCACCATTAACGTCACCGTTGCCCATGAAGATTATTAACTGATTGATTCTCTTAATCAACTCACCCTATACAATGTTTTAGCTCTTTGTTATAATAAATATAATTCAAAAATTTGCTTTCGTTCAAGAGTTATCGCGTGGAGTAGCAGACGGACAGACTGACAGAAGTACTTAAGAAAAGTACAAGCTTGTGAGTTCGATTGCGTTAGCCTAGTAAGTAAAAAAAAAAAAAATCTGGGAAAGAGGTAGCAATCAGAAGCTATTTCGAAACTACCCACAAAAGTATAAATGCAGAGTAGAATCTTTGATAATGCAGGCCATTTTTTAATAGATGCAAATAATGAGAATGTATTTTAACATTATTATAGTCTACAAAATTTGTTTGTCAGGAATTTATCATTTATTTCAATACCGAGGTTATCGGTGATGTGGAGGTACTTCTTAACGTAGGATTTGAGCCACATGAACTCCCATTAGAAATTGAACCAGGGTATCTCGTGCAGAATTCAAATACGCTTATCATGTATTAATAAAAGAAAGCTGACCAAAGCACTAAATATACAGTATTAATAACTGTTTCGGCAAAGAAACTTCGCCTTCATCAGATACGTTATGGAAGATCAGTCCAAGAATAACAACTTAAAAATAAACAGAAAGTCAAAAGGAGGTCACGCTCACTCTTTCAAAAATCAATCAAGTTTTCTTTCCTTCACTTGTTAACAATCATCTGTGTAAAATTTAATTTTGTTTGTATGTAAAATGAAATGAAATCTTTGAGTTTTATGTCCCACGATTATGCCGGTTGAGTTAAAGGAGACGGTAATGATGAGTAATGAATGAAAATGGTGGAATGAAGAAAATGGGAGGAAACGGGAGAACCCCGAGGAAACCCACGCACACGGTGTTTGTCCACCACAAAGGTCACTTGGCAGGAGCTGGGATCGAACCCGGGACCCCAAACACCTGAGGTGAACGCTCTACCACTGAGCCAGCGCGGCCCTCATTTTTGTATGTATTTGTTACATACTATCCCCAATTATTTGCATATCTGTTCTAAATTTATGAACAATATACGCTTACCATATACCTACCAAGAAGCATAGCTTAGGATTAGCGTCTTTATTAGATACAATATGAAAAGTTTAAACGAGAAATTAACTACATCGATCATTTCAGAAAAGCATTTTGGAAAACGAAATGAAAATTTTTATTTGGTGTCCCATGTCTATTACAAGTAGACCAGTAATTCGCATCCAGTATGGAACTTTCGAGACAATATGACAATAATGGTGGGAAATAAAAGTTATAGTATAATTCAGTATAAATTAGAAAGAAAAAAGGAACAAGAAAATATTCCAAATTTCTAAAAATGTGTATTTTCCAGGTATGTTCAAGAATAGATACGTTTCTAATAACGATCTGCCAGTGTTACTAACAAGTACATTAGTGTGTCGCCGACATTTTCAACAAAGAAGACTGTGCCGTTATCAAACAAACAAACAAACAAAAAAAGAACGAGATCCACTGCTATAGACTAAGGAACACGAATGGTAATGATAAGCAATTAATGATGGAAGAATTGATGGGAAGAAAATAAGGAAATTCCAATAAAATTCATGTACTCCATGTTGTCTTGGAGCAAACTTGCATCACCTGGAATCGAAGTACAGACTGTTCGCAGCAAAAGTGTGCGCTTTCTCAGTGAAACAGTGCTGCCATATTCCTACAAGCATACCTCGTATCTAAAAGTTTTATTTCAAGCACGTCACTACGAGAAAATAGTATTCAAAGAATTTAAGTACTTTATATTTAAAGGGTTAAGCATTACATTTGATAAGACACAAAATTAATACGAAATAGTTCTTCATAAGTAACATCATGCTTGCTCCAAAGTAAGTAAGAGCTGCCTCGCCGCTAAGCTGTTAGCCTTTGGCGCGGGGGACTCGGATTCGATCCCCGGTGGGTGGTCATGTGGTTCGGGCTCCACGTTAAGCTATAGGTCTACGTCTCATACAGCCTTGCCGCTGAAAAGACGCTAAACTGAAAATCAAATCAAACCCAAAGTAGCTAATAAACAACAATTAAGTTGTGTGACCTGTATTATATTTTTCCACCAACATAAACTTGCAACCTGTATCCTGATATGCATGTTCCTCATTAAGGTTGTTTTAGTTTCTAACTTCGACGTAGGATGCCCCACCTTGTCTTCCAATGGAAAGTCATGTGATTCAGATTCATATTATGTTCTAGGCACACTTCTCAAATAACCTTGGTCCTCAAACTGGATGATAAACTTAACTCCTCCCCATGATAAACAGAGGTAAACGCTCTACTACTGAACGACCATGGCAGTCCCAAATCCAATATGGGGATGAATTATATTACAATTTATAAAATCATCCTTAAAATTAGACTAAATTTACAGAAAAGTCGGGATTTCAAGGAGTCAAGACCCCTAGAATCTAGCCCTGCATAGTCCCTGTTTATACAACACTTCGTGGACTTTCCGTGATGCGGAAGAATTCAGATAACCGGAACTTCTTGTTGAAATTAAGAAAAATACAGGGCATAAACTTTGTATATAAATTTACAGAACGAGACGACAAAATTTAAAACGTGACAAGAAAAGCCTTTTCGACAATCGAGATGAGACAAGACTTCTAGTATTTCTCGTCTCGTGGGAAACACTAACACTACGTAAAAATCATTCCCTTACTCACATATTAATAAAAGAAAATAAAAATATGAAATACATTGCAGTTATATAATATCAATTACACTGTCGTTTGAATACTTTCTACTTTGTTTTATGATTTTAACGCAATTAAAAAGCTTTTTAAAAGATATAGTGGAAGCAAAATGAAGGAGAGGGGAAAGGCTGTAATCGATACAAAATATTTAAGTGGGTGAACTCCTACATCAAGATGAGAATATTAGTTAAGAACCATAGTGCACGGAAGAGACTGAACCTCGTGCTAATAACAGAGTTCTTAGCGGTAACGGATCCGTTCTTAGGTGTAAATGAGTTCTACTGGGTTTCAATTCTAGAACTTGGACCGAAACTGGTTTCCTGAGAAAATGATTTCTGATTCTGGAGCCAAACTCGATATTGAAGTGGAAGTGACATTAGAAAGAGAAAAGTAAATCCTGTAACAAAACCGCTGTAGAATCCGCGGTTACTCAGTGGTAGAGCGCTTACCTCTGGTGTTTGTGACCCCCAGTTCGATTCGAGCTCGTGCTAAGTGGTCTTTGTAGTGGGCAAACGTCGTGTGCGGGTATTTTCCATCTTCTATTACCGTCTTCTTTCTCCATTCTACTATTTCGTTCATTTGAAGAGGCACGGTGGCTCAGTGGTAGAGTGCTTACCTCTGGTGCGTGAGATCCTTGGTTCGATCCCAGCCAAGTAAGTTTGTGGTAGACAACACCGTATCTGTGAGTTTTCTCGGGGTACTCCCCTTTCCTCCCACTTTCTCATTCCATCACTTCTTCCATCATCATTCAATTGGCCTTATTCATCCTCTCCCTTAGCCTAACAGGCATAATCTTGGGACAATAAACCGAAAGATTTCATTTCATTTTTTCGTTCATTTCAAGTAAGACTTGAACTATAGTGCGTTTGATGCTCTCCACCCGGAAATCGAACACAGGGTATCTCCATCCGGAAATGGATGAAATTTACGTGTGCTAGCCACCAGACCAGCGAGAAAGGCTTTGATAAGTTCTATTTCCTTTGAATAGTAAATTAATAAATCTTTCGAATACTTGATTTTACCCTCCGTAAGTAACAACCACGTCTACAATATATTAATAGCTACTAAAATTAGGAAATTGATCAAACTAACGGATCGAAACTTGCAGAAGTTAGAAATGCTTTATAATCCTTTGCTCTTTCGAAGGCAAAGTAACCACACTATGCACCCAGATCCCCTTTGTGCAAGGATTAAAAAGTCGAGACCATCATGGTTTTGCAGCAGCACAGAAAGAGGATTGTCAAGATAAGAGCACCCCAATTTGTAGACTGCGTGGAGAGTTCGCAGAAATAATGAACATCAAAAATAAACAGAAAGGTTTCACTGTTGAATGAGCAGCTGTCAGTCAACACAACGTTCGAATTGGGTCAGCACTTCAAAGCCAAACGAGAGCTATTTGAAGTGTGAATGTCTGTCGACCAACAGACAAAAATTACACACCAGAATCAACAAAGTTATTTCGTTTGTATTGCTTTGTTTGTAGTTCCGTGGAAGCAGAAAAAAAATATGCCTGATTGTTAACGAAGAATGTACTCATACATTCAATATTTTAATGTTACGTCGAACTTTGTATTCTTAAAAATTATTATTTTTTCTTTTGTTCAATGGATCAGAAGTCACTTGTTATATGGTTGATTTGTTTATTAGAAATTGTTTGTATTAGTCAATACATCTGTGAAACTATCGACAGAACATACTGAGTCAGCATTAAAGATACACGTTATTTCAATAGAACAGTAAAGAATAATAGAATAATAGAATCTCTAATTATTGAAGTGTTGGTAAGCAAAAAACCATATCAATCAATGTAGAAATCGTAGATTTTTCACAATGCTATGTATCGATCTAATTTTTAGCCGATGCTGGATTAATTGCAGCAAAGCTTATAGGCAACCATTCATTCCTTAGTGTGATAATGGTTGCATAACATCTCAGGGATTGCCAAATTTTGGGATACATTTTTGGTACATTAAACAACTCTGTAATAATTTAAACAAATGGGTTACGACGGTTAATTTTGTTTTTAAGTTTTGTAATTATTGATATTTTAAATATTCCTGGCTTTGGATATTCAGTTAGAATATCGCATAGCTTTACACTAGGCTACGAAATGACCACAGTAAAAATGGGGGTTGTAGATAGGAGTGTTAAAAAAAATGCTCGAAAGCGCTTCATGTTTTAAAATATGTAATACAACGATAAGAGCAGTAAAAACTCCATACCAATTATGAAACACTACAACTTCGCCTTTCATTTCTATTTCGTTCACAAGATTATCGGACCATAATTAACTCCATTTGCTTTCTCTGTCTTCCCGTAACATATTTCGCCCACTAGTTATATATATAATACTATTTCAAATGAATTACTATAATTAATTCGAAAGCTTTTGATAATAGTATCTATTTATTCACTCCAGTAAATTAATAGTGGGTGGAATTTTATTCGAAAACTATTAATTGGAACAATTCGATTATCTCCAGGATTTCGAACCCTGGTTTACACCCATCTCAATACCCACGAAAATTTAACGTAATTGTTGCAAAAAATATTAAAGATATAATTGTTCAACTCAGATACTATTGCGCATACACTACACATGCATAATATATTCTTGATTAGGTTTAGAGAAATAGTGATAGCTTACAACAAGTAAATGAAGATAAAGAAGAACGACTGACCCTTAGGAACCCTATGGTAGCTACATTTTTCAACGTTAAAGAAGAAAGTTATTTTGACTCTTGAGTATGCACCTTAATTTGAAATAACTATAAAGTCAAAGATTATTACAATATTCTTTACTTTTATAGATGCACTTTCATCAACTCAAGTTTAATGTGGTATTAATTCATTACACACTCACACACTCAGTGTGCGACCAACGTGCTATCCGTCAACATCGATCCAATGATCGAGCTCGGATCACACTCTTCGAAACATATCCACCCTGATCTTTGTTGAGAGCTTTAGTGTTGCGTTCCTACAGACCAACCATAATTTGGGATAGCGAAGCCACGTACACTCGGTCTTTGACTTAATCACAAAGGGAAAAATCACGAACAGTGATACCTAATTATCACGGAGGCAACTTGAGAAACACCTTATCATTTGGTCCAGCGCAGTCGATCCATCTGTTCAGCAAGTTGTCAATAAGAAATTTACGGCCATCAAAATACCAGTAGAATGGTACTTCATCTTGTAGAGGAAGGTAGTCATCAACTTCATTAACCAATTGTAGCACCAACCAGTTACGTAACATATCCAAGTAACTTTGTCCAATCAGTGTGTCATCATCTAAAATAAAAAGACCATTCGCTTTCTGTTCTGGTATGACACGAAACACGTTACAGTTTAGAGAGGTCATCTTCAACTGCCAATATAACATGCAGATTCTCACTTTCCCTTACTAACACATTGCGCTCATTCACTTTTCCATTGCATGAAATGTCGAGTTATCACTAAAAATGATATTTGACAACAGATTTTCTTCATTGTCTATTAACTGCTGGAGATCAGTGTAGAATTGAAATATCTTTGCATTGTAGTCACCAAGTAAGGTCTGCATCAATTGCAGCTAATAAGGGTAGATGTGCAAGCACTTGCACAAGAACTTGTTAATTGTGCTTTCTAGATTTCAAAACTCTCTGCTAGATCGGTGCATTGGTTTTATTGGATTCTGAATCAAGTTTGTTTGACACGATTAACAGTTTGTGTTGAAACTGGTAGTCGGCCCGAATTAGACTTTCTCTGATCATAGATGGACCCGCCTTCGACAAAACGTTTGTATTGTCTGTAAAACAAATAAATGTATGTTTTCTGCGGGATAGTATCTTGCCTCTTGCTGCTATGAAAATAAAAATATTACTTGTGCACTCTTTGTTAATACTGTTGATATTACTGTTGTTGTTTATTTTTTAATTCTTTTTCTTTTTTTCCCGCTTGTTGATATTTCCCGCTTGTTGATATTTCCCTGTGTAAAATGGCACAATTATGCTGTATCTGGGAATTTGTTCAATAAATAAATAAATAAATAAATAAATAAAATACTCCATATCATTTCGCCAGTAGCTTTCTATTTGCTGATCACTTAAAACAGTATTCCTGGGCATCGTGGCGAAAAATGTATTTGCTTTTTCGTGCATTGTACGAAAAACGCAAAGAGTGAAGGTAATAAAAACGAAAGCAGGGAAAAAATACAATGCGATGTAAAGTGCTTGGACTCTTTCGCCAAATCACTCAATGTAGCGCTCTCCTTGCAAGTAAGTCTTGATGGTGTAATCGGTAACACCATGGGCTCAAGTTCACGGGGTCCTCAGATCGATTCCCCCTGAAGACATACGTTTTTTTCTATACAACAATAGAAGTTTTTTTTTTTTAAATTATCCAGTCATCCGACAAAAGGAAATTCTGTAGAAACACAACATTTCACTTTTGTATTCACATTATCGCGAAGAAATATGATCGTTTCTTGCAGTTCAAACCGTAGACAATAAGTTAGTGAATAATGTTTTTCGGTCTTTTATAAACAATGTCCAGTGTGTTGTCGTCGGCAGAGCTCTACACTGTAGACTTTGAAGTCGAAAGTTTCTGAGGAAAACAGTGTCCATTTATTATTATTATTATTATTATTATTATTATTATTATTACTATTATAACAAAAGAAGGAAAGAAAAAGACACATGGTTGAAGCTATTGATAGGAACAGAAGAGATATACTTTATATCAGATTCTTTTTAGGTTTACACATGAACGTAATAATATTATATTTATGGATTGACAGAATTATTATTTTACGAAAACAAGAAATGGAGTATAAATATTTGTTAGCTGGTAGCAGTAATGAATTTCGTTTCGCCCTTCTTCTAGATATGTTGAATTGATTTTGAGTTTAACGTTCCTTTCAGCAGCAAGGCTATATGAGACAGGACCTACTGATTAACGTGGAATCCGAACCACATGAGCTCCTGCCGGGAATCAAACCCGGTTTTTCTAGGTAGTAAGGAAAGGTGACACCTTGAATAGAATCGTTCTTGTGACTAAGAGTTATAAGTTCGATCACTATTTGTAATTTGTGTTATTCCTTTAATGCTTTATCAACGTTACATGTAGCGTTAAATTTAATAATAACTTGTTGGCGAAATCACGTGTAAAATTTGAAGACCGAGTTAGTTGTGTAAATTCGCACACAGATCAAGGTAACGAAACCAGAGTAATGTGCGTATCTCTCTGCTCCGGTCATCCTCCCCCCTAGACTATTCGATAGCAAGGTAGTCTGAAGATCTTGTAGTGCAAGAATCGCTTCCCGCGCAAGCAGAATTATTTTTATTTCTTGAGCTTCTTGAGCACAAGTAGAAAAGGCAAAAAAAGAATAGAGACGTTTGAAGTTTAGAGCTAACAAGTAAGACCGAACCAAAGGTATGATTCATTACGTGATTTGTTTAAAGAAACAATAAAATGGAGGAAAGTTGTTTTGTCTGTGTCTAAGAATGGAGTATAAATAAAAGAAGAAACTACACTTCTGCCCAGAATTTCTGTCGCATGTCTTTCAAAATTACATAAATAGAAACAACTCTCTTTCTTATGATAGAAAATGTTAAATGTCTTCTTAGAAATATGCAGAAAAGGAAACCAATATTCCCAAAATAGAAAAACATTTCTGTAAAATATTAAGAAATAAAGAAGTTATAATTAATAAAAGAAATCTCCGAAACTCATCGCCAAATTCTAAGTTCCATTTTCGTAAGCGTGGCAAACGCGCGGCGAAATTTACAGAGAGAGAGAGAGAGGGAACTTTATCCTTTATTAGAAATACAACACAAATCTTACATAATCTTAGTTCCTATACATATTGCACAGCTCTAATAATAATAGGTATTAAACATTTTATACGTAAACAAACAAATAAAAAGAAATAAGCCACAAAATATGCGAAGCGATCAAGCAGTTGTGGTAGTGATTTTCTGATATGCGTCTAGTAAGAGAGTGAACCTTAACAGAGTATACGCGCGCTCTTCAAGTGTTTTGTTTTTATACACGATCATCAGTTTGAATCCCATACACTACGTTTTTTAAAACATTTTTATTATTTTTTTTAGAAAAGCTTGATTCTGTCAATTTCTTAAACAGCAATGTTTTGTTCTAATAATGTTGCTTAGTATTATCGTCTACATTCTAGTTTATTTGAATATTTCCAAATAATCCAGAATTATGTCCTTTAAATAAAGTATTACAATTACCAAGAATTTTATAAAAAGAGGAAACTTCATTTATAATCATTATCTATCCGAACGGGAAACTTATGAATATTTGAAATAGTAATTAACGTATGACTCAACTTTAATGCAACATTACTAAAATAAAACATTTACTCCGAATAATTTCTGCAAGTAATTTGTTGAAAATGGACAGAAATAATGAACATAAGCTATTAGTTGTCAATTAAAAGTGTAGTAGCGATAGTTCTAGTTTTAAACCCAAGTAGAATATTAACTCTTTGCTTCATGAAAATAAAAAAACATGTTACAAAAATAATCATCTTTTGTTTGTATCGTAAATATTTTTGTAAATAAATAAATAAAATACATATTATGTATAATTTAAAAATCGTGACTCGATAGCTGATTGCGAGGGTGAAGATAATGAATATTACTACAAACTGTTACAAAGCTAGGGGCCGCAGTGGCCCACTGGAAGCCGGTGGGAGTAGCTGAGCTGCCTGAGGTGGTAGACTGACGATCGTGAGGTTTTCGAGTCCCTTTGCAAGGGATAAATTTTAACTGTCCTCTATGTTTCTGAGTTCATGTCCCTGTCGATTCTAGTAGTCCCGAAATGTGACTGAAATAGAGAATAAGTCGGAAGTTAAAAACAAGTGGTAGAGCGTTCACCTCTGATGCAAATGATCCCTGGTTCGATCCCAGCTCGCGCCAAGTGAACGTTGTGGTGAACACAGAGTGTGTGGGGCTTTAACAATAATAAAGTTACTTTACATTTTAAAAAGATTCACTATTAAATATTAAAATACAAACCCACTATGAAATATAAATTTAGAATTTCGGGAGGTAATTAAAGAAAGCTTCTGGTTGGATTGGATTGGTGGAGGCCATTGGTTAAATTGTATTTCATTACCGCTGAATACTCCGGTTTTGTTACCCGGCTATTGTTAATTCGTCAGCATACATTTAAAACGTTACTACATAAAGCAATAGCAATCTAACACTTACGTAAAGGTAACCAAGAAAGTTCTGAGGTTTTTTGTGGAGATCTGTGTTCAATTGGCTTTCACACCACGAGTTGAATGTGAATGGAGATAGGGAGAAGATCAGCTGTTGGTGCGGTTATATCCAACATACTACCTGGTTGTGGCAGTTCAATTACACCGTGAACTTGCGTAAGCACAGAGTGAACATGGGATTTCCACTGAGCGTCATAAGGGCGTGTGTATAGTGTACGAGATAAAACTGGCGTCAAACGTTGTTGCAGCGGGGCTAAAGACATGCTAAGTCTTTCTTTACAACGCGGATAGTGCAGCGGTGATTTAACAACTTTAAGGACGGCGACGAAACACTCGAAGACGCACCACGTGCCAGAAGACCAACACATGTATAAAATGAATATCTTCAGGCAGCAATTTAGGCTAATAGTAGCCAGACATGTGAGGAACTGGGATTACAATTCAGTGTGAGAGGAGAAACCAATCGGCAGCTTCCATCAACTTGAGAAGCACTACAAGTTGGGTCGATGGGCCCCACATGATTTGATTCTGGGCCAGAAGGCAACGCGAGCAGATTCCTGTGTTTCTTTTCTGTCTCGTCTGAGAAAGGAGCCATTTCTGGACAGGCTTTTGATACGTGACGAGAAGGGATCCTTTACGAAGTTCCACGGCGGTGTCATCATTGGTTAGCATCCCATGAACCTGTTCCAGAACAGACGAAACCAGCATTGTACCTGTGTGTTTGGTGGACTGTTCGTAGCATCGTGCATCGGAAACTACTTACAGGTGGTCAGAGCATTAATGCAAATCGGTACTGTTAGCAGTTGAACCGTCTTCAAGAAAAACTCAAAATGCTGGAGCCAGAATTTCTGAATAGCAAAGGGTCCCTCCTGTTACAGGGCAACGCTAAGCCCCACGTAGCTAGGATGACCCGGGACACCATTCGACGCCTTGGATAGGAAACACTATTGCATCCTATCCAAGGCTCTCCTACTCCCTGCTCCCTGGACATTACACCGTCCGATTATCACCTGTTCCATTTCTTGGACAAGCACCTTAGAGGACTCCAGTTTAAATCCCTAGTAGAGGTGCAAAATGCGCTTGATACCTTCTTCGCTTCACGGCCCATCAAGTTCTACCGCGATGGAATCCATGGCCTTCCAGAACGTTGACAGATCGTCTATGCATATGGGGACAATTTTTGATTTTCCAGGTACGTCTTAGGTGGCATATCGATGTTCGAAGTTGGTGGGGAAAAAGCGAAAGAACTTTCTTGGTTACCTTTATATTTATATTTCCGAAAGCCTCTCATCTGTTATGTTGTTAGTTCTCTCAATCGTCGTGTCTCTGAATTTCCCTGATTTATTTCCTGAGAATTTTCCGTCAAATTGTTATTAGGTTACTCCTCCTACCATTAAGAACATAAGCTTCTAAAGGTCAAGAATGAAAACAAGAATGTTATTATTGCCTTCTTAAGGCCAAGAATGATATTATTCCTTCCTGTAAGTACATAAAAAAACAAGAAAATTACCACACCTGCTGATAAGAGTATAAGGTGCTTACGGCCAAAAAAGGTGACAGGGATGTTCCTACTCCTACCGATAAGAATATAAACTTCTTAAGGCCAAGAAAGACGACAAGAATGTTATTACTCCGGCCGGCAAAAATATAATCTCCTTAAAGCTAAGAAAGATGACAAGCTATTTTTTTCTGAAACTATGTTGTTTTCTAATGTCAATATACAACGTAGAAATAAAATATTTAGAACTATGATTGGCTTTAAACACGCAGGTCACCTTACAAGCTTTCTTCTTCTCAATCGATATTATCTGCTTAAAGAGGTAGAAACACATTTTGTGACATGATTAACAGCACATTGCTGACGCGAATTTTTATAGGAATGTGACACGCCATATTTACAAAATAGTAATTCTATTTTCGTCTCGTCAGTTTAGCGTTTTCAGATTGTTTATGCATAAAATACAAGTGGCCTGTGCCAAAGCATATGGTATACGCAAATGTTGAATGGACTATAGTAAATGACGTAGTGCACGTACCCTATTCACTATTGGTTGAAGGAAATGTTTGTTTTCTCCTATATACACACAATTACTTAGAACTCATTGTTGCACAGCTCTGAAAATATTTTAGTCAACCAACTTGCCTTTATTGGCTAATTTGTAACATAAAATTGCATACCTGTCATTCCTGATTTTATAGACATTCGTGTTTGCTCTTCGAGACCCATGCGAATTCGAGCAGAACATAAATTGCCTCACAATTCTGGTTGAAGATATTAAATTTCAGGTTTCTATCGAAAACCAAATCTTAGGCTATCTACATAAAAGATTTTTTTCTATTTGATTTGAGTTTCGCGTACCTCGTAGGAGCAAGAGGCGTGGATCTACAGCATAACTTGGAACTCGAACCATGTGAATCTACATGAAACGCACCCGCGTTCAGAAATTTCCTTTTTTATATGCCATAATTAAATAATATGGGTCTTATTCCTTTACTTATATTGGTGGAGAATGTGCTAAAGCGAAATATTAAAAATGTAATAAAATAACTAACTAACTAACTCAATGGCCTATGGAACCAGGAGGTTCAATACGAGTACTGCGTTCACAAAAGCTCTCCAATCACTTCTATCCTTAGCCAACTGGATTCAATTTCTACTTTGTATTCCTATTTCTGCAAGAGCCATCTTAATATTGTCTTCCCATCTACGCTTTTGTCTTCCTAATGGTCATTTTCCGATTGGTCTTCTAGTTAAGACTTTGAAAGCGCTCCTCTTTCTTCCATCCTGGCTACATGACCTGCCCACCTGAGCCTCCTAGATTTGATGACTCTAATAATGTTTGATAAACCGTGTAAATAATGTAGTTGCTCGTTATGAAATTTCTGCCACTCCCCATTCCCGTTCCTCTTGGGTCTGAATGTTCGTTTCAGGATCTTATTCTCAAATGCTTTCAGTCTATGTTCTTCTCTCAGAGTAACATACCATGTTTCGCAAGCAAAAATTTTCATAAATGGAGGGAGAAATACGAGAAAGTATATGAATACAATGTTCTTCACTAAAACACTACTCCCTAGAATCCAATTAGACACTTTCCACCAGAGATGAGGGCTTTACCACTAAGAAACCATTGAAGCCCCTATGTCATCTGAAATACGATATTAGATATGTTAGCATGCAAGTGTGATGTGCAATTCATATTCCTTAATGAATTTTAATTGCTAGTGTACCGCACCAAAATAAATGGATGTTGTACGAGTAATGACAACCCATTCTTTTATCGAGAATGAAATGGCCAATAAAGAACGCTGGAACAGACGATTAACCAACTAAGATGTCCGAAACGATTCCCAGATACCTCCAAAAGGATGCAAGATCACTCGTATTACTTCCATTTACCCTGTTCCATACGAGCAACCAGAGATATCAATACTGTTCTGATACTATCATTCGTTCCAGATAAGCTGATAGGAGATCAAAACACGTTTTCTTCCCACCACATGTGGTCTGATAGACCTGAATTTAGGTGTTTTTTCACCAATCAAGCCTCGCACACAGAGTTATATGTATAAAATATAACTATTGCTTACATAATAGTATTTTAAAAACACTTTATTACATTAATTTGTACTACTAAGATAAGTAAAAATATATGTATTACTAAGATCTTTTTACTATAGTTATAAATTTAATTTAATATTTGCTATTTATTTGGTTGTGAGATGATGTTTGAATGGTAAGCAATGATAGTGTTTGTAACTGAAAGGGCTCATGCGCTAATTTCATGCAATCCAAACCAAATACAATCTATATGGATAAGTAGTATAAAAACCATTAACACAACAGCTGAACTTCAAATGATTAAAGAAAATAAGTAAATGAAAACATGTGACTGGTTCCACACAGAAATGAACTGACATTTTAACATTATTTTTTTCTTTTTTAAGTGTAAAACATTGAGGTTTTGCTTTGCTAAATACTAAATATGAAATATTCTGCAAATCAATACACATTAGAATTTCTTATAAATTATATACTGTATAAAGTATATTGTAATTTGTTTTCGCCATGCTTTTGGGTAGCCCAGCTCTGAAACTATGCGCTTTTCCTTGCAGGTCCACTTTATTTCTTGTGACTTTTGATGTGAGAAATCACTTCTTAAAGCTCGTCAGTATAGTTCATTTATATCCTGTATACACACGACAATATATAGTATAATGTTTGCACACGCTAAATTTAAGGTATATTTTACACATGCCAATACTCTACTGTGATAAGGATTATGTTTGACTAAAACCGTCCGCTACTTACGGAAACGATTGTCTTCTCCTCTTGTTAGACGATTGAGAACCATTGTCTAATTCTTGTACACAAACCAATATTTGGGTATTCTTGGAAGTATTAAAGAACTCAAGTACTAGATTGGATCTGCATTGACACAAGAACTAAAGATAGTTGTTTTTAACTTTATGCTAGGACAGTTACTATCCAGACTACTCACTAATCGTTTAAAATCAAGCATTACGCAAAACATCACAATTAGCTTATTAGCTCCCGGAATAACACACGAGAGCTTATAATTTCACTTCAGGTGTATGTGTGTCTATGTGATACTTTATTTTTGGTAACTACTGGCCGGATCTAAACCAAATTTGTTGGGCAAACAGCATGACCAAATGGATAAATATGCTAAATTTGGTGCGAACAGTTTCGGCTTAGTTCGCCTTATATGTGATCCTTTATTCCACGGTAACTACGAGCCAGATCTAAGACAGATTTTTTTGAGCTAATAGCCCATGGTCAACGGAATAGAAATTGATGACCTGGCTTAGCTAGGTACAGACTAGGCTCAATTTGGTTTGCCTTGTATGTGGTACGTTATTTCTGGGTAACTACTAGCTGAGACCGGTCGAAATTCGGTGGGCAAGTAGGCCATCATCTAGGAAATAAAGATTGCTATATTTGGTTCTGTTCTGCTCGCCTTATAAATGAACTTTATTTCTCGGTAACTATGACCCGATCTAAACTAAATTTGGTGGGCAAATATTTCATGGTCTAGGAAATAAAAATGCCTATATTTGTTGGCCAGGCTCGGGAAGGGCCAGGCTCGAGTCGTCTTGTATGTGGTACTTTGTTTCTCTGTAACTGTTGGTCTGATCTGAACGAAATTCGGTGGGCAAATAGCTCATCGCCAAGGAACTAAAGATACCTATTTTGGTGGCCAAATTTAATCAGAGACAGGCTTGACTCGACAACGAAGGGTGTGCAATACAGCTTTCTAGACCGGGAACTTCTCAGTTCGTTTTTTATAAACTTTGCTTTCTTGTGAAATTCTATCCTTTGAATTAACAAATTGTAGTGAATATGGTTTATAGTAGCGCATAAATCTACCCAACTGTTTAAAAACTAGTACTCTGTGTATTTCCTATAGATGGAGCCTGTTGGTGATGAGAAATTTCAGTTTATCCACAGTAACACACAAAGTTTCCAAGCAATTCTCGATTAAACTTGTACTCGCACTTACTTTCGAATCATTTGCAGTTCTGGGCACTTTCGGTGTCTATCTAGATGAACTCGGGATGGTGTCTCTTCCTTTAAAGGCTTGTGTAGTCAGCTATGTCCCACATTAGCACTGGAAGAGATGTTCCTTCACCGCTTAAAACACAATTTAATGTATTCTGCGTCCGAGACCCGGATAGGAGTTAATAGTTGATTAACGTGAAGTACGAAATAAATGTTTTCTGTCTTTAACTTCGGTACACATTCACTTGCAATCTTCTCTCTCTCTTTCTCCTGCTCCATCACTCCACTTAACTTCACTCCAAGATAAGTTTCTGGAACTGCTCTCAAGTCAAAGTATTTAATGATTTTGTAAGCGTGGGTACATGTCCTAAAAACTCCTTTCTTCATATAGGGAGACACAGTGGCTCAAAGGTGTATGTGTGGTCCCTGGTTCGATACCCGGCCAACAAAGTTTGTGGTAGACAACATCGTGTTCATGGGTTTCGTTCGGGTACCCCCGTTTTTTCCCACTTTTTCATTCCACCAGTTCTTCCATTATTACTCACTTGCTTTAATCTTAATTCGGTTGTTGATTTTCGTCACTCAGCATGTATCGCGATGTTAACGGGTAGAATTTACACAAGCAAGTAAAGTATCTGATTCATTTCCCTCTTGGTAAAGAATCTACTGGGAGCCAACGCATTTTCACGATTCTGTTTATGTCACCCAACTGTTGTCCTGATTTGTGTCTTTGATTAACGGAATGAGAAATAAAAGAGATGATGATACAAAAGATTACAACAAAAGTTTTTCATATACGCCTCCTTTCTGAGATGTCTGCCTTTGTATGAATAAACCTTATCTGCTTCGTCTGCTCAATTTCTATATTCACCTTCTATGCCGAGTAGTATCTTATTTTAACATTATATTTTCGATTACTCAATCATGTAGAAGACTATATTATACTTTACTCTAGATTTGAAACAAAGGTAGCATCTCGGCATGATTGATTTACCTCAAAACCTTCCCGACTCTTATTGAAATAATCATCGAAATCAGTTGATAGATATACAGTTCTTATTTCTAGTAATATAAAAGTACGACTACAATCGAATCTTTAATGCATAAATAATAACCGATACTTCTTTTTTAAAAATGAAAAGTTAAACATAGTTATTGTCTGATAGCAGTTGTTGATAATGGTTAAAGAGAAGTAAAACGACAGGGTGGAAATTTAAATTTGATATGACACTTATCCAGGGGCGGATCCACCCCAACCTCTCTTATTTTATATATATAAATAAAACCCATCCCAGAGTTTGGAACCCTTAAAAGTAGCAGTATGACAACCCACCGCCTCCCCAGAAGTCGGTCCTGGATCCGCCCCTGCACTTATCTTACAACAGGCTTCTTCCCTGACGTGAGCAACGACTTTTCTCTCTTTTGCAGTGGTAAAATGCGGTAGGGAGAATAGGTTAGTTTTTGATTGTCTATCAGCTTACGTGAGTTGGATAATAGTAATTGCAACAGTAGTATACAACTAGAAGAATAACTTGTTTATGGGAAAGAAATCTCCATACTGGAAATCGAGACCAACAAAAAGTTTTAAAAGTTTTGACAAAGTGGAAAAACTGAAAGGTTTGTTTTAAGGCGTCACCTAGTGGTTGAATAAAGGTGCCAAATGACCGACTGGTTTTCTATAAATCTCTCCTCACCAAAGTAATAACAAACATATCCACCAGCACTGCTACTAGAAAGTTTTATGTTCGCAACTCATAACGCATTGGAGTAGTGCCAAGTGCCACTGACTGATAGCGAGTATCAGAAAATTATTTTTCACGTCTTTCTGGGTTGTGTTGAGAGGTTAGAACTAGAACAACAGAAATTGAGAAATTTATATAGGACTACAATTGGCAAAGGTTTTGATTCTTATCGATCTGATTCTGTGTTCGGGTGCTAAACAATTCTTTTCTTTACTTTCTTCTTTTTGGAAGTGATGGAAAATTCACGTATTTCTTTCGTAAATTTATGACATTGGCTCCTTCAAAGTTAAAAACGCCAACAGGGCCAGTTTCTAGAGGAGGGCGTCCTTTCCAGATAAACAATTCTTGACTGTTGACTTTTTTCGTTTTGAAACTAATGGAACATTTTTCTCTACTTTCTCTTTTGAATTCATGAATGAATGATCTTCAGCGTACTTACCCCACTAAAAAGGGGAAGATGGATGTCTAGCCTGAAGCTACTTTGTCTTGTGATTATATTTGTTTATTTTTTTGTGTGTGAGTAGATATCTCTCATTTGCACTGAGCGAAACGAAGTCCTTTTGACATTGTGCGGTTAGAAGTCAAAAGTTATACTGTAAGTGCAACGTTCCAAATGTCAAGATTTAGTGATTTTTTTGTCAATGTCTGGGGATTGTGAGTGATTTACGTAGTTTTAGGTTAGGGGATTCGGAGGTTCTTTTATTAATATTTTAGTAGGTACTTTTTGAGGGGGGTATGTGTACGTGTTAGAGTGTATGTCTAAGAAAGTTAGTACTTATGCTGTTAGCTAATCTTCAGGAGGTTCTGCAGTCTCGTCACTGGTTGCTGTGCTAGTAGCTTGTCTTCTGCAGGGAGGTTGGGGTAGAAGAACTGCTTTGCTTGGAGCTTCTTTTTGTATAAGTTTTGTTTAATCTAAGGATGACCTCTTGTATGTGTTCCAAGTTGGAATTTTTGTATAGTTCTCCAAGTTGGGGTCTTGTGCCTTGCTTCTGAAGTCTTTATATATATAAGTCTCAGGAAGTAGTATTAAGTTTTTATCGATAGTTCGATGATGTCATCATTGCATAAAATGTTACCATAGACAAGAATCGGGCGGACCAGTTTTGGGTAGGTGTAGTTTCCTTGGTACATTTAGTGGCGTCCTGTTGAGAAGAGGTTTGATCATGTGTATGACTTTTACTGTTTTTTTTTTATTTACTTCTTTGATATGAGGTCTTAGTGTTAGAAAGTGATCCATAGTAATGTCTAAATATTTCGACTTTTGTACAGGTTTTAGTCACCTATTTTTATAGTATGTACATTTCCTTAAAAACGAGAAACAGGGACGATTTAGGAATGGAACCAACTGACAAGTGTAGAAAGAATAGTTGGAAAATGTTGACTGTTTAAAAAATAGACACAAAGGAGCTTAAAAGAAAAGAACTTTTACAGGGTTTCACAGAAAAAGAATTCAATCTAAAATGACTGATTTAATGATTGATATGTATTTGTGTCCTTTCGTCCACAGCAAAATTATATAGGACAAGCTCTACACTTTCAACTGGGAACTAAACCTCTGTATATTTGATGCTGTTCCACCGGGAATTGCACCCGGAATATCTTGGACCAAACACACGTACGCTAGCCACTAGACCAGCGAAAAGAATTGCATTTAAAGCAAGCCTAGTAGAGCAAACTTCTGGTGCAGTGCTGGTTTCGTCTGTTTCGGTTCATGGGATGCTAACCAATGATGACGGTGCCGTGGAACTTCGTACAGGACCCATTTCTCATCACATGTCAACACACTGTCCAAAAATGGCCCCTTCCTCAGACGAGACAGAAAAGAAACTCAGGTGTCTGCTCGCGTTGCCTTGTAGTTCAGAGCCAAATCATGTGGGACCCATCGACCCAACTTGTAGTGCTTCTCAAGTTGTTGGAGGTGCTGCCGAATGGTTTCTCCACTCACACTGAATTGTAGTCCCAGTTCCTCACATGTCTGGCAACTGTTCGCCTAAATTGCTGCCTGCCTAATTTTGTACATTTGTTGGTCTTCCGGCACGTGGTGTGTCTTCGAGTATTTCGTCACCGTCCTTTAAGCTGTTAAACCACCGTTGCACTGTCCGCGTAGTCACGACACCCTCATCAAAGGCCTAGAATATCTTCCGTCCCCAGTTTGAACTCGTACAGCATACACGCCCTTATGATGCTCGGTGGAAATCCATGTTCACTCTGTTCTTACGCAAGTTCACGATGTAACTGAACTGCTACAATCAGGAAGTATGTTGAATATACCCTCACCGACAACTGACCTCGCCTCATGTCCATTCGCATTCAACTCACGGTGTGAGGGAGAATTGAACACAGGCCTCCACAAAAAAGGCAGAACTTTCTTGTTTATATTTAGGGAAATTATGTCCAAGGTAATATTATAATCTAGTTATCTAACTCCATGGCTTATGAAACTGAAGAACTCATCACTACAAGAAAGAAAAGCTTCCAATATAGTCTAATCAAAATCAACGTTAAACATCTTCCTAACATCTGTTTCATTATTAGTCTATAAAAAGACTTCTCGAGTAGCACGTTGATTTTCAAGTGGTCAAACTTCGATAAAATATTTAAAGAACGGGAAGAGATATCTTTATGGAGAATAGTTTCTAATATAGTATCTGTTTGTAACTCTGTTCAGAATACCTATATAAAGAGTGCTAGAGACAATAAACGGAATGGCCTATCGGGATCGTATTTATCATACGAATTGACCTAACTATACATATTTGCCGTTGGTTATGAGTATGAATCACTTGATTCATGCATTCATGTAATTTAACCTAAGCAGATAGAGAAGGCGAATTAATTGTTTAAATATTGAAACAGAAGGGGAGACTGAACAAAGGCCTGATGCATTTAAATAAATTACTTGTATCAATTCCCTGGAAATGGATAGATGCGTCTAAGTTAATTTTCTGTTATTTGAATAAATACCACATATATTACTGTCCGTTTACTGGTGTTTTAAGTGATATGTAAATATTTTATAAGGAAAAGAGCATAATGTAACAAGTTACTTACTAGAAAGAAAAGCAATAGAATAATATAGACTTAGATTTTAATCTTTTAACCTTCAAATTGTTTCATATTTCTATTATGTTTTTTCCGTACACCATTGATTAGCTAGTGATTGAAAATATCACTTTAGTAATATAGAGCCTGGATAAAGGGATAAGCACCCGTGGTTGCCGGTTTTAATTCAGAACCTGGATAAAAACAGTAAGAACGCTTGGCCACAGACCTTAGTTCAGAACCTGCATTAAAAGCGTAAGTACGAGTGATCAAGGGTCTTAATTCTGAACCTGGATAAAAGGGAAGGAATATAGGGCTCCCTCATGGCTAAACGGTTAGCGAACGCGCCTTTTGCGTTGGAGACCCTGGTTTGATTCCCGGCGGGAGCTCATGTGGTTCGGATTCCACGTTAATCGGTAGGTCCACGTCTCATATAGCCTCGCTGCTGAAAGGAACGCTAAAATCAAGTCGAAATCGAAGGGAAGGAATAATAATGCCATTATTCAGTTTCCCGAATGTTTAACTCTCGCTGTTATGTAACCCGCATAACCAAGATGTAATGTTGGTTGCATATAGACAGGTTTTAGATATCGCAAGAGAAAATTAAATGAAATCTTTAAGTTTTACGATCCACTGTTATGCCGTGTGGGATAAAGGAGACGGTGATGATGAGATATGAATAAAACGGTGGAATGAAGAAAGTTGTAGGAAATGGGAAATCCCCGTGTTCGTTCATCGCAAAGAGATCGCAAGAAACATGCATATATTTTCGCATACATTTTGACTCCGTGCAGGAAATTGAAAAGACGGCTTGTACGAAGTTGGATTTGGTCAAGATCTGTCTGTGGTTCTATGTGTCGTCTTTCTACCCGAAAATCTTATGACACACATAAACCTACATCTGTTATTATTATTATTATTATTATTATTATTATTATTATTATTATTATTATTATTATTATTATTATTATTATTATTAAAGATTTACACATATTTCAGGGTCGTCATTCGAGGAAAACAGGGGAAATTACCTCCCACAGTTTGAGAAACACATGCTTTTTAAAAGATTGTATATCAATCTTGCCCTTTGGCGAAATCTGAAATGACACTAAATTTACGTAATATATTTTTCGTCTTAGTTCGGTAATGTAATCATTTTCTTAGCTTTTGACTTGTAATATATAATGGACTGTAGGTCACCAGGAAAGCGGTATGACCTTTTTCAAGCTTGCCGAATTAACAACGATAACATTACAAGGTCAAACGAATCATATATCACATATAGTTATAATGCTTAAGATCTGTTCTTGTTTGAATCTAAATTTCATTCTAAACGAGAATTCCCTCCCCCCAAAAAATGTTGCCAACTTCAATCAAGCATAGCTTCGTGAATAGGGCTATCGATGTTTTTCCTTCTTCTTTTTCTTCTTTGGAATTGCAACCTTTTGACTACGAAGGAAGTAGGCTCGCACCTAGTCAACCCAATCCGCGTAGTATGTCACTTTGGCAAAAACACAACGGTGAAGTTAGTACACATGCTTCCCGCAGAGACGAAACAGTGCCAGTTGTCAGTGAGTGAACTAACCGTCTCAATGGTCGTTCTCTGACATCAGTGGCGGACATAGGGGCGATGTTACGAGTGACCATTTATGAACATAGTTTCAAATAGATAATTACAATTGTGAAGTCATTATATAGTGAAAACAATTAATGAAGAAATATTACAGTGAATAAATGAATAATAAGTTTGGATCCAGTGGCGGTTCTTCACGGCTGTCACATCGATAAAAATCAATAAACTAACGGAATTACGCATATTACATATTTTTGTGCCATAAGCTGTATACAAGAATTAATATATATATTAAGTTTTGTTTCCTTATCTTATAGCGATAAAATATTAATTTTTGTCGATGTGACTTTGCTCAAGCGTCGTCATTGAATATGCTAAATGTACTACGCCCGCATTCGGCTGTGAGTCTTAGAAAAGCCTTTATAAAAACTCAGTCAAGAGGCCAGCTTTGTACCTCTCGACTACTAAGGAATAATTGAAATCGTTCAGCCAAATGTATTATGATTATTGTTATTATACTATAGTCGCGATTACCCGAACTTTCGAGTTAACCAAATAAGTAAAAAGAAAAGAAACAAAAAAAGAAAAGAAAAGGAAAGAAAAGAAAACAAACTTTATTAGTGAGCGACCTATAGGACAAATTACTAAAATGCTTTCATCTAAACTTAAGCAAA
The DNA here is from genome assembly GCF_964235325.1 of Thermobia domestica. Classification (NCBI taxonomy): domain Eukaryota; kingdom Metazoa; phylum Arthropoda; class Insecta; order Zygentoma; family Lepismatidae; genus Thermobia; species Thermobia domestica. The sequence goes on from NC_137469.1 coordinate 91,756,090, forward strand.
ATAAAATATTTTTTTCACAAGTTGAATTAAATTTCATTATTTTAGTTTTAGGTCTTTAGTGTAGTAATATTCAGTTTCTAAGGGATTATATGTTGCCAATCATTTCATTTCACGCTGAAAATATATCAAACATATTAGAGTCCCGTTTAACGGAATTTGATGGGGCCGATCTGTATGTGATACATTTTCACCGTAGATGGGATTGACAAACAATCGTTAGACCAAAACAAGTTGGGTTTATAATTAAAAATTGCACACAAGTAAGTTTTCGTTTTAAGGATTCGGTTAACCAGGAAATTCGGTTAAGTGAGACTGTAGTGCATACAGTACTGTATATCAAAAGTCCTTTATTCTGATTTAACCAAATTTTTGTTCAACCGAAGCACTATCAAGTTCTATCAATTTATGTTAAATGAAACTCTAATGCACTTAAGAAGCATGGTATGTGCATAGAACTAAATAGGTGCTTGCAACAGACTTAATTGATATATTTCGACAACGATACTTGATATTGATATATTGTGTGTTAACTATCTCTTATGATAATCACATTTCAATGCATTTTTAATGTTTAATAAGTAAACTGTCTAATCCATCATTTGTCTATTATAGATGCAATGACTTCGTTCCTCTCTCTCTCTCTCTCTCTCTACACACACACACACACACACACACACACACACATATATATATATATATATATATATATATATATATATATATATATATATATATATATATATATATATATATATATATATATATATATAGTTGCATAATAATAAAGTTCAACATAAGCAGTGGACTCCAAGTCGATTTTCAGTGGATTCACAAGTTTTGGAACTGATTCCACGTTATCAGGCAAACGTGGAGATCCTTGAATGAAAAGAAAATAGCTAAATCTATGTTAGATTATAATGATGTTGAAAGGCTGTCGTACATTACATATCATTTACTTGAAAAACACTGTCTTGTAGCCAGAGCTTATCAAAGATTAAAAGCAACAATTATTATTATTATTATTATTATTATTATTATTATTATTATTATATTATTATTATTATTATTATTATTATTATTATTATTATTATTATTATTATTAAGTTAGTGTTAAAAAGTACAATCATGTTGTGAGTTAACAATTCATAAAAAGTAAATTCTAAAGTAGTTTCTCAACTTGTGTACACGTTCCACTAGTGGTACACGAGCCGCTGGTGGTGGTACGTTACGACTTGTGGTGGTATAAACAATTAGCATACTTTGGTGGTACACAGTGGAAAAGGTCGGAAACTTTGTTCTAAATTGAACCCAAATTTGCTCATATTGTATCTATATTCACAGAAGAGAAAGAGAGAGAGGGGAAAGAGATTGGAGAGAAACATGTTTTGTCAGAATTAATGAAGTTTCGTGATTTCCAGGAAACGAGTTTGTCTGTGTCAGCGACTTTGGTGGATCTTGGTATTACAGGTCACGAAGTTCGTGATCCACACTTTCTATCACATGCCTCAAAATACAGTTTCTTCTTTATCAGTATTCTAATTGGTTCGTTTTTCTCTTTATTTACCTCTAATACTGCACTTTTCTTCGCTACGTTCCTAGTACTTCTTGCATGCCACCTATCATGTCTCTCAAAATACAGTTTGTTCTCAAACAACATCGTAAACAGTTCCTTTTTTTAATTACCTCCAATATTGTTCTTTTCTTTTCTGCATTCCTATTACTCTACTTTCTATTCATTTTTTTTGTTTGAAACTGTATCGTAACCAGTTTCTTTTTCTCTTTTTAATTATCTTCAATATTATATTTTTCTTTGGTGTATTCCTAGTATTTCCTCCATACCTTCTATCATGTCTCCCAAGATACAGTTTCTCCTCAAACAATGCAGTTTCCTCTTTTTAATTACCTCCAATATTTTTTTCATACATCCATAGTACTTCCATCATAGTTTCTGTTCAACTTCTTCTCAATCAAGTCCTTACCAACTTCTTTCCCCTTATTTAATTACCGCCAATATTTTTTTTTAGTTCTTCCCAATAATCCTAGCACTTCCTGCATACCTTCTATCAAGTCCCTCAAAATAGTTTATTCTCAATCAATGTCCTAATCAGTTATCTTCCTTCTTTTAAATTACTTTCAAAATATTACTTTTTTTCTTTCGTACTATTACTAGCACTTTCTCATTTCATTTTTCTGTTTGTTTCAGCTAATTTTCACTATTCTTGTTTGAATCCACATTTTGTAAGATTAGTACAGAATTTTCGTTGGTTTTGCGCGTAATGTCCATATGATAGAACAAACACTCAATTCGTTTTTCAAAAGTTGCATCAAATTGTTAAAATGTAGATTTTTGAAAGAGAGGGGCAGAAAAAATACAGAAGGATCTTAAACTTAACAATTGAATATAACAGCAAAGAAAGAAAAAAATACTCAAATTATTATTTCTTGTGCAAATTATTCGATGATAGTGTGAAGAAAATTAAATGATATAAGAAGTTTACATAAAATACAGAAATTTAACCTAAAATAACTTAAGATTAATACTAACAAAAACAAGATTTAACACCCATCTCCTGAACTCTCTTGTAGGCACCATCGGCGCGAGACACCCGGGTTTGATCCGCAGTGGAAACTCATGTGATTCAGGTCCCATGTTAAGCTGTTGGCTCATGTCTCATATAGCCTCGGTGTTGAACGGGATGCTAAACTCCAAATCAACTAACCAATAAACCATCCCCTGACAGTGAGAAAGATTCGAATCCTCCACACTCAGATTTTACTCCTTATTTTTTTTAGCAAGTTTGACAATGCCAGTAAACAGAATGTGTTTTTTGTAATGACTATAGCGTTTCCAACATCTCTTATCTGTACTTAGATGTATTAATATTGAATCAACCTCAATTAAGATTTGTTTTTTGTAATTTTGCTCTGAAGCTCCACTGTTGCTAGTGTCCTTGTTGTGTAAACATGTGATGCGTGTAGCTGGAAATACTTTATGCACATAGCCAATGTAAATGAACAAGCACGTACATTGAAGAAGACGTTTTGTTAAAGCATTTTCTTTCTTTGTTTCTTTCGAAGAAGGTCTCTTTTCTCCCCTTCCCCCCTTAGAGCCAAAGAAGAGAGAACAATTTGAAAAGAAACGAGACGCAAAGTTTTGCAGTTGTCCAGCGTAATAATGTCCGTTTGCAAACCTAGACAAACTTGCCAAGGAACCTGGCAAGAACGCAAAGCAAAGAGCTACAAAGGGGCTATTTGTGTCTTCGGAAACTGGCACCGACGCTCCGTGGGCAGGGAGACTCAGGTAGTAGTAGTTCAAGGGGGCAGAAGGGAGATATCTAGGTAAAAACATCTCAGCAACTAAAAATTTGCTAACCTTCTTTTCTTCAATTATTGGGTCATTTTCATTCTGATTGCAATGATATTTTTTCTTTTTCTGATTAAGAAATAAATCAGAAATCATTGTAAATAGATTATTTTCCTAGTTCTAAGTCCGTCTCTTTAATAAAGTTTACGATTTTTCTAAAAAAAAAAAAAAATGCCCACTGCATATTTTAGAAAATATTCATTTGGAAAACGCTGCAGTCACTCAACACGTCAATATGACTCACAGACATTACAAATATGTGTATATTTGTATGTATCTTGTATATTTGTATGTATCTTGTATGTATCTGAAATGTGTTTTCTTCTATCCAACTCCACTCTAGATGAAATTCAAAAAGTATACCAAAACTATAATGAATCTCAAATTATCCGGACCAACGACTTCTGGATTTACCATTCAGTCATGCAAAAGCCCGGATAATTAGAGCAATCATCAAAAAATATTATATTGTGATGAAAATATTATCAAAACAATCTCTCAAAACGGTTTTGTTTAACAGAAAGGTAGTTCTAATGTATGTATGTTGAAAATAAGATCACTTTTACTATATGCAATTAAAAATAAAAGGTACTACCTGCCGCATTAAACGTTTCTGCTCCATACTTAACTAAATCATACTATCATAAATTAAATCATACTATGCTGCAGTTATTAATGAAACATTTTCTTATGAAATACGAAACAAAATTAAGAGGTGTTCTCGGAAAGCTTCGTAGAAGAAAATCCATCTCTAAAAGTAAATTACCCCTTGTGGATTTTTCATAAGAAATTATTTATTACACATATTAGCGTTAATAATTGAAATATTTATTCACAAACTATCAACAAAATCACATGAGTCGTATTTGAAAAAATTGTAACAAAAAATTGGAAATCGACAAAAATTTTACAATGTGAAACGGAACTCTCCTGTTTGTATTGTACTGACTTGTGTTGTATTAACTGGACTTTGCTTACGATATAAATAATCTCATATTCATTACAACTTACGTTTTATACTAAAAGCAATGAACGAATATTATCAATATATTTACTTAAAGTGAAAATTTAATCCCGCTTTTCTAACTATATTCCTTTGCGATTGTTAAAGTTAAGCAGCATGTAGGAGACTCCATCATATATGGTGATGTAAGAGATATTAAAGTTGTGTATTTGTCTCCATGAATGACATTCTGCTACAGAACTTTGATATCCCATCTTGATGCCATCTTTACGACCAATTACCAACAATGTAATTTTTTTTCGGTAAAACATACAATGATAGAGAATATGGTTCAGAGCAAGGTCACCCAACAGGGGGGGAAAGGTGGGGCGCTTGTCCCCCTAGAGGAAATTGTACTTCAGAATATCGAAAATCCAATAGACTTTCAGCAAAATTTGAAACTACTTTTGAAACGTCGCTTATACTTGCGCCCCCTTGGAAACCACAACATGGGCGCCCTTGGTTCAGAGTTTGATTTCCAGTCACGTCCAGTTTTCTTATAATAAAATAATCAATTATATGACCACTGCTTTTTACTTTGGAATTCATAAAGTTTGATTACTTTTCATTACCACGAAGTTGCATTAAAACTATATGTAATAGCCAGAAGTTGAAACGAGTCAGAAGTCAAGTGTTGTACGGTTACAAACTATGGCGCTGATAAGTAAATAGAACGTCTTCATACTATTTAGAGACGTAGATAAGCCATTCCCGCTCATCTAGAGACTAGCGCGTGTGCCTTTGTTACACAGGGTGTCAGGTTCAATTCCAGGTGTGACTCGGGGGCGCGGGGGCTCAGTAGCAGAGCGTTCACCTCCGGTTCTTGGGGTCCCTGGTCGCGCCGTGTGGACTTTGTGGTAGACAAACACCGTGCTCGTAGGTTTCCTCGGGATTCTCCCGTTTCCTCCCACTTTCCTCATTCCACCATTTCATTCATTTCTCATCATCACTGTCTCCTTTAGCCTAACCGGCATAACCGTGGGGCATAAAACTTAAAGATTTCATTTCATTTTTTCCAGGTGTGATTCATTACCTTTGTACGGAATCCACTTTGAATTGTAAATCCACGTCTCATATAGCTTCGTTGCTGGAAAGAGCGCTAAACTTCAATGAAAACGATAATGTGAACAATAACGAGACCTATCTAGGGATTCAGTGGCGGATCGCTCACCTCTGGTGAGAGTTTCCGTCACAGGTCACGTCACTTCGTGGTAGACAACATTCATGTCCGTGAATTTTTTCGAGTTTATCCCGTTCTCTTCCACACGATAATTTCACGAATATTTCCATAACTATTCGTCCTCGTTAACTTAAAAAGCACAACCCTGGAACGGTAAATTAAAAGATTTCATAGTTCAAGATACTTAAACTTACAGATTAATGTAGGATCCAAACATATGTATGTATTTCAATCTGGATTTGATTGTGGGTGTTTAACACAATAACTGGGATCACTAAACACTTAACCACGGAAAAGCCCCACCACAAAGTTTGCCAAAAATAAGACTTTAGACTCTATGGACATTAATACTGTGTAGTAAAAGCAAGAGAGGCATATAAGAACTGATGCATTCTTTTGCCTCAAGTGTGTAATGACAACATGTTATTACAATTCCCCTTTGCGTGCAGTATATCGGCCTTATCAACAAACATATGTCTAGAATCGATCAACTGTAAGCGCACGTCATCATCGTATTGCTAAAATATTCAGCATGTCCAAACATTATATCACAGTGCAAAGAGGAAATACTTTAGGAAAATTTAATTGAACATGCAATACAGTTATGTTTAAAGTGAATATGTTACATTAAAAATTATTAAAAGCACACCGTAAAATTATGATTACATAGAGGTATTAATATGATTCGTCTTGGTTCAGTTACTCAAATATTCTTGGTGATTAAAACAGAGCATGTTTCAATCATGTACTTCTTTAAACTTACATATGGAATTTGAGGAGTAAAATGGAACCATAGATACTGTAAAAGAGATTTCGATCCAGGTAGGACGCCAATATACTATTTATTTTTTTTAAAAAAAACAGTTATAATCCTTCAATTTTATGCAGGAGAAAAATTTAGCACAAAATGATCTTTGTCTTTGACTTTTCTCATATTAAATTAAAGTAATGGCGTTATACAGAAAAAAAATATACATAAATACACACACAATGTATGTGTAGGTGTAAGTGTTCCTTCTCAAGGCAAAATCCAGCAAAGCAAGATTATGTTGTCCTATTTATTTCCGAGATTCTAAATAGTATACAGAAAACTGAAGGTGAGGGATACGGAATGTGAAGATAGTTTAAACATTAGGATCAAGGATAGATTAGGTAATTTATATACGGATTAGAGATAGTGCCTCACAAAAATGAGTAACGGTGTTACATTATTCAGATATTGCATCACAAAAATGAGTAATAAGGGTTACATTATTCAGATATTGCCATGTACTATATATTCTAATTCATATCCTTTCGGCAAAAGGCTGCTTGATATCTTCCAATCATAAAGTCAGATTAGTAGCAGAGACACATACAAAATAGCTCTTTGAAACAAAAAAGATTGGTCAATCCTTTCATTAATTTCAATGATCGGAGGAACGGTGGCTCAGTGGTAGAGCGCTTACCTTTGGTGAGTGGGGTCCCTGGTGGTTCAATCCCCGGCCAAATAAGTTCGCGGTGAATATTATCGTGCTTGTGGGTTCTTCGGGTTACTCCCGTTTCCTCCCACGTTCTCATTGAACAGACTCTTCCATCATCATTCATTTGTTTAATCATTCTCTCCTTAGCCTGAATAGCATAATCGTGTGATGTTAAACTGATTTTTTCTTCTTTTTTATTTTCATTTCAATTTCAACGATTAATATAATTCGAAATTGATTTAAACAAATTTACTTAAATAGTGTATGTATCTTGATAATAACTCCAAATCATTTCCTAATTTTATTTTTTTGGATACGATTGTCAACAATCAGTTGTTTGTTTTATTTTTTTAATAGGGTAACTCACACAAAGTGCAATGTCAGAATAGGACCAACAAGAATGTAAGTTCTTCGGGGTCTGTCACATCTTTCATTCGTAATCGAAAAAGTAAGAATGAAGCTCTCGAAATCATTTGTTTCTAAATTATTATGGCATATTGCAATTTTTTTTTGTATCATTTATAAATATGTGCTAGACACTTTACTCACTACGCAATAGAACGTAAGTTGATTGATTGATTTCTTACTTTAACTCCTTAAGTATCATAGAGGTTATCAAGGGTGAAATCTACTATTTATGTGAACTCTGAACTATGAAGGAAGTTGAATCCAGTGCAGTTGCGAGCAGGGTTGCAAAGATAGTTATGCATACAGAACAAATCCTGGAGCTGCAGTGGTCAGTGATTCATTTCTGGTGCGTGCGGATCCTGGTTTAATCCTAGCTTTATGGTGGACAAACAACGTGAGTAGCGGTTTTCTCTAGATTCTTCAGTTTCCTCCCATTTTCTTCATCCCATCATTCTACTCATTCTCATCATTATCGCCATCTTCTTTAACTTACACGGTGTAATTTTAGGACGTATAACTACATAATTTCATTTTTCATTTTTGGATCAAAAGATCCAGTATATTTCAGTTTAGAATTTTCTTGTAGGCCTTATATCTGGAGAACTACATATACTATAGCCAAACCCAAACTATCACTTAACTCAGTATAATGTTCTTAATCAGTAAAAAAAAAAAAAAAAAAAAAAAAAAAAAAAAAAAAACCTCGATTTAGGGGACGTTCAAAAATTTTCCGGCCCCTGATTCTAAAAAACACTCCAATATATTTCAATCAAAAATTTTCTTGTAGGCCTTTTATCTGGAGAAGGGGTAAAAGTGAGGGAGAACGCGGGGGGACGTCGTCCCCCTGCTTCCAAAAATATCCCTCGAGTCCCCCCACTTTCCAAAAAAAAAAAATATAATTGGCAAAGATAGGCACGCGGGACGACGTGACATTATGCGTCCCCCTACCTTTTCAGATCCACTTTAACCCTGATCTGGAGAACTACATACAGTGCACCTAAAGAGAAACTATCACTTAACTCAGTATGATGTGCTTATTCCATAAAGAAATATGAAAACTCAATTTAGGGGCCGTTCAAACATTTTGTGGCCTTTCATTCAAAAACTAATTATTGGTCAAGATCGTAATCTTTTGATGCATTTTTTTGCGGTGCAACGACATTGCGCAAATTTTTCTAAAGATTAGATCGTTGATAATCTAAGTAATTTATGTCTTATTAACGAGGAGCAGAAAGTGCTGAAATTGCGCAAATTTCCGCCGCGACGTTGCCAACAACAGGATTTAAGGAATTGTGTGAAATTTTGCATCGAAATGAAATGTATAAAGCTATTCCTTTATGAGATATATTTTATTGCATTCTAATATTTACAAAGCAACATACTTATTTACAGAAAATTTCATTTTACAGTTTGAATGCTTGAAATTTAAATCCTACAGCTTTTAAAAATGTCATACGTGCCTTTTTCTGTTTTCGTCAATGTAAACTCCATTCTGAAAGTTTCACTTATGTTTCTCCAGTTTATTGCTTCCTGTTTATATTACCCTCCTCACTAAAACTTGCGATTAATTCTCGATCCTGATTGGCTCGTTGTGATTCTCGTTCCTCATTGGCTTGTTCTATTATTGGTTTATTATATCCGCAATTCGTTCGGGGTTTTAACAGAACCTGAGGAGGTCTGACATACAGTTGCTGGTGACATTTGGGAGAGTGCACAACGGAGAAGAATAAGCTTTGCAGAGAAGAATTGCTGAGATGCATTGCTTTCCTGAAGAAGGTGTTCCAACCACAACCAACATAGATAACATCAGAGATGCATTAAAACAGCAAAACGTACAGTTCACGAACCTCATTCGTGTCCAAACAAAGGAGGGACCAGCACCCATCTTGAGAATGTTTTCAACATTTGCTCTGGCCATATACGTTGAACACGCTTTGCCGACAGTCGGCTAACGGAAACGCTTTGTTATCTCTCTGGGAGTGAAGCAAATACACAGTAATTAAAGAACTGAGGCCCTTTTCAGGCCCACAAACCAATTTCAGGTCCAAAACCTTTCTAATGTACACTGTCCGGTAAATATCTTCAGGATAAAACAGTTGAGAATGCTCTAAGAGCATTGCCAGAACGAACTTTAAAAGAATGGAGAGATCTAGCGGGAAGGATAGCTGTAATTGTTCCTAGATGTAAAGGTAAATCTTTTTATCCGCACCCTCTTCTCTTTCTCGCAAAAATTAACAAAATATCATCTCTTTATGACTTATAGTTCTCGAGATATGACTGCTTAAATATCTAGAAATATCTAACTGCTTAACTTAAACTGCTTAAATATCTAACAGCACCTAAGAACAACTAAGACGCAAATGCAAATCTAAGTATCATTTATAGAAAGGTGAAAGGATAGTTATTAAGATATGTGGTAGACACACCTGAAATATGTATACAAGTGCTTGTTTCTGATTGGCCAAAACTGGAAGATATAGACAAATCTTTATTTCTGATTGGTCGAACGTCTGTTCACGATATTTCAAGAGAACTTCTAGAAATATTTATATATATTGTTTATTTTATATATGTTTGTTTTCCTTACAGTATTTCAAAACTATTTGCTTTCAATAACTATATTCTTACAGTTTTAATCTTACAGTTAGATATGATACGGAAAATGAATGACTGGGACACATTCCCCAGTCACCCTCTCTAACGACGCCATTGCACACATATAATATAGATGACTGAAAATGCTATTGTTATCCATTACTTTGTATTTTTTTTTTTTTTTTGTTAAAACGACTTGCATTTTGGTGACTGTTTTTATTAGTCGATATACTTATGGTAATGATGGCAACGTTGCACAAGATTTTTTTCGCAATTTCCAATTTTGTTGCCTGCTCATTAAGGCTTTATCTGTGTCAACAGATAAGCGTGGGAAAATTTGCGCAATGTCGGTGCACCCTTTTTTTGGGGTCATTCCTAAAATTCTTGGCCAAGATCGCAATCTTTTGACCCATTTTTTTGATCATTCCAAAAATTCTTGTTCAGAAAATAAAACCTTCTCCATCATACTATCAAGTTTCCAAACATACAATGCACTCTGCAAACAGAATATGCTCCGGCATTATACACAATAAAAGATAGCTGTGGTAACTCAACACAATGTCTTCGTGCCACGCTAGTTAAGTTAAATTCTGATGCACGTCTAGTGTTACTACAATTCTATCTGATTTTAGAGTAAATTGTTAAAATGGTAGCAGTTCAATCAATGTATTAATGGGTTGAAATACAACTAGAAAAGTTAATAACATGAAAAACAGACGGCAACACTTGTACTAATGTAAATTTACTGACGTAGATGTAAGATGCATAACTTATACTAATGTAAGTAATGTCAGAAACTTCAAATTCTCGCTTTTATTAATGTCAAACATGCCGTGTATAGCTTTCCTCATTGCTAAAATTAAAAACTAATACAAATTCTCAACGTCAGTTCCTTTGACATTTGTAATATCTGTGCAGGGTAATGTGTATGCTTAAAGCTACAGCATAGATATATACTTTTGCTAATTATTCTTAGAAAATGAAAAGTTTGGTTCGCAGATGAATAAAACAGTAATCGGTATTTACGATTTGCGTTCACCATGAAAGCGGGGTAACAACATAGGATGTATATGTTATAAAAAACAGTATTAGGCTATTCCTATTTCTTCGTTCATTCACATACTGTTTTACCACCGCCAGAGTATTAGTTTGACACTGCGCAATATTGGCTCCGTGTCAAACCGGGAGCATCACGTTTGTGTTAACCGTAACACTGGGCTCTATTTGTCGAAATAACACACTAAAGAGTAGTCATGCTAGAATCACTGATCTGTGTTAAAATTGAGTTGTATTAGCATCATTATTTTTTGCTGTGAACTTTCAAATGCTGTTTTCTCGAGAGTTTTTTGCCTTTATGTATTTGATACATATTGACTCAGTGTTAGAACTTCATATCTAATCCGAGAAGGTCCTTCAATCTATCCCTCCCACATGAGTTAAAGCTATACAATATTGTGTTCTTGTTTTGTGTAGGAATTATTTCGTTTTCTCCCACATTCTCATTCCACCATTTTCCCGGTAAATATTCACTTTCATTAATAATGCGACTTCCTTAACCTAAAAGGAATAGTCATGGGACATTAACAAATAATTATTTCATTTCACTTTTTCCACAACAGAATCTATCGCAAAGATCTCAAATAAACACTTTTATCACCATAATTTTCATAATTTTATGTTTATCATAATTTCTTTCGTCAAAATTGAACTAATTCATTTTCCGACTATATATACCGTACATTACTACTTCTGGTATAGTATTATTTAAAGATTTTTTATTGAAAAGTTCACGGACTATCCAAATACTGTATTTCATAATCCGCTTGTGGCTCACCCAGGAAAAAGTTTATAGCCGCCTCTGTTTTTAGGCTTATTTCACTATTAAGTAAAAAAAAAATACAAATTATATTACTCATACAGAGTGGTACAGAACTAAACTGCGTACACCACAGGATCGTGACTTCATGACTCTATTGGAGAGAGACAGAAAGATAAAATGGACAGTGGGAGTAACAAACGAAAAACTGATAAAGTAAGAAGAGGACACTTTTATCCAGCATCCTTCGTAAGAAGCCCAATTGGATTGGACACTTCTTCCGAAGAAATTGTCTTCTTCATACAGCTATAGAAGGAGCGATGGAAGGAAAGCGAGGAATAGGAAGAAGGACATAACTGATAAATGATTTGAAAAGTAGAAGAAAATATGGGGAGTTAAAAGAAGAAGCTGATGCTAGAGAAACGCGGAAGAAATATTTCCAGGCCGAAACCTTAAAAAGAAACTAATTAGTCCCAGGACCTACCAACAGGCAGAATACTTAATAATAATAATACTAATACTAATCGCCATTGAGTATATATATACCGGTATATATATATACTCAATGGCGATTAGTATTGAAACTGGAAATCGTAGATTTCTGTAAGCTTTCGATGAATATAGGGATAAGGCTGAAGGTGAAGCTCTGGAACTCATTCTTGGAAAACTGAATTAATATAATCAAAGCCATTTCCCGTTAACTCTTATCCGCACTTAGTTTTTAACTCTCTGGATATCAATATTTAAACCGGAAGTGTTATTGGATCCTACCATTTTCGGGTTTACTAAAGGAATAAACACGGTGATTAAAACTATTCCTGAGGTGCTTTATCAATTTTGAAACAAAAATCTTGGTATCTATTACAGTTTTTTTTTTCATAATTATTAACGTTGAAACCGGAAATAATTAATTTCGATCACTTCGTATTTGAATACAGGATTAAGGGAGGAGGTGGAAGTTTCTTTTGGAACACTAACTCCATATCAAGAAACATTTCTCGTTATTTCTTATCATTTTTGCTCTAATATCTCGTTATATCTTACCATTTTTGCTCTAATATCTCGTTATCTCTTTCATTTTGCTCTAATATCTCGTTATCTCTTATCATTTTTGCTCTAATAGCTCGTTATCTCTTACCATTTTGCTCTAATATCTCGTTATCTCCTATCATTTTTGCTCTAATATCTCGTTATCACTTATCATTTTTGTTCTAATATCTATCGACAGATAGACGGTAATAGCCGTTCTATAGTAGACGTCCAATACTTATACGCAGCGTAGTTTAGAATTCTAGCAACCTACTACAAGTTTTAGTACTATTTTTTCCGTATTTCAATATACATAATTGAAATTCTGTTTAATAAACCTGTACTGGGTCAAAATAAGCGTAGTTTATCTTAATGGTATTGGCCAGACATCAACATTACTCTTTAGTATCTGCATCTGTCCTCTGTCTGTTAAAAATAAAGAAGAGAAAAACACATCGACGAAGGAACACTCTACGATGTATGTTCTGCATTCTTTCATATTCTGCTAAGAAAACAACGTCTATAAATACTCACATGGAGCATCTAAAAGTTATGAAATTATAGAATATACAGGTTAATTTTCTGTTCAATCGCATGAAAAATTCTCATTTAAGACAGGTCATCTGCGCATGTCATTTATACTCTAATATTCATGATATTTTCACCGATATATGCACTCCAAAGAAACCGTTGGTTTTGTCTACTTTTGATATATAACTTATTACCACAGCTTGAGTAATGTTTAACATGTATCTTATTTTATATACAAAATTTTAGTTTTAAATTTGACTGTTGTTTTGGAAATTTCACGGCGATTCTTCAACAAATCAGTATTCCAACATATTTTGGATTTTAAGGCCATAATTAATTAATATACATATTTGATTATCAACCTTACGGCACTCCTCATTTACAAGTATAATCTCTGTAAATTTTACACTCTGTAAATTTTACACTCTGTAAATAGTTATTTGTAGATAAATAGTGTGCATTCTTGTCTTTCCTATGAGAAGAAGTAAATTGAAGTTACAGAAGTAATGATCCCAATGGAACCAGAAGTAATGGCACACAATTTGGAGGGATCTGGGAATTTTTCGAACCTTTGATTGGCTAACCTTTTGTTTTAAAGTTTGCCATTGGTCATTCCATTCTTGATTGAAGAATGTATTGTCATTACTCGTACAAATTCCATTTGTTCTGGTGTGGAATACCCAGATACAATACCTATACTGCCACATAGGTATTGTATCTGGATATTTCACACCAGAGCAAATGGAATTGTACGAGTAATGACAATCCATTCTCCAATCAAGAATGGATTGAAAAAATGGCAGTATAAAAATTAGTGAATATATACCGTATGTTACTGTATCCCAGTTTTTAAACAAAGGTTTGCACATGCAGGATGTAGTTTTAGAGCTTTCAATAAAAGTACGCCAAAATCCGAATCAGATTACAGATCTCTCTTAGTCTTTCTTTCACTGGAAGGGTCAACTAAATCTTCAGTATCACTGCTAGTGTCACTGTGATCATGATTTTCTTCCCACAGAAGATAGCCCTAAGTCCCACATTATATATCGTGAAAGCAAGAGCACCCCATATTTTTGGGCACATATGTACGTATATATAGTAACTATAAAGATATCTCCATTTTAATTTACATTGGACAAAAACGGTTACTATTCTTGTTAAGTGATAATATTTAGGAGGTTGTACTTGGATCAAAATTAGTGTAATATATGATACATGTCTTGAATGTAACTGCTCTAACCAATACAGTAATTGGACAGATGGGTGATTTCAAACTACGATAATGAAGCTTAAAAGAGGAGCTTCAACAGTACATGTTACATGTTGATTGGAAGTTGTAGCCTAGGTGTGATCAGTTTAAAAAAAAAATAGATTTTGGAAGTCAAAATTGAGAATACACTTATGATTTTAAAATAATATTATAAAACTACACGCGCCATTTTGTTTGGTGATATTCTGCCATTTTTCCGGCAATACCATAATTTCTTCGTTATAGAACTTAAGTTGCTTCTGGTATAATAATAATAATAATAATAATAATAATAATAATAATAATAATAATAATAATAATAATAATAATAATAATAATAAAGTTCAACACGTGATTTTCACATGCCTCTTTCCCAACTAAATTAACACTATTAAGGGAGTTTTCCAAAGACCGAAATAAACAATAGTTTGACAGTACCATGCCTGGAGTATACAGTTGATGCATTAAAACCTCTCAGTCAAGTTCCCTAATTTCTGACGGGTCCTTAAAGAAGTATGCGGTATGACATTGTCAGAGTGGTATACGACACCATTTCTGTTGACCAGATCCGGCGGTTCCTTTCTAAATAAATAGGTTCATTCACGCTAATTGTCGACAGTACAGGTCCAACTTAATCTTTCTGCTCCCCGGTAGTACCTTCTGATGGCACGATGACCTTCCAAGTCCACCCAACGAACAGCATAACCTTCCTAAGCGTCAGTGTGGGCTTTTTCAGAGACTGTGAAGCTTCTCGCATATTGATGTCGTATGTTACCCACTTTTCATCACTTGTGATCAACCGTTTCAAAAATGGCTCGAGTTCGTTACGTTTCAATAGAGATTTGCAGATAGAAATTCGATCGACTTTATGTTTTCGAGTCAGATCATGCGGCAATCGAAACGTCGAATCTCTTTTTGTATTCAGCTTTCTCTAAATGGTTTAACATTGTATTGTGGTGGATGTTTAGGTCATTGGCAAGGTATATGACTGCTTAGACGTTGGTCTTCCTTGATTTTTGCTAGAATACCAGCAACTTTTGCCTTGATTGGTCGCCCTCTGTGAGAAGCGTCTTGGACATCAAAATTTCCAGACTTAAGAGTCTTCATCCCGGCGAAATTAAAATACCGCTAATTTTACAGTAATTATGTGGTATCTTCAAATAGATAAAAGATAATTGAAATATAGAACAAGAGCACCCTGGACAATATTATTTTGCGTGAGGTACCGTTATCACAAGTCACCTAGCGGCTTCCCGTTTTCAGCTGTTTAGAAACGCGAAAATAAATGCCGATTTTCAAAATGGCTCGAAATCGAAAGCAGATAAGTGAGTCGTGATAATGGTTTCTCATGCAAAATAATATTGTCTAGGGCGCTCTTGTTCCACATTTCGATTATCTTTTATCTATTTGAAGATATCACATAATTACTGTAAAATTAGCGGTATTTAAATTTCGCCGGGATGAAGACTCTTAAAGCGACTGAACCACCTTTCGGCTATTGCTTTTGATGATGTTACTTGCCCCACAAAAGGCACTCTTTTCTCACGGACCTGCGTAGTATTTACGCTTTTATAGAAATAAAATTGTAAAAGGTAGCGCAATTTTGCGAGAGTTCACTCATGATTACAGCGCAACACCTTACGTCTGATTATAAAAATTAAAAACAATCATTGCGCATCTACTAGCTTAAACTGTCATAGTCAAATGGCGTTATGCTTGACCCACTGCGATTCATATATCCTGAGATTTGGACACTAATGCCATCTAGTGCGCAAAATGCTTACTACCATTTAGACTACCCAATGTATTAGTCTATAATTGATATTTGACGCTATAATTGGTATGTACAGGAGAATATCAGTAGATTGATTAATTGATTTTTTTAGTTTAGCATCCCTTTCAGCAGCTAGGCTATATGAGACGTGGATTTACTGATTAACATGGAATCCGAACCACATGAACTCCCACCGGGAATCGAACCCGGGTCTCCCACGCCAAAAGGCGCGTACGCTAACAGCTTATCCACAAGGGAACTCTGAGAATATCAGTAGAATATCTTACACGGGAGCCTTCCGAAAATGATAGTTGCAGGCAAAGATGTGACCTATGCCAATTGAAAGAGCTGTAACAGAGATTTTCATTCCCAAAAAATTAGCTGCCCATAGCAATAGGTTCATAAATATAAGGAGTGGAAGTTCGGGAATCAGCAAGGCTGGACAAGGGGGGAAAAGTGCAAATTCCGCAAAAAGGAGGGCACGGCAAAATACAATGCTGACAAGTGATGAATATAAAGAGACTTGTCACAATAGGTAACAAAACAAATGAAGGCCACCAGTGGGGTTAACAGTGTTGCCAACTGCAATGAAAAGTACATATTTTGCAAAGAGAACTATATGAAGTGAGTGCAATATTCAGTGTCAACCTGTAGTGTAGAACATAAGATATGACGTGTATAATCAGTGGTACAATCTAACAAAAGAAAATAGAAAAAACAGAAGTACGAAAAATACGGAAAAGACGAAGTTGGCCATAATACGCCACATCTGATCACGAGCTGTGCATATTAGAATGAACAAAACAAGAAAGCACCAACTGTGCAGGAAACCGACGTACCTAGAGTCGAAAAGAAAAACGAGTTCCAAAGTTGGCAACACTGACCATGAAAATCCAGACAATTCTAATATAGTTAGGCCACTGGGTTCACAAAGACCAATTCCGGCTACAGGTATTAACCTTCGCATCATTTGCACATGCTCGTCAACATTGTACGTGCAATTGTTCGATCAGACAATGGTCCAAACAGAAGATACATTTGCAGTGACCACAGCGGAATACTGCCAATCCGTCACACATGGTACAATGATCGCCTGTGAATGTCTCGAAACAGTACTCTAGAGGTGTCGGAACCTTTGGTGGTCTTTCTATCACATATCCACATCTGTAGAAAGCAAACATAATCAAAGGCTTGATCCGCTGTGTGCTGCTGTCTGCAGTACTATCACCGCCTATATGATATATCCAGAATGTCCCACCTAACTCTGCGACTGAAATAGTTTCAAAGCGAAAAAACTGTGCCACATCCAGTTGTGCAGGAATGTACCCATATAAGCGAGAGACAAACTTCTGCGAGACGCAAGTGCCCCCAAGTTCCCCATCATAGGGTCCCAGGGGCCAACTTCAAAATTTCAAAAAGCACCATCGGTGGAGTTATATTTCTTTCGATAAATCTTGGAATATGCAACAACGCATATCAGAAATATTTACTATATGGGATTTCAAAATGACCGTCAAAATATCTGCTCGGTGACAAGAAAAACATGCATTTTTGGCGGCCATTTTGAAACCCATGCTTCATATAGCAAATGTTTCTTATAGACGGTGTTGCATCTATCCAGAGAAATATCATCCGCCCCCTGTTCCCATTTGAAATGTTGCGGTTGACCCCTCGAGCCTTATGATGGGGCCCTAGGGGACTTGCTTCTTACAAAGTTTTCTTGGCCCTCGACATGAGTACATTCCTGTGCAATTGGATTTGCAACATATTTTTTCGCTTCGCAGCAATTTGAGATCACAATGTTCAATGCCATGTTATAGACCAACATATATTTGTGGCGGCCATTTTGAAAAGCATGCTTCGTATAGCAAATGTTTCCTATATGTGTTGTTGCACATTCCATGATCTATCGAAAGAGGTACCACTCGGTGTCTATTGCCATTTGAAAGTTTGATGTTGGCTCCTGGGGCCCTATGATGGGGATCCTGAGGGCACTTGCTTCTCACAGACTTTTATCACCCCCTGACATTAGTACATTCCTGTACAACTGGATCCGTCACATTTTTTTCGTTTCGCAAATCTTTCAGGTCACAAAGTTTTGTGGGACGCCCTGTATATTCCCGCATACAACCCAACCATGACATAATGTTCACTACTTCTGTTATCGGTTGTTGGCTCAACCCAATTATTTCATGTTCCCCGACTTGACATTACCTCAATCACTCTAGCATTGATGCGTTCCGAGTGATGCCTGTTGCCGGAATTTTCTTTTTGTGAAGCGAGTGGCCTAACTATATTAGAGTTGTCTGGATGTTCATGGCCAGTGTTGTCAACTTTGGAACTCGTTTTTCTTTTCGACTCTAGGTACGTCGGTTTCCTGCATAGTTGGTGCTTTCTTGTTTTGTTCATTCTAATATGCACAGCTCGTGATCAAATGTGGCGCATTATGGCCAACTCCGTCTTTTCCGTATTTTTCGTACTTCTGTTTTTTCTATTTTCTTTTGTTAGATTGTACCACTGATTATACACGTCATATCTTATGTTCTACATTACAGGTTGACACTGAATATTGCACTCACTTCATATAGTTCTCTTTGCAAAATATGTACTTTTCATTGCAGTTGGCAGCACTGTTAACACCACTGGTGGCCTTCATTTGTTTTGTTACCTATTGTGACAAGTCTATTTCTATACATCATTTGTCAGCTTTGTATTTTGCCGTGCCCCCCTTTTTTTGCGGAATTTGCACTTTTCCCCCTTTGTCCAACCTTGTTGTTTACCGAACTTCCACCCCTTATGTTTCTTGAACCTATTGCTATGGGCAGCTAATTTTTTGGGAATGAAAATCTCTGTTACAGCTTTTTCAATTGGCATAGGTCACATCTTTCCCTGCAACTATCATTTTCGGGAGGTTCCCTTGTTAGTATTGTTTGTACTTACATTCCTTGAACGAACGAGGATTTAAATAAATTTGGTTTTAATGATGAATAAGAAGCCTAATATTTGAGTAGTGAGTAGGCTTAGTCGTCACTGTCATAGTAGCTTGTTATCCTGATATTTTAATATAGTGGACTCAACCTGTATAACGTACTTCCTTATAAATAACTCGACAAAAAGATTAACATTAATCTTGTTAAACAGAGGTTGATACCTAAATAATATCAAGATAACAGTACCGTTTAGTTTAAAAAAAAGGAAAAAGATAGTTGTTTCTGTCAGTCCAACGTAATAATATCTAAATAGAGAGTATAACATGAATGCATATTTGCATTATTTCAATCACACACACACAAACACAAATTAATTAACTCTCGGCCCGGAGGCTCTTCATAAAGCACTATATATAACCCAGAGATGGCATTAACACCGAGGCACCCGAGTAAAATTCTTGTTGAGAGAGGTTCAAGACTTTAAGACACTTAAGTAGTCTATGTAGAATTGAACATGTTATTTTATACCCGAAAAGACAATAAGTAATTGATATGCGCTGTCACCTAAATGTTGAAATAAAAAATAAATAAAGTGATAGATTGCCTTTATAAGAAAAGAAAGAATACAGAAGTATTGTAAGAGCAAATCTTTAGGCTAAACCAATCCTTTCTCAGCTAAACAAGATTAAAAATGAAATGATATGAAATCTTTGAGTTTTACGTACCACATTTATGCCGGTGGACTAAAGGAGACGATGATGATCAGAAATGAATGAAATCGTGGAGAAAATAAAGCATAAGGAAACGGGAAAACCCACGAAATCCCACGCACACGATGTTTTTTCCACTATAAAGTCCACTTGGCGCGAGCTGGGATCGAACCAGGAACAATACGCATCAGAAGTAGTTCAGGGAACACACTACCAATGAGCAGCCAATAATTTTATTAAGAAAGTGAACAAATGTACGTCGAGTTACGGAACTTTGCTTGAGTCTAGGGCCAGAGGATCCCCGCGTTAGTGCACCTCTGCGCCCGGGATAACGCCCCGGCAACTTTGAACAAAGGGTGTGTCAACACAAAAGATTTAAAAACTAAAAAGTAACGTACCTTTAAAAAGTACAAATGTAAATATAAGAGTAAAACAGAAACCAATGTATGGACTAGAAAATAAAACATAAAAATATAGTGTGTCATTTTGATGCAAGGAATGAAGAAAATATAACCTATAACAAAGTTTTGGAAATATGTATTTTAGGATATGAAGTGTACCTCCAATTTCTACCAATCTTTAAAAAATATTATTTACAAAGAAATGGCTTTGTCTTTCCCGTAAGAAATATACTTCATTTGTTTCGATTCTAAATTGTACAAAATAAATGTGTTGTTCTTTTTAAAAATACTTTGATGCTCTCGTGTTTTACTCTGCAATTGCTTTGCTTAGAGCAAGCAAATATATTTACACACTGGCGTATTTACGGGGCTTCCGGGCCTAATACCCCCCGAAATTTTATTTACTATAACTAACTAACTAACTAACTCTATGGCCTATGGAACCCAGAGGTTCAATGCCGCGTTCACAAAAGCTCTCCACTGACTTCTATCCTTAGCTAACTGCATCCAGTTTCTACTTTGTATTCCAATCTGCGAGATCCATCTTAATATTCTCCTCCCATCTGCGCCTAGGTCTTCCTAATGGTTGTTTTCCGATTGGTCTTCCAGTCAAGACTTTGAAAGCGTTTCCACTTTCTTCCATTCTAGCTACATGACCCGCCCACCTAAGCCTCCTAGACTTGACGAACCTAACAATGTTGGGTAAAACATATAAATTATGTAGTTCCTCGTTATGAAGTTTCCGCCATTCCCCATTCCCGTTCCTCTTGGGTCCGAATATTCGTCTCAGGATCTTGTTCTCAAATACTTTGTCTATGTTATTCCCTCAGAGTAAGTGACCATGTTTCGCAGCCATACAGAACAACAGGCACGATTATCGTTTTGTATATTTTAAATTAAACTAAATGAAATATCTTGCAGAATTTTAACATTTCCATGACGAAAGTTAGCAAAGCCACTCCCGAAACAAAATCGTAAATACGCCACTGTATTTACATGAAAATCCTGTGTGTTTATATATAAACAATGTAAAAGCATCAAATAACAATAAAACAATGCTTAGAAGGTGCTGAAAAACATTATTTATATCCTAATTTATTACAGTAAAAAGAGTTATGTTTAATTTCTTTGTGCCGGCGAAACTTTGAAATTGCATTTGTTTTATTGCAAACTAATTCTTGGAAATGCAGTCATTTTTTTAGAATTACTATTTCCATTGTTGTTGAGTTCTGAATTTAGAAAATACTCGTAGTAAAATAGCTTATTATTAATTAATAAAACACTGTAGCTTTAGTAGTAACAATTACGATATCCGTTTGAGGTAACATATTTAGATTGGAAAAAGGTTACAGGCATTTATTTCAAATTTTAATGATAACTTTCGTACGCTTGAAGATTCTTAAGAAAACGTTCCCCTTGCTTCCTTGAAAAGTGTATATCCTTTTCTCGTTACATTATTTCTTGCTTCAGCAGCGAATGACATGAAATGATTGGTAAAGTTTGGCAAAGCAAAAAATTTGATTCAATTTGAAACCAAACTGTAGGTTTTCTTATATTGAATTGACTATGACAAACCAGGACGATCGCTAGCATCCGTATGTAGACTGTCTGAACATATAAGGAAAGGAAAATCATGTTTCACGCCACATCAAATTTATTCTGAAATCTATTCCTTTCTCAGTCTGTTATACAAGTTTGAATGGTTTTTGATGTACCAAGTTTATATCTACGAACTTCTGATAGGATGAAATGGCGAGTTGATTGTTTAGCGGTTTAGACATATGCGTCAACATAAGTTTGATTTTTATTTGACAATCTGAACGTGTTATCTAGCATTGTATTTGATAGTTACTATTCTTTCGTGGAGGACTTGTATTATATTTCTCTAAGAATCTATGAATAACATACATTCATATGATTCTAGAACAGAGTCTACACAACAAAGTAGAATGCATTAGTTGTTCCATATAAATCTACAGATCTAAATCACATATATAGCTTTATCAATAAATCAGGACATAAACAGAATATTACCAAACAACAAAGACTTCTTTTTTATCTATTTAAAGACAGGCACTACAGAAATACTCATTAAGATAATAAAATGGTTACAGCATCTTGTACAGTTTATACAGGTTTCAAAGTTTCCAGGTTAACAGGCAAGAAGTGACAATTTTGTACACACTTCTGTTACTCATCATTTGTAACGTATGAAATTAGGAGAATCTGGCTTAAAATGAGTAATGTATTTTGAATTATGGAGTGCAACCGACAAGAGAAAAACAGCCATGATTAATCTTTTTTTTTTTTTTTTTTTTTTTTTTTTTTTACAGGGGCATGACAGGAAAGGAAATAAATTATTAACTGCGACAATACATCAACAATCAGTATCATATATGTAGAACCATCGGAGATGGATTATTGAGATTAAAAGAGGCAGAAGATCGATCAAAAATGAGGTATGTACCGATGACTAGCAACTGCAGTGAATCTTAAAAAAAAAAAATTTAAAAAAATGTGGGTGCTATAAATGAACTGATACTATTTCATATTATTTATTAGAAGGAAGAAATGCCAAAAGCATCTGCTACTACGATTTCGAAACAGTTTGACAAAGGACATCATCTACTTGCTTCAACGAACATTTTGTCCAATTTTGAAAAGAGATAACTCACCAAGTCGCGTGGTGATACTTCATGAAACCTGGTGATGATGATGATGACATAAAGAGAAGGATATAAATACAACATATATATATATATATATATATATATATATATATATATATATATATATATATATATATATATATATATATATATATACATGCATACAAGCATATATGTATATAGCATGTATATATGCATACATGCATATATATACAAATTTAATATACATGCCTCTTAGAAAGATAGGGGCCGCGGTGGCTCAGTGGTAGAGCGTTCACCTCTGGTGCTTGGGGTCCCGGGTTCGATCCCAGACCCCGCCAAGTGGACTTTGTGGTGGACAAACACCGTGTGCGTGGGTTTTCTCGGGGTTCTCCCGTTTCCTCCCGCTTCCTTCATTCCTCCATTTCATTCATTACTCATCATCACCGTCTCGTTTAGCCTAACCGGCATAATCGTGGGACGTAAAACTCAAAGATTTCATTTCATTTTTTCTTAGAAATATAAGAGTATATTTGTACTATATATTTCATATTTCCTTTAGTAGTTTGCTTATAAAAATGCTTGAGAAGTAAGGAAACCATAACTTAATGGCTATTTTGGATTGGTTTGGTGTTTAACGACCCTTTCAGAACCGACACTATAAGACGGAACCTGCAGTTTAATTCGGAAGTAGCTTCTATCGGGAATCAAATCCCGTGAATGATTACTAGTAGTTCAATCTGAGTCTTCAGCACCAAAGAAATGCGTATTAACCATTTAGTCACAAGGGTTCTATTAAAAGGTTAATGAATACTGTTTCAGAATATATATGGTAACTGAAGAAACTGTAAACAAACCTGTTAGTTCAGGAATATGTACTCTTCGTCACTTTCCTGTGCTCAACATTTTTAAAGTGACTCAATAGAACCAGTATAAAATGATGACTTTGCATGCTGTTATCTAGGAAAATGCAATTCGCTGACGACATTGCAAATATTACCTTTACTTTCATTAGCATATTAATCGATATTTTCTGGATAGAATTGAATAGAAAAAGGTAGTAACCAACTGGCGGTGGAGAAAACTATAGCATCGAAAGCTTTCTAACAAGGATGACTTTCAGATATGCACCAGATTTTATTTGATTTTATTTTCAGTTTAAAGTCCCTTTCAGCAGAGAAGTTATATGAGACGTGACCTATAGCTTAACGTGGAATCCAAACCACATGAGCTCCCACCGGAAAGACATGCACTAGAAAATGTCAATAGCTATAAAAGCCGGTATTGAGAAACATGTGCGGAACTTGTGAACATGATGTTGGAATGGACTTCCTCTCATGAGGGAACATCTTATATTGATAGTAGCATTGCCTAATCAAACAATGCACAATCGATAGAGGAGTGAAGAGAAGTGAGAAATCCAAAGTTTTACGGGCCGACACCCAGAAACACAGGAGATACAGAGGAAAGAAGAATCTAGAATTATGTAAAGATAGCAATGCAAAAGATACATTGACATAGAAAGAACTTCAAAGTGATTGAAGTAATCAAAATGACATTTACACAACAGTATAGTAAGCAAACATTGTACCTGAAGATATGCTCAATAACATCATATGTAATGCAGTGTTGCCAACTGAGCACAAAATGAAGTTTTGTTAAATGGCATGGAACACACTATCAATATAAGATGTTCCCTTGTCAGATAAATTATTAACTTTTTGGATTTAGTGAGAGAGATTCGGGTTCAACTCCCGGCGAGGAGTTCCTTCGTGATTCCATAGTTTAAACTGAGGGTAACCTTGGTTCTATTCTTGTGGAAGTACGTATGGTGTTGACATAACGCTAAATACGTTCACTCCTCATAGTACTAAAGAGAGACATTAAACTATAACCAACAAACCAAGCTGCGTTTAAAGGTGAGTCTGCACGGACTGGTGTGATGTATAATGCTGGTAACCAGATGATTTAAGGGGCCATGATATCTCAGTGGTAGAGCGCTCACTTCCAGCGCCAGAAGTTCTTATTAGATCCCAGGCTAACTGAGTTTATGGTAGGCAACATCGTGTCCATGAGTTTTCTCGGGATTTTCCGTTTCCTCCCATATTCGCATTACATTAGTTCCTTCTAACCACCCACTTTCAATAATCATCCATATTCTTTAGCCTAGAGTAGAGCGTACACCTCTGGTGCATGAGGGGTCCTTGGTTTGGTCCTAGCTCGAGCCAACTGAACTTTGTAGTGGACAAACACTGTGTGCGTGAGTTTTCTCTGGGTTCTCCCGTTTCGTCTCACTTTCTTCGTTCCACCATTTCATCCACATCTCCTTTAGCCTAACCAGTATAATCGTGGGACGTAAAACTTAAAAGATATCATTTAGCCTAAAGGGAATAATCGTAAAACGTTAAACTAATAATCTCCTATCAAGTGATTTGAAACCAAATGCTCACCATCATTCCTGATTTTGGGGCTGCAGTGGTTCAGTGGTAGAGAGTTCAACTCTGGTGCTTGAGGTCCCGGGTTCGATTCCAGCCCTCGCCAAGTGAACTTTGTAGTGGACAAACACCGTGTGCGTGGGTTTCCTCGGGGTTCTCCCGTTTCCTCCCACTTTCTTCATTCCACCATTTCATTCATTATTCATCATCACCGTCTTCTTTAGCCTAACCGGCATAACCGTGGGACGTAAAATTTAAAGATTTCATTTCATTTTTTTTCATTCCCGATTTTAATAGAACAACTACAAGAATAGTAACCACGATAGAAACTAAATACATTACACATTTGTAATTGTTCTTCTGAAGGACGAACTAAAATCTCAACCCTTTAAGTAAATTAATAAAAATAAACCATTTTATTAGAACGCAGAAATGAGTTCAAATTTGCCACCTGTAATAGCATAAACACAAAATATTACTAAAACTTCCAGTGGGAAGAATTGACAAAAGTAATTACATACTAGTAGCATTTGTACTTACTGACGTCATTATCCTGAAAAAAACGAAATGAAATAAAATATTTAATTTAACACCCAACGGTTATGTCCTTTAAGCTAAAGGAGACACATAATTATTGAAAGTGAATTACGAAAAAAATGTGAAATGAGAATGTGGAAGGAGACGGGAGAAATCATGAATGTTTTTCGGCACAAACTCACATGACCTAAAATCAGTGATGATCTCTAGGGTGGGTCAAAGAGAAATACCCCCTTTCCCCGTTTGGAATCATATCTCCAATCATGTTCAATGTGGATTAGCAGTTTTTTCACAGTGCTACTTCCCCTTTCCCTGTGTATTGAAATTCCCCACTGAGGAAGTCGTCTGAAATCATCACTGCCTGGAATTGAATCATGTACTCCTCACACCAGAGATGCATGCTTATTGGCAGCAGTCATCGTCTCTCTGCATATTTCTCATTTTCTGGTAGCATGTTCTAAATACTTACATATCAATGTGTGCTTCGGACTTCCGAAGAATATTAATTGCATTTTCCTTGATGATAATGTACGAGGGCTATCCAGAAAGTAGATTACGTTTTGGAATAAAAAATCAACAAAGTATAGGAAACAAATTTTATTATATACAGATGAAAGCCACACACAAATACTACTTTTCGACATAGTCACCATTCAAATTAAGGCATTTATCGTAGCGATGTACGAGCTTGGAAATTCCTTCGTCGAAAAATTCGGCCGCCTGCGACTTCAACCACTTCGTTACCTCTTCTTGCAGCTGTTCGTCGTCATCAAAACGCTGCATAGCCAGCCACTTCTTCATTGCTGGGAATAGGTGGAAGTCGCTCGGTGCCAGGTCGGGACTGTACGGCGGATGAGGAAACAACTCCCACTGAAAAGATTCAAGAACTTCACGCGTGACATTTGCCGTGTTTGGCCGGGCGTTGTCGTGAATCAACAAGATCTTAGAGCTCAACATTCCTCTGCGCTTGTTTTGAATTGCTCTTCTGAGGTTTTGCAGAGTTTGGCAATACCTTTGAGCATTTATTGTAGTGCCTCTTTCCAGGAAGTCCACCAAAATCACACCTTTTCTGTCCCAAAAAACAGTCGCCATCATCTTCCTTCCCGACATTGTTTGCATGCATTTCTTGGGTTTTTGGGGAGAACCTGTGTGCCCCCACTGCATTGATTGCAATTTCGTTTCACAGTTCACGTGTTTCACCCATGTTTCGTCACCAGTAACGATGCGATCGAGTAAAGAGTCACCATCCTTATTGTAGGCGTCCAAAAAGTGCAACGCTGCAGCCATTCGCTGATTTTTGTGGTCCTCTGTCAAGATTTTTGGAATCCATCTTGCACAAAACTTGTGGTAACCAAGCTTTTCGCTGATGATTTCGTGCAACAAACTTCGCGAAATTTGTGGAAAACTCAAAGAAAGTTCCGTTATTGTGAACTTTCGATTTTCACGGACTTTAACATCGACTTTTTCGACAAGTTCGGCAGTCACTTTGCTGGGTCTCCCACTTCGATCTTCGTCGTGAACATTGGTTCGGCCATTTTTAAATCTTCTGACCCACTGTCGCACTCCATCTTCAGTGATAATGTTGTCCCCATACACTTCACACAGCTGCCGATAGATTTCTATCGGTTTACAGTTTTTTGCTGTCAGAAACCTTATTACTGCACGCACCTCGCAGCTCGCGGGATTTTCAATTAACGCAGACATTTCAAACCGTCACAGTATCTTAACGGAGCACAGCACGAACCTCTCACTAGCACGGCTAGATGCCGACTGAGCTGCGCAACGCTCTGACCCCAAGATGGCCGCGCTAGCCCCGCCCCTAGCGGACACAGACGAAAACGTAATCTACTTTCTGGATAGCCCTCGTACTTATGGAACGTAAGCTTAGTTTCATTAGTGCCTTTGGTCTCCACAAGCATTCTTGAGCCCTTCATTTTGCGTTATTTCTATTAGCTTAACCCATTACTCTTAATGCTTTTTCCCCTTCTGTTTTATATTAGCTTACGTGATTTATGCTTTAAAATATTTTGCTCTTTTATTCGTCTTTAGTTACTTTTTAGTTTTCATCTTTTTTTACTTTTCTTTACATTCATATTTTTAAGCCTTTATTACAAGTAGCCTAGCATTACGAGTGTGTATTCACCGTAAGACAAAAACCATAAGTAGAAATGTGAACTACGTACCTATTGGCAAAGAACGGCGTAAGTTTTAATCACATGAAAAATCGTTTTCCTCCATTTTCTCGAAAACTGCCCTCAATGATGCCATTTTATTCACTTTGGTATGATCTATCGATTAATATTTATGTTACCTTATTGCAATTAAACGAAAATTAAAGTGTTTTGGGCCATCACAATTTTGGGTTATATCTGATCAATTATGGTATGTATGATCTAGCCTTTGCTAGTGTGGTATTGAAGAGCTTGATAATAGTGTATTTTAGAATTAATTTCATTTTAGTAGCTGATGTGTAATACAGCATTATTTTCTACGATTTAAAAAACTGTTTTTTTTCTTTCGATTTTTTAAAATCGACACGTACGCATAAGCTTTTACTCATCAATATTATTTCCTTCATCTCGATGAAATCTTTTTGATTGGCATATACCTTATCTTTCGACATTTTTTTTTCATTAAAAGCCAATAGAATTTCAGAATTTTCTTTTAGTTTTAAAGTGTTAATCGTTCTCCTATCGGGACTATGATTAGGAATTAGATTTGTGGGCTTTCGGTATGTATGATCATGTTAGCCCATCACACATATGAGAGGTGATATCCCTCGACGATCACACTGCCCGGGAAATAGAGGAGAATAAAAGGATTGGGGAAAGGAGGAAGCGGTATGGGACCATTATGTTTGACACTACCCCGGCATTTGTCTAGTGTGAATGACGAAAACCCAGAAAAAAACCTCAATCAGGATGGCTGATGTGATCGAGTGTTCCCACCAGCAATCGTACCCGTGACCGCTCGCACCGAAAGCTAAAACGTTAGCTCGCTCTCCTATCAAATGACGTAGATAAATAGCCTTGCCTGACGTTCCCACTATATCTCCAACGATTCACTCGCATAAAGGTACAATTTTACTGTAAGAAAAACCTCGGTTTATTAACTCTCCAGTAAGATTTTTATGGAATAATTCGGATCGAGTATAGCCCGCTCCCCCAGTGATTTTTAACGAATCATAGTGATTCTAACGATTCATATTAGTTCATAATGAATTGGAATCTCATGTTATAAAGATTTAAGATGTAAATCTTGTGGTAAGGAAGCTTTGGTATAAGTAGTAGTAGCGGTAGTAGTAGCAGTAGTAGTAGTAGTAGTAGTATTAGTAGTAGTAGTAGTAGTAGTAGTAGTAGTAGTATTAGTAGTACTAGTAGTAGTAGTAGTAGTAGCAGCGGAAGTAGTAGTAGTAGTAGTAGTAGTAGTAGTAGTAGCGGAAGTAGTAGTAGTAGTAGTAGTAGTAGCAATAGTAATAGTAGCAGGGGTAGTTAGTAGCAATAGTAGTAGTAGTAGTAGTAGGAACGGGTTAGAAGCCTCGCAGGGGTTGGTTGGGTTCTGTTCTCGATATAAGTAGTAGTAGTAGTAGTAGTAGTAGTAGTAGTAGTAGTAGTAGTAGTAGTAGTAGTAGTAGTAGTAGTAGTAGTA
Source organism: Thermobia domestica (assembly GCF_964235325.1). Lineage (NCBI taxonomy): Eukaryota > Metazoa > Arthropoda > Insecta > Zygentoma > Lepismatidae > Thermobia > Thermobia domestica. The sequence goes on from NC_137469.1 coordinate 91,785,811, forward strand.
GAGGTAACAGTAGTAGTAGAGGTAACAGTAGTAGTAGTAATAGTAGTAGTAGCAGTAGCACTAGCAGTAGTAGTAGTAGTAGTAGTAGTAGTAGTAGAGGTAACAGTAGTAGTAGTAATAGTAGTAGTAGCAGTAGCACTAGCAGTAGTAGTAGTAGCAGCAGTAGTATTAGTGACTCTTCCAGTACCAGTGACAATGAACTGGGGGGAGCAGACTATACACAAGCCAATAATTCTTACCAAACTAAAGTATTGTAACTTTATATTCCTTTTTCAGCCTTCGTTATACGACTTATAAGTAAAATATTTCGTATACGATTGTGACTGAAAAACATTTAATAGAGAATACGTATCCCAATATTTTTCAAGAAGACTGTATATCATTTATCAGTGAAAGGTAAAATTATATGTTTAATCCCAAGTCGCGACAGTGTAACACCTTGAGGGTTTTCTGTATTTCGAGATACTATTGTTTCAACCTAGAGTTTACAGGGCATGAACATAAAAACGAGATCTAAATAAACAAAATATATGTAAAAACAAATGTCCAGTACGATTTAAATATGTGGTGAAGACAGGAAGCAAAATAATATAGAACCTCAAAATATGTACTCCATTTTCTGTATAGTGAAGCACTGTTTAAGAATCTATGTTTCGAACTTTCCACGGAAATAAAACGTGAAACTGATGGAATATCTTTCTGTCTTCCCTGGTGGTGTTACTTGTCTCACTTAAGCCCTTAAAGTAATAATAATCTAATAAAGTTATAATACTAATAAATAATAAAATAATATAGCAATAATAATAAAGCAATAATAATCGTATATATGTAACTGAAATCAATGATGTTTATCGCCGTTTCATGGCGAAACGGTTGATTCCTTAGTAATTAATTTTCGAATATAGTTATCATTCGGATCGAGCTGAATTTTATAACATCTACTTTGTCCTAAGTTCTTTATATTGTAATTTCTGGAACTGATTAGAACGTATTTTACTCACTAAATGTTCAATGATAACATTCAAGATAAAATACATGTATATATTTAAACTTATGTATTTCCCGAAAATTTTCTCCATTTACCTTTTTCATTTTCCACAAAATTACTTATTTATAATTGAAAACACCACTAATTGCTTCTTTATGTATTCTATTTGAACGGTATATAAAAACATGTTTATACATGTCTGGCCACAAAACTTAACAAATGTTCAGGTCTGGCCATAAAGAAAAATGGTATCATACAATATGGACCGTTGTCTATATCAACATATACATATTTATAAAAGTTATTGTTATAATTTTTATCATTTAACTTTGCTAATCAACTATTCACAAGTTGAGATAATTGATAATAATCGAAATATCCGTTGAATAGAATAATGAAATACATTAACACCCTGGAATATTAGGTCCCATACGACACGGTTGTAATAAATGGTTGCAGACTCCATGGCAAATATTGTTCACCTAAAGCCTATTTTCAACGAACTTAGAACATTCGTTACTGAATTCGCTATGTCTGTGTGCCTGTGTATGTGTGTGTGTTATTTGAGAATTTTTCAATTTTGAGCCCTCCATTTGATTGAGTATCAGAAACTATCCAAACGAAGTGATGGAACTTTTCGCGTCACTTTTACCGTTCCCGAGATATTGGCTAAAAAAATCCAGATTTCGGGAGATTTAAGGAGACATATCTCGGGAACCGTAAGTCATAGAAAGATAATATTTTGTGAATTTTTCATTTTCATTGTGTCTTCGTAAAACAACATATCGTAGAACGTTTTAACAGAACTCTTAAACAAAACATGTGGATAAAATTTAGTACTTAAGGAAATTATAAATGAATACACATTATAAAAATTGTTTAATGAATATAATAATAAAGTTCATAAAACAATTGGTATAAAGCTTGTAGAAGTTAATAAGAAAAAATAATTCTTTCTAAGTTCGTTCTGGCAATGCTCTTGGAGCATTCTTAACTGGATTCTTTTTATTTACTTTATCTTCTTTCTTTGTACTCGTATATATGAAATGGGCTGCGATTGCTCAGTGGTAGAGCCTTTACCTCTGTTGCGTGGAGTCCCTGGTTCAAATTCCAGCCAATTAAGTTTGTGGTGGACAACATCATGTTCGTGGGTTTTATCGGGATACTCCCGTTTCCCTCCACATTCTCATTCCACCAATTTTTCCACCATCATTCGATTCCCTTAATCAACTGTCTTCCTTAACCTAAAGGGAATAATCGTAGGGCATTAAACTGAAAGATTCCGAGCTCCTCCGTGGCTAAGCTGTTAGCATACGCGTCTTTGGCGTGGCAGACCCGGGTTCGATTCCCGGCGGGAGCTCATGTGGTTCGGATTCCACGTTGATCAGTAGGTCTACATCTCATATAGCCTCGCTGCTGAAAGGGACGTTAAACTTTAAATCAATAAGCTGAAAGATTTCATTTCACTTCATCTCGTATACATGAAAAAGATAAATTTATTTCATGTTAGGGAGCGCGGTGGCTCAGTGGTTCACCTCCGGTGCTTGGGGTGCCTGATTCGATCCCAGTTCGTGCCGTGTGGACTTTGTGGTGGGCAAACACCGTGCTCGTGGGTTTTCTCGGGGTTCTCCCGTTTCCTCCCACTTTCTTCATTCCACCATGTCATACATTTCTCATAACCACCGTCTCCTTTAGCCTAACCGGCATAAACGTGAGACGTAAAATTGAAAGATTTCATTTTTTCATTTTTTTTTTTATTTCTGTTAGCGGATTCTAGTGAACTAGTTAAATATGAAATTCCAGTTTATATAAGTAATAGGATCAGGGCATTTTTAAGATAGAGAGCATAGCGAAATGTTTTTCGTATTGGGCGCCATTTATTTGTGCAAAATGGTCACCATTTAACTGAATTTATATGCACGGGGTGTTTTACTTGAAACACATCGTGCATTTAATAATTAGTACTTCAAGGGATTGAATGAGACAAATAAAAGGAAGAAAAGGTAAAAACAGTCAATCAAACACACGTTTTCTGAAACAGCTCTCAATTACACAGAAAGGGAGTGTTCCATAAAATTGAGGTTTAAATAGTCCAAATTTGAAACATTGTGAAGGTATGGGACAAAAATTCATTCCTTTTCTCCCCATTAAAGAACGTGGATAAGATTTTAAGTACTGTAATTAAAAGTTTTTTTTTAAGTTATATTTCAAAGAACTAACCTATCAAGTATGAATAAAAAGGTGAATACTTATAGTCTTTACTGTGTAGTCTACAGAATGGCAAGAAGCGAAATGATCTTCCGACAAATTTTGAGCTTCCGACAAACTTTAACATTGTAGAAATAAACTGTAAATTGAAATAATTCTGAACTGTATCATATTTTAATGAAAAACAATGTTACCAGATAAAGACTGTTCCAGAAAGTCCGGGAGTAGTTGAATCGTTGAGTTCGCAAACCGGCCATCTCCATCGAAGCTAATTTGAGAAAAGTGACAAACAAAACTAAATTAGTCAATATGTATCTGACATATAGGGCTGTTTTCATTTTCGGACCGTAGAACTGGCATTTTTTTACTTTCCAAAAATGAAAATGACCATATATGTCAGATACATATTGATTACTTTAGTTCTGTTTGTCACTCCTCTCAAATTAGCTTCGATGGAGATGACCGGTTTTCGAACTCAACGATTCAATTCATCTCTATGGTATGTTTTAAAAAAAGTTCTCGAGTAAGTAATTACAAATACGTGACGTAAGGCCGTAGTCAGTAGGTAAGTACTAAGGGCTGGAGCCCCTTTGTAGAAATTCTACGTTTATTAAATTTATCTGTTTCCTTTAATGATGGCCCTTACATTTTTGAAAAAGAAACAATTCTCCTTTTTTCATCTAGTTTCCATTCAGCTGACACATAATAAATTATGGAAAAGGACGGTTAAACGTCATTGCAATGTGAAGGGAATATATTTGTAAATTATGACTGTATAGTATTTTCGTCATTTGATTATTAAATTTCTTAACATTGATCTTGCACTATCTCAGACGCATTTAAATTCTAATATATTATTTTGCTCATGGTTCATAAGAGATAACGTGAACACTGTATCTGGTGTATCTGGTGAGTGCTTATTATCATTTCAACCTTAAGTGTACCTAACAAGACAATAAAAATACTATAGTCTTAAAAGATACCAAATAAATGTAACTTCCTAACTCTGTATATGTCAACGTTCATATCAAATAACTTAAACTCGTAGTTATGCCATGTCTAAGTTATAACGGTTTTAACCTTTGGTATGAAAGACTTAGATTCGATTCTCAGTGAGGATATATATATATGGCTCGCGTCAAAAGTTAAACTGTAGGCTCATGTCTTTTAAAATCCACTGTTGAGAAAAGGGAGAATAAGCGAACAAATACACACTTGTATAGTTAATATCATTTTACGTATATACAACACATGCATGTTTTAGTACTACTCCAACAAAATAAGTGGTAGACATATATCCTTTGTTTTATTGTTAGTTTTGATCTGGCACCATAAAACAGATCACAGTAGCAAAGTAACTAAATTTAAAACAAAATATTTTAAACACAGCTTTTGTTTAAGCGCTTTAGATAGATGAATATGTTGTTTCTTTTATCTTAACTTAGGTAGATTTTAGAACATTGTAACGTAAGAAGGTTAAGAAAAACTTTTAACAACACAAACTGTCCAGGTTCTCGCAGAAAATTTCACTTTCCTTTCATACAGAAACTTGAATATAATGTGTTTCTATTATACAGTTCTATTGTAGCCTTTTGTACCGCAATTTCTATTTTGTCACTTTCTGCCTCAAGTTTTCAGGAAAACACAATTCATTTTTTTAAAAATAAACATTGATTACTGTATTTACCGTAACAGACAGGACAGAGAACAATCAAATTAAGATGCGTACTGAAGTTTCAACATTTAAGTTAAGATGCTAAAGCATAAACATGGATATTAATTACTGTTCTTTATGTTATCTCGACAATATCACTTATTAAATAGAAGAAAATATGGTTTTTCATACATAGTTATAAGAATATATATATATATATATATATATATATATATATATATATATATATATATATGCTTAATTTTTTTCTTTGTTAAAGCTGATGATTGTTTGCCAAAGCATTCGACTTTTCATGGACTATATGAACTAAACGACTAAATAAACTTACAATGAATCTCTAAAGTGCGATCTCATAATAGGATGGAGATTTTTATCGGGTACTTCTGAGGGGAGACGAAATTTCTTTCTGTCACCACATATTTACATCTTCATTCACGAAGTCTAACAGAGGTATACTTTGTACAAATGTGAAGAAAGACTAGTAATATAATGACGAATGATAAGAAAGGAAATTCACTTGAACTGCCTGGCTACTATGAAAACAAATCACTAGCTAAACGTGACATTAATTTGGGCATACTTACGTAGCAACTTTCGATTTGAGTGAAAAAATAAAAGCAAACTACAGCATAATATTTATGCTAATACAGAAACAACACGTGTCTTGCCCTCTTCGCTGGTCTAGTAGCTAGGATGTGTGCCTTTAGCGCACGGGATTCTCGGTTCAGTTCTCGGTAGGAGAGACTAAAAAAAAGTTGAATGTTTTACGGTGGTTCGGTTTCCACACTAAACAGTAGATCCACGTCTCGATGGTGAAAAGGACGTTGAACTTCAATAAACGAACTAATAAACAAAGGATCTCTCTTAAACAATTGAGTGTCAATTTCAAAAAGTCACTTTTTATTAGTATTTTTTAAAGTAGTGTACATTTCTCAATTTATGAAACGTTTATAAACTTAGAAAACTAAGAGAAATCTCCATTCTTCGCGCAGAAAGAATAAAGTTTATGGAAAATATCTCAAATACAGTCTACAAACTTTTTCTGATTTTAGAATAATTGTTGACACAAATTTGATTCACACCACTGCAGTTATGCATTCAGTGCACTCACGTACACTCCTACACAATCCCTCCTAATTACCTTTTGTACATCAAAGCCGAGTCAAACATTTTCTCAAGTCAAAAAATAGTAGTTGTACCTAGTAACAGAGATCACAATCCGAATAATATGCAACAAGTTTCAAGAATATCTACTCATATGAATACTAAATCAGAAATTAAAATATTGCAAACGTTGAGGGATGTGGTCGAAAAAGTTGGTAACCCACAACAATAAAATTGTTGGACAAAGATGATTCAAGTTATAAATTAGCGTTATGAATTAGAATCTTTCGAACACGTGTTTGGGTTTCACTTTTTTAAATAATCTTTGTTCAATAAATTTTTAAGCTTAAGTTGGTTGATGATTATTACGACGATCAAATTATTTTGAGGAAAGTGCATCAAGTATATACCTAGGTAGAAAATTACAATGAAAGAATTAAGTTTTTCAACTACACCCTCAATTGTTCTCCTTTTTATCTTTAAAAGCAGAATTTTTGAAAATGCTAAAGCACGTATTCCTTTATATTTACATAGGACTTTATAGCCTGAGTTTTCATCATCTCAACTTCAGGGACTCATGAGATGAAGTTCCTTTGCTTGCTTTAGGTTACTGTTACGTATACTTTTCTTATGTGACAAAAGCACTATTCTGTCCAAATTCCATGTTCCTAGCCATAGTACTTTAGTATGGACGTCGATGATGAGAGAATGAATCATTTTGCGATTTTACTCGAGTATAATAACATAGATTTGTTCTTTGATTTGCATAGAGTTCCAATGTTTTTCTGAAGGATCATGCAAAAATTCCTCCCGACAAAAATCGCACACTAAGTTTTGGGAAATGATTTTTCATACCAAGCGAAACAAAATAAATAAATAAATAAACGAATGAAAGTGTTAAACTGTTGAAAGTAAGAAACATCAGTTTTCGAAACGCTTTAGCTTTACAACTCTCACAACTTTACCAGCTCACAGAACGTAGAGGTCAAATGTTGGTTGATTTGACTGGAGTTTAGCGTTCCTTTCAGCACAGATGCTACATGAGACGTAGATCTACAGCTTAACATGGGATTCGAAGAACCAGATGAGTTCACACCTGGAATCAAACTGGAGTCTTCCACAATGAAGAAACGTGCGTTAACCACAAAGTTACGATAGAGGCCAGTTAGCTCACACAACCTCTTGAACAAACACAAGGTGAGATATTAATTACTGCATATTACTCATACGACTTTCAGTACATTAATCGATCTATCTTCTATAATTAATACATCTATTTGTTACATATTTTAAATTTTAAACGCTAAAATATTGTCATGATTTTAAAGTCTTACTTCCCTCATGTTAAATGCATATGTGTACTACTCATTTTCGTCAGTTGTTCGTGATGGAATTCTATGTTGGTGGCCTTCATGAACTATTGTTGGAGAACGGAAATACTCAGAAACGAATTTCTTGCTTCTTAAAACAAGTGAGATATCAACAAAAATGAAGGAAAAATATTCTTCAAACTACTTTATAAAGCACGGAAAACATTCTTCGGTTTTACCATGATATAAGGCCCACTACCAAGTTGACATCCTGGATTTAACGGGATAATCCTGGTTTCTTACTAGTGTTTCTAATGTTATAAGAACATTTTTCGGGTAAAGTTTTTAAAAATGATCACTTTGGTCGAAAAACTTAAATATTTTTACGTGCGAAACCTCGTTTTAGTTTTAAACTGCAAACCAAAACTAAACGGATATTTCTGCTTCGTGCTCTTCAGACGGTTCGAAGTATGTTGAATGGTTTGAAATCTTATTTCCAACACAGAAATGTCCAGCCATCTTGAATGATTTATTTTTCCAATCGAACTTTCTTATTATGACAAAAAACTTTCGGCTGACCAACTTGGTGTGTGCAACAGAACTATAGGGTGATTGCAAGTAGAAAAGTTATCACTGAATGAAGTTTCCAGTTGAATTGAATTTCTATTAATTTATGGAGTTGTTCAGACCTTTCAGTTAGAGAATCTGGTCATGCTGTCCAGCACACATCGATTTGCGTCAACGCAACGTAAAGTTTCCGTTTCAGTTTGCAAAACCTGTAGTATATCTTACCGACAACTTTGCTTTTTAGATCATTAATCATTTACAACATTTTTCTCAGATTCACCACAGCAGTTCTTAAATTTTTGCACAGACGAATATATATTTACATACACGGTCTGAGTCATTGGAGGCACATTCCTTATTAAGTTTCCAAAAGTGCGAAAAATCAGTTTTAAATACATTCTAACTTAAGAATAAAGGACCTATCTCAAACAATTTCAGAAATTACCCAGTAACAAATGTACAAGTTCTATCTGAATATCTATGTTTGTGCATAACGCAGGTTCTAAATCAATGCAGATTATAAATAAAAGAAATTATTCCTATATACTTCCAGAAGCTAAGGTAGTTTCGTACCGTAAGAAACATAAATTGATTTTTAACGACCTCTGTTTAGAATGTCGCACAAAAACAAAAGATGGGGAAGTCTTATTCTTTAAAAATAAAAAAAAAATAAGGAAATGAATCAGATCTAAATTGAATTGGTAAATAAAAGAAATGTACAAGTCCAAAATCACACTTCACTAATATTTCAATACGAAAATTATATTACGATGTACTACACACGAAATTCATTTCTAAAGTACCCAACAACTTGAAAACTGTTATAGCAATCCATAGAAATGTGTTGTTCAATGCGTTCAATAATCATTTTTGACATTAAGTATAACGGCTTCTGTTCATTCATTCACCGGTTCAATTGGATAATGACACTCTATAAAGGCTTGGTTCAAAAAACCTATTTTAAATGTATTTGCAATGTATTGACGTATTACCGTAATAACCTAAGACAAATAAGGCATTTCAAATGTCTATGTTATTTCCAGAAACACCCATAATCAACAAGCGAACCGGTAACACCAGTTTTCCTATGAATATATACGTTAGGAATATATGAATATAACATATACATTAGGAATGAGAACAGTTTTTTTTTAAGCACTGGAGATTCCCACATCAAACAGAAAATAAAAATATATTTCCATATGAAAGCGATTGTAGCGATAAATATATTAGAAATGAATATATTAAAATATATTTATCGTTTATCGTATGAATAAAAGTTTCAACTGCGAAAACTTAAAAGTATACATCCCTTCGTGGCTAATTAACGATCGTGCTTTCAGTGCGCTTGGTCAAAGATTCGACTCCCGTGAGTAATGCTTCCCTGCCGATGGGGTGGTACAGAAACCACTTTAAAGAACAGATCCTGTCTCCTATAGTTTTGAACATGATAAGTAATGTTAAGCTCACTTTAATCAGGCAACAACGGAATTGCATAAGTAGCAGCTGGAAAGTCTTTTTCGAATAGTTTGAATTTGTGGGTTGAAATCATAAGAAAGATGCGATTTCATAGTCATTCGATTTTGGTCTTGTACGCAAAGTCGTTTTAACTGTAAATTTGTAGTATACACTATTAATGAATATAAAACATTTTTTTTTAGTTAGGGAGAATTTATTGTACAAGTAAAAAGGAAACACGCAAATTCCATAGCAAACATAAGTAAACCGAGCTCACATATTTCAAAGGATATGATGGGAAATACCTACAATAAGCTATAAATAGACTTCGGCAATGAAGCAAATAAATCTTGCTTCCATCCATCCCTTCTATTACTATGTATGCTTCTCAACACAGTAAATAAAGAGCTCCTTCGTGGCTAAACGATTAGCATACGCGTCTTTGGCGCAGCAGACCCGGGTTCGACTCTCAGCGGGAGCTCATGTGGTTCGGATTCTACGTTAACCAGTAGGTCCACGTCTCATATAGTCTCGCTGTTGAACGGGACGATAAATTCAAAATCAACTCAACTCAATACAGTAAGTAAGAACTTATGGGAGATTGACTCACTTACTTACTTCTTAAGCTAAGTTTAAAAAAATGCAGTGCTATGCTTTTTCACAAAGGTTATTTCTATTAGTTAAAACTACCCATATAATAATATGTATTATATCTCACTTTATTATCTCAAACAGGATTTGGAGCTCTTTCTATGCCAAATTGCATAAGAATAAAAAATAATTGGATTTAACGTACTCATAGAAGGTGTTAATATCGTTTAATGACGGTGTTAATGACGTTAATATCGTTTATGAATTAATTTATATCACTGGAGCAATATAAAGAAAATACAATGTTCCATTTTACATATGTTTATAAAAGATAAAGTGAAAATTTGACTAAGACCCTTGGTAGATCCGCTTTGTGATTGATTTACTTCGGATCTTTCGTAAATTCCATCTGTTCAATACGATTTTGCGAAAGGTACCACATTTATCTCCGACGAAAAAGATTTCTATCACCCAACTGAAAATATGTAGGCCAAGCTTGTCGCATTATTTCTCCTAGACAATTAGTCACAGGAACTGAAAGATATTCTCTAATGTACGCTAAGAACGCGCGTATCTTAACGTTAATGTTTAATCTTTGATTTACGGATGTATTTTTTTTTTTCGAAAAGATATAATGGTTGAAAAAATTGTCAAATTCAAAATATTTTGAACTTTAACTGTTTTGAAATACTGTAGCTTGCGTTGTATTTTGTGTACGAAAAAAGTGAAAAGGAAACATCAAATTGTGAATTATTTGTTTTCTTTTTAAAATGATACATTTTATTATGTTAGGGGAGTAGAGAGATTCAAATTGTTATTTATTTCTTTATTTTATTTTATTTTATTTATTTATTATTATTATTATTAGTAAATTTATATTTTACGGCTAAATGCCGCCATGAAAATTGTGGCAAGTTCATACGATAAAACAGAATGTACATTGTACATCATTCGTCCTTTATATATCTCTCTCCAAAGGTAAGTGTTAACACAAGATTTCCTGTTATTATATGCACTATTATATAATCTACTATAACAAAAAACAAGATTCACTGTAATTTATTAGCTTCCTTCTATGTGAATAGTTCCGCGGAACTGTTTCACCTGAATGAACCGATTCTTTGTAATAATCTCGCCGATCTATATATATATTTTCCCCCTTTGCATTGAATAATGAAAATGAGTCCACTATCATAATGTTGTTTCTTCTAGTGTGGCTAAACATTTTATTTTAGTTGCGCAAAGTCCGTTGCTCGAATCGAACTAGAGCACAGGTGTGACTAGTCTTTTTTTTTTTTCACGAATAAGGAGAAATTGTTTCAGCTCACGAAAATTAAAACAGAAATACCGTGGTTTTCAACTCTTGCTTCCTGCTTACCCTTACGTCACTAGTTTAACTTCACTAGTTACAATCATAATAATAATTGTAACCAAAGTTTTTTATTATTATTATTATTACTTCCCGAAACCAAGAGAGTAAAAAGAAAAGAGAGAACTTTAGATCTCTTTCGCAACATTCATACTTTTTTAAGTAGCACGTAACGGACGCACTAGAGTTCAACACACTAAACTGCGAACCAAGATCGAAAAGAATTGGATTAAACACTTTTTTTTTCTTTCTTTACGAACACTCCACTGTAAGAAAGACGAAAGTAGCGGTCATGATGACAACTTCACAAAATAAAAAAATAACACACTCACAAATACTTTTTTTCTTCGTCTTCAGCTGTCAAATCAATTTGTTTTGCTTGTTGGTAGCTTGTTTTGTTGTGTTCCCTCCTTTCCGCCCAGAAGTTAGGTAAAACAAAAACAAACAAAAAAAAAAAAAAACTCACCTGTACGCACCAACTTGAAGGTGACAGAATTGTGTGTCTTGAGGTGTTCATTTAGTGAGGGATGAGTTAGATCCCTGAGCGTTATCTCCCCAGCCATTGCTCGCTTTTGAAAACTTTGATACAGATGCTCTGTCGGGCTTAACCCTAATGATATGTCAACCAGCTCCTCAGCAGGAAAGATCACATACATTCTAACACGAGCCCGGCCATGGTCGATGTGTGCGGCGCGCGACTTGCTAGCCCAGTGCGTCTGCTCGGTGAGTCGCGGGGACTTGCTAGAAGAGTGTTTTGCTGTTAGCCTCCGTTCGAGGTGCTCCAAAATTATCACGTGCGACGGGTCTATACGAGGGGAAACGACGGGGAGGGGGGAATACAGTGGTGCGGGAATACTCTACAAGTGGCGCCAAGGTTTAATCTTATCAAAAACTCGGAGCTTGCAACTAAAAGTACTCTGTGAACACAAACAAAAGAAAAAGGGTTTATAAAAAAACCTTAAAGAGAATGAGAGACAAAAAGAACTAACTATCAAAAGACAGAAGACTGTAAGCAACCACTGCGACAGTGCGCGAATTTATATTTCCGTTTTTTTCTGCGAAAAGGAAAAAAAAGAAAAGAAAAAGATCGAAAAACATCAGTTTTCAGTTAATCATTACTGCCTTGCGTTTTCTCCAATAATATTGAGAAGCCAAAGACGTTTATACTCAAAAAATACAAATAGTCTTAACAACAGGAAATATTCATTTGGTTCTGATTCTTTAAAAAAAAAAAAAAGTTTGCGCTGATCTCTGCAAACTGCCCCCTTTCCAAAAAAAATATCACCACCAATGGATATATCCCCGAACTCTCACTAAACGCTTCTATAGAATTTTGGGAATATTTCTAATAAAGGCGTCGCCAACTATACCGTAGGTAGGTCTACCCGTAAGTATTAACAACGAAAAGTTCTATGCTTAACGGAGGGGCGCCTCTTTGAGTTTAGAGAAAAGTGTTGGACTAACCTCACTGAAGCTTACGCTTACGTCATCATTTCGACATCACACTCACATATTACACTATAACATGTCATTCTGTTAGTTACTTAACCCTCTGTGGACCAAGAGTAGCAAAAAGTGCCACAAATGAATATCTTTTTCTCATACTCGAAAATTACTTGAGGAAGAAACTTGAAATTAATAGTTATTGTTCTTTGAAATATAGTGATTCAAATTATATATGTATCGTTAAATTTTTCATATTGAATTAATTTATTTATATATTTTTCTTAAGGTGGCAAAAAGTACCACTCTTCGTCCAAGACGATATCCCTGTGAAAGATGTGCTAGTTCTCAGTTAGAAGACTGTGACCAAGGCAAAAGTATAAAAGGCACATAAGAAGTCACCAAAATATTGAAGCATCACTATCAGAAACTATGTAAGTTTTATTCTTACATATATATATATATATATATATATATATATATATATATATATATATATATATATATATATATATATATATATATATATATATATAGCCAAATAGTTTTGAGTGCGTTTAAATTTATTAAAGTTGTTAATTTGCTTTATAAAATACTGTTAACTTTTGTTTTTCACAAATAGAAAACTAATCTTAGTCTCCAAATTAATATTAACACACCGTGGCACAAAGTGCCACCCTTGGTCCACGCTGTAACGGATCAGGTCTTGGACCTGGAAGGGTTAAAAAGAAAGGATGTAACAACTTTTGATTATGTCTCAATTGATTCTATATGGAGTCTTTGGTTAAATTTTTTGATTATATATATTTTTTTTAATTATAACTCCTCTGGTGGCGACCCTCTGTGATATTAGCCAGCATTTCAGCCTAGTGTTGCCAGATTTGGCTGCTACAAGTAGCGGATTTGGCGATTTTTTAAAGTGCTCTCGCTACCAAAATTTCGAATTGGGCGACACGCTACTTTTTGGACTACCTTTAATTATCTGCAGTCTATATAATTCTTAAGAATACGCTACTTTCTTATTTTCATATGACATCACAAATAATTAATATCATATAATACAGTAAATGTTTTGTTTGTTGAGTGTGTTATTCTATTCACAATGAACAATAGTTTTACTAAAACTGACATGTTCGATACTAGCTTAATTCTTCTTTTACTACTTTTTTAATCTCCAGATCTGACAACAGTAGATTTTTGTTGAGTTTTCGCTGTTGCATTACCACTGACTGTGTTGCTGTCTTAGATAACACCCAGGTCTACTAGTTGTACAGAGCTGTGTAAACGTAAACATCTCAAATTTAATTGTGTTACCGTATTATATATATATATATATATATATATATATATATATATATATATATATATATATATATATATATATATATATAATTAATAAAAATGTATAGTTTCAAAATAATTCATTTTTAAGTTTGGGCTACAAATAGTTCAAATCCGCTACTTTTGGAGCACAACCTCGCTACTTTTTCATCTTCAGATCTGGCAACACTGTTTCAGCCTAAGCTATTAGAATGTGCTGAAAAACGTAGTCAATGAATCTTTAATATAGTAAAGTGTTTCTATATAACCTACGAAATAGTTATTGGGTTAAATTATAAAGAGAATAACTAGTGAGTTTAAATTGGAATTATAAGGTGTGGATACGTTATTTATATACTCATTATATTGGCGAGTTGTATAATTTTCTTTCATTATTTTAACAAGCCTCTACATGTTCTAATGGAGTCATTAACTATATATTTAAATGAGATATAAGCTACATTTGGGTTTGTCATACTAGTAACTTCTTACCAATATGTATATAAAAGAAATGCGATTGATTTGTTCTAATTATTTCAAATCATTGTATAATTCATGGTTAAATTGATTATTAATGAGTTACTAAGTTAAATTTGCTTCGGGTACTGATTCAAATGAGGAAATTAATTAACTTTAATTAACTTATTATTTAATTGAAGTAGATTAACCTGTCTACCAGTTTTTAATGATATTTATAAATGCTGTATTGGTGTCATTTCTAGAAAATTCTATATTGTGTTTATATACCACACAGATATAAATTTTGCCCATTAGAAATATGATTACCAAGTACAACTATTTAACTTCTAGAAAATTCTTCTTAAATGTGACGGGTCTCCTCTAGTGGGAAAGCCGTGTCGTGTAACGACCTCCTTTCTATAAAGGAGTCCAGAATCACACTCACGCTCACATCACCATTCTAATATTACACTCATTCAACCTTATCCTCACATCACGTCGACATCACGCTCACATCACGATTTGTAACTAGTGCTCATTCAACCTCGTGTGCTTAAGGTCGAGTAGATATAAATTCCGAACTCATGCCGAAATCGTTCGAATACCTTTGGTTTGGAGTACTTAATCATCAATTAATTAACATCGGCCCAAGTTCTACAATATTATTAGTGTTTAACGAGAAATAATATCCAAAATGATACATATGCTGCTCGATATGTACCCTACTTACTGAAATAAAGAAACTAATATACGTGAGTGTTAAAGTTCGTGCGTAGATTTCGAGAAATGGAGAAAAAAAAATCATTTTTAAATCTAAAAATTAATGCTTTACGAGAACTATGCGACTTATTGAGGTGAAATTAATAATGGAATATATCCTCATTACCAGTGCCGTGGCGCTGGGGGAGGGGCGAAACTGGTGATGGCTCCGGGCGCCGAAGTAACAGAACGCAAAATTCGGGAGGAAAGAGGAAAGATATATTTAAATATATATGTAAAATGGAAGGGAAAACAGTATTTAAAAAGGCTCAAATTAAAGGAAAAGCAGGGATTATTTTTGAAATTTTCTTACGCTTCGCGCCAACCATGGTGGCGTTTCTTGGCTGGTGTGTAGACCTCACTTATATGTACGGAGCCGCTGATATTTCACGGCACAATACTGCTCATTACGCTCTTCATTATGACATTGGCAACAAAACGGATATGTATATCAAACTTGTCATTAACTACTAAACTTTAATTACTGTTTAATTAAAATGTTGTCCAAATATAAGACATATGTCAATCAAAGGATGACATCGAATTGAAAGATTTAAGTCCAATTAACAAAGTTGTGAGAAAAAGAGAGATAAAATTTATCCGCTCCGTTTAAGTACATGGAAAAGTGAACACTGTTGTTTACATTATAAGAATTGTTCACAATATCTGGACATGAATCTTTAAAGCACTGAAAGGATGTTAGAGTGGAGATCTTAAATATGAAATGTGCCCAAAATAAGGATGGCCAATTCCAGAATTTTTACTTTCCCAAATCCGGAAACTAAAATCCGAAAAACTCTGGATTTCTGAAAAATTACGGAACTTTCTAAATTCAGGATTTTTTCGAATTCCGGAGTTTTAGTGAATTCCGGAATTATCTAATTTCTGGGATTTTCCGAAATCCGGAATTTTTCAGAAAACCAGATTTCTTCCGAATTCCATAATTTTTCCGATTCCTGAAAGTTTTGGCCATCCCTAGTTCAAAATGATCGAAAGTTACTTTGAATCTCTTCTTCACTGAGCGCATTTGTAATTCCTGAGAAGATAGGAAAACACGAACTTTTGCAGAGCTATTTTATATACAGTTTGTCTTTTGTTGCCAATAATTTATGTACTAGGGGAGAGGTGGGCAATGGTGACCACCTACGAAAAATGGGTTATTACGTAGTTTCATTTGCAAAATATATTGAAACAAATATGTAAATACGTACTCCAATCCAGGAGCGGATCCAGGACGGACTTCTGGTGGGGGCGGTGGGTTGTAATACTGATACTTAGAGCTACTTTTAAGAGAGTCAAACTCGGGGATGGGTTTTATTTGTATATAAAATAAAAAAGTTTCCTCTTCTGGGGGGGAGGCTTCGCCCCGATCGCCCCCTGGATCCGCCCCTGCTCCAATCCTTCTACAATAAGTGTGTAAAATAAAAAGAGGATCATCCTTTCAATTCAGGAACACGATGGAAAAAAACTCAAATTGCTACTTTGGTCGCCATTCCCATCACATGTTGATAATGGCGATCACAGTCAAGCTTAATAAACACACACAGTTTCATAGGCCGTTCAATTATTATTATTATTATTATTATTATTATTATTATTATTATTATTATTATTATTACTGCTAAACTGCTTTTTCGAAAGACTGAGAAACGTCAACTGAATGTTTTATTGTTGTTTTTTCAAAGATACGTCACAGATATATTCATGTGGTGAGTCCACAACAGTACAGTCAGCATGCACCCACGGTTCACAAAGGTTACACCGATACAAAAGTTTTAGTGTTTGACTCAAGTAGGCGTATTACCTATCTTAGGTCTAGCCTTTTTTATAATTTTTGGCTGGAGAAGTATTCCAAATGTTTGTTAGGAATGGCGATCACAATGATGGTAAACCGATTACGTTGATCGCCATTCCCAACATTGCGCCATTTTGAAAATTGAGCTGGTTATACTGTAAAACGTAGTTCATTTGAAATATAACATGTATCATGTATTAGACGTAAATATAACTTTTTATGAATCTTAGTAACTTCAAGATCTTACAACTGGAAATTGTTCGTATCGTGAGTTGAAATATGCATATCCTTGTAAGAAAATCAACAAAAACAAGTTTCAGCACGTTATAAACTTCAGTCTTCTCTGACAACTTTCTCGACAATACACAAGAAAACCTTGCTACAAGAAGCAGATGGCAGCACTAGTTTGACTTCTCCTCGGGTTACGCACGAAGGCAAAATGGGCTGATCGCTATTCCCTTCTTCTCCCCTATAGATGTGGCAAAACACGATGCTAAGTAGCAGCAACGATGTTAATACTTTGTTGTTTTACTTTTCCTAACTTTGACACATGCACAAAGTAACTGTAATTAATAAAAATTCAAATGATAATTGGGTGGTTTCGACTTATGCTTTCTATGCACGTGGTACTGGATTCGGTCCTTGGCAAGGAAATAGTACTTTCGATATCAGATCCTACTTCAAATGACATTAAGTTAAATCTTTGAGTTTAACGTCTCACGATCATGCCTATTAGATTAAGGGAGACGGATGATTAAAGCAAGTGAATGATGATGGAAAAATTGGTGGAATAATAATGTGGGAGGAAAGGGAGTACAGCGAGAAAACTCACGAACACGGTGTTGTCCACCACCAACTTGATTAGCCGGGTATCGAACTAGGGACCCCAAGCACCAGTGGTAAACGTTCCACTACTCAGCCACCGTGGGCAGTGCCGGGTTTACGTATAAGCTAAACAAGCTATAGCTTAGGGCCCCACGCTCTTAGGGGCGACCAAAAATTAAAGGATAAAATTGAATGCACATTTCTAAAATATTTTTAAAAAAGCAATAAATAAAGTAAAATCTACATATAACAACAGTGCTTCGTTTGTGAAGGCCCCTATGATGTAAGTAATGGGGACCCTTCTGCAAGCCTGGTTCCTAAAATATAACTGGTTTCTTCATTTCTGTATATGAGTCGTTTATTTCAGAAAACCGTCAACCGACATTTTTTCACAAAATGACTTTTGCACGGATTAAGTTATTCATATTCTAAACACACATTTTAGTGCAGAAACCAGATGCCTATCATGGCGTCAAATAGATTATTATTAAAATCGAACATGGCGTTTAGCGCAGAAACCCGTCAAGTGATATCACATAACGTGTTTCTGCAGTAAATCTAATGTTCGCCTGTCTTAGCAACACTGCATTGCTAGCTACATTCGTTGTGTTTTTGTTTCAGTGCACTTCCTTTGTTTACAGTTTTCAACAGTCATCATTGAGGAGTGTAGTGTACTGGATAGAGTAGTGATGTTATAATATCCGTTGGAAATTTTTTTTCGGTTTTGGTTGCAATGTCTAGTAATAGTTCTGACGATGAGTCTCCAACAAAATGAAAACGTGATGTCATAATTGAAGACAAATAGCATCGAAATGTTATACGAAAAACATGTGTCAAGGTGGAAGAATACAAGAACTATAAACGTAATATGGTGTCAAGCAGATCTATTCTAGATGAAATTTTGAACCATTGTCCAAGTAAATGCAGTTCATTCATTGATGATGAAACAAAGCATAAGATTTGGAATTATTTCTATGGATTAGATGCAAAAATCATGCAAGGTACATATTTGCAAAATTGATGGAAGTCAAAGAAGTAAAACGTAGAGTGAAAACAAACAAAGTTGTTTCTGTTGACAGTAAAACGTCACACTCGTTTTGAAAGAAACAAAACTTTTTAAGTACAAGATAAGAATCAACGGAGTTCTTACTCCAGTTTCTAAAAATTTGTTTCTACAAATCCATGGAGTTTCTCGGGATCAAGATGCAAGGCTAACTTATTAGTTCAAAGTAAAACACCTATCAATATGAGAGGGAAGAACCGCAGTGGGAATGCTATTTTAGATAATGTAAGTGTTCGTAAAGTCGAATATAATTTTTACTATTAATATTTCAAAGATAACTTTAATTATTCTTTCGGGCGGCCACAAGTTGACGTTTGTAGCCAGTGTGAAAGCATTAGCGCAAAATTAAGAGACTCTTGTTCAAGCGACAACATCAAACGTAGCGTCACCGCTGAACAAATGATACAGAAGCGGAGTGCTAAGAAGTTTTATTCTAAATTAAAAGAAATGAATGAAAACAAAAATGAGGAAAGAGCTGCATTGTGTTTTGATTTCAAGCAAAATCTTTCCTTGCGGAACATAACTGTTCAGAACTTATCCTTCTGGAAAAGTACCTATCAATAAGAAAAAAAATTGACGACCTGGTTAAGCTGAGTGACTACACTCCAGGTTATGAAGATTTCTACAACGACATCCTTCAGTGGCCAACTGCAGAAGCCATGTGTAACGTAGACAGGGAATATGAAGGTGAATGGTTCCAGACAGACAGATAGACATA
Organism: Thermobia domestica; assembly: GCF_964235325.1. Classification (NCBI taxonomy): domain Eukaryota; kingdom Metazoa; phylum Arthropoda; class Insecta; order Zygentoma; family Lepismatidae; genus Thermobia; species Thermobia domestica. The sequence continues at coordinate 91,805,463 of NC_137469.1, forward strand.
CCTAGTAATTGAGAAGGAAATCCGCTTGTCTTTTGTAGGACACTGATAACGTGATTACCGTACCATTGTTACTATGGGTACATTTCTATTGTAATCATGTTCCGACTTTCCATTTGATACTCAAATACAGAGGTACAGTTAATAACTTTGTGTTTTCTTTTTAAAACAAAATACAACAGCAAATACTGTTATTTCGTTTGCAAACTTTACGTTTGTTCCGTCACAACTAGTTTTATTACAGAAACCCGTCAAGTGAAATATTTATATATTTTTTTATTAATTACGGGAGTAACTATTATAATCTAGTTACAGGCAACATCTAATTCACGAACAAATTAACTAGTACTCCAAATTTTGTGGAACCCTCAAATTTGTTATTTTCAAGGCTAGAATGTTTTTTTGCGTTTTCCCTGAAGTTTTAAAAAGTGCATTTAGCGGGTTTCTGAAATAAACGATTCATATAAGGTCTTACATTCATCTAGACAGATAAAAGGCCCCATTATCTTCAGTAGCTTAGGGCCCCATCAAATCTAAATCCATCTCTGACCGTGGGTCCCCAGATCCTATTTCAACCTACACATCACCTTGTACGAGGGCTGTTGAGAAAGTTCCTGCAAACTACTGCTAACTTTACAGTAGCGTTAGTGCTCTGCTAACACAAAATTCCAAAGGATAGATGTTCCTAAATTTTAATTATCTTTGTTTAAGTCTATGTCACAGCAGGTTGAAGAACCAATGTTTTGTGAGAAATAGAAATGTTTCGTGACTTTCGGGCAAGAATTTTTTATGATTCAAATTTAGCTTAACACCGAAACAATGCACTAAGTGACTTCATTTGGGTTTTAGGCATCAAGCACCATCTAATAAAGAAATACGTGCAATCAGATTTCCGAATTCCAGCGTGGTTGCACATTTCTCAGTGATGAATTTCGTGAAGGTTTCCATGCATATCTGTTGTTGCCAGTAACGTTAATGCTATGCATGAAATGATTGAGATAGGTGAGCATACCGTAAAATTCAGGCATCTTTGAACATTGAATTGAAAGCGATGTATGCGATTTTGCAGGTCATCTGTACGTACGAAAAACCTTTCAAACCGTTAAATCTCACACAACTTGACTGAGGGTCAGAACAAGCTTATGTCAATTGGTGTAAAGAAATGCTCAAAACCTCAACTGAGATAAGTTAAATTTGGCGTAGTACATCGTTACAGGAAATGAAACTTGCATTATTCATACGAACTTTAAACTAAATAGGAATCAACTGTTTGAGTGTTTCAAAGTGAGCTAACCAATAAAAGTTGTTCATTCGAGGAGGGCTGCCTAGCTAGTGATTGTTTGTTTCTTCAGTTTTATCGAACATGCAGCAACAATAGCTTTAGAAGATCAACGAATTATAAAAGCTGAGTGGTATACAACAATTTGGTTGCCAGAGGTTATCAATGAATTACGTAAAATAAACCCAAAATGTTGCGTCATTCTTCACCACTATAATGCCAATTTCTACCCATCACACCAAACCGATGACTTTTTTGTCCAGTAGAAATGGGGAATTGATGACTCATTGTCTGTACTGATCTGATTTATCACCTATTGACTTATTTTTGTTCCCACACATGAAAATAAAATACGTGGTGAGATTTGTCCCTTGAAGGAACTGTTGACTCATTTCAACAGCAGCTTCTGAGTGGAAAATGCTTCCAAAATTGGTTTGAGTGTACGCAAGAGTGTATCAATCTTAAAGGTGAATACTCTGAAAAATAATAAAGCCATTTTCAGGACTTAAACATGTCTTTTTTCACTTTGATTGCATAAACTTTTCCAGCAGCCCTCGTATATTGTCTCGATGTTGAAAAGAGAAAATCAATTTGATAGAAACATTAATCTAATTGGACGGGTGGATGTGACCAATTAGTTTAACTATGTCTAAATTTGGACATTAGGACTTGAATCACAGACTGATTACTGTCACTAATTATTCTCCACAATTTTTCACCTCAACGACGGATGTTATCTTCACATACATCCTCATCATAGATATTCTACCATATTGGTGGTCACTTCCACAAGTGAGAAGCTTCTATGCTCCATGGTCTTCAACTAGCCTCATCTTCATATATGATTTTTCTATTTTGATACCGTTCACTAATTGTAGCTTCCTTCGCCCTCTTCCTCTCTTTCTGCCACCATACCCTTTAGCACATCCCTCATGATAGAGTTCCTTCTCAGTGAATATTCCAACCTGCTCCTCTTCCTCTTTTCAATCACATCTTAAATTCTTCTTTTCTCTCCGACAATTTCTAACACCTTCTCATTCGTTTCCCGCTCTATACAGCTATTCTCTCCATTCTTTTCCACATCCACATTTCGAACTATATAATTAGGTAGCATATAAAAGTAATAGGAAATGACTTTTGTTAAAGGAAAAAATACCTCCCGATTTTTATTAAACACGGAGTACATTTACTATCGGGTTTATAATTATTTTTACTATGTGGTTGAAATCATTCATTGGTAAAACTATATCTTTGATCGGCAACAAAGGATTGTTTTTTAGTTGAGATTAATTCTTTTTGGATCTTTTTAGAAATGTACAACAATATTTCAACAAAATCCTATATATCAAAATCCTACGGGTTCATATGTTTATAGTCAATTCCTTCCCACTTAACATTAGCACACTACTGCACATGTTCTGTGTGGTAGTCATCTCCTCTGATACATAAAGGTATTCGCCGTATCCACTCCGAGTTCACACGCAAGAAAAAGTCTGGTGAAATTTGGTCACAGGCGTGCAAACTGAATTCCGCTAGGTGCTTTATATCATGAGGGTTCTTGCAGTGCGGATGGTCATTATACACCATCTGTTCATATGACATCACAGACATAAATCAGTAAGTGTAAGATTAGGATATCTAGGTGGCCATTCCACTCTACCAAGACGACAATCTATTTCCGTGGGAGTTATCCAGTGACGCACACCAACGCAAAGTATGGAGTTCTCCATCGTCTTGAAAATATGGAAAGTTCCTGTCTGGCTTCAGAAAGAAACACATGTTTCTGCAAGAGTTGGGCGCTAAGTTCGTGTCGATGAAAAATGAATCAATAATTCGAGAGTCCCATGTGCCACACCACAACCTTACCTTGGCGGGACTATGTTTCTTACATAAACTCAATTCGGAATATTTTCACACAAGTATCGACAACTATAACGGTTGACCTCCCCATTTAAGCAGAAATAGGCCTCATCAATAAACCAGGGCTCCATTTCATGTTGGTTTGTAGTCCACATTGTAACGCCCCCTTCCACCTAGCTTCGCCTAATCGAATCCACATTGAGAGTTTATATAAAAAAAACTAAACAAACTGTCAATATGGTCTCAGACAGCAAAGCCTGGCAGAGAGGGCTTGAGAGAGAGGAGTCGAGCAGTATCGCGTAATCAACTTAGCACGTATTAGCTGGAATTGCAGATCCAATATTTCTGTTTTCAGAAAGGGAAACACTTCAAACATAAACAAAATAAACATGTACAACAGTGTTTCAATTTTAAAGATAACAACTTCATTGCCAATGGAAGGTGGTGTATATACACTAAATCGTTTGAATAGCGCATATACACTCGGATGAAACGTGCAATATACAACTATCCTAATAATTATTAATTTCTCGGCAAATTTGATTAAATCTCAAAAATTTCAATTTTAACTTTACTAGCAGATTCAAATCTTCCTTCAACTCAGAAGCAATAGTATTTCAAATAGAATCTACAGTCAATAATTACTTTTCTCACCAAAAATTGACTTTAACAGTTACAAAACTCCTGTCCACTTTTACGAACATCAACTACTCATAGGTAAATTCTTTCAAAAATGAAAAATATTTCTAAATATAATTCTGACAATACTTCTAGTTCTTAAATTGTTAACTCATTCAAATAATAGCAGTCAAATTTAATTCTGAATCAAAATCTTTACTTTCAAGGCATATGACAATTTTCGAGAAAAAAAATATATCTATATTTATCGTTCGAGAAAATATATCTAATCATGCTCTTCTTTTGAACATATAGCTAAACAGCTGAAAAAGAAAATACTTAAACTAAATGAAATCTTGGATCTGCAGGTGGTTCAAATCTTATTTCAACTATCACGGTCAAAGTAGAAAGAATAATCGCCACAATTTCTGGGAGGATTTTAACTACTGTTGGAAAGCAAAGGCCCGCGAGTTTAATCCCATTGGAGACAACATACAGACAACCTCACTATCCACACTTTTAACGAACACAACTACTATAGGTAAAAATACGAGTAGCAACTCACCCAGTTTCAGTAATACTCAATGGTTTACCTACTAGCTTCTTTCCTATCGTTGGGTATTTGTCCTCTTTGACTAACGGTTGACTAGCTACGTACGCAATTCTTTGCTCTGTGCCAGAAATTATGCTATTCAACTTACGAAGTTCTGACAAGTTCAAACATCTAATCACGTATTTACAGAGATTCTCCTCAGGACAAATCTTTAGAATTGCCAGAAGAAAAAGGTTCTTAACTAGCAATCACTTCAGACTCTATTAAGAATTACCCTACACTACAAAATTTCTCACTCCTTAATAAATTTCTTTTTTTGAAAAAAGAAATATTTCAGAAAGACTAAGGAGTAATGAAACAGGCACAAAATGCACATTCACTCTCTGAATACAATTGATAGAGCGAAATGAGGGTTCACTTTGCATACACACTTTTCCTCTCTGACTCTGTAACTTTCACAAGCACAAAAAAGCCTATTTCTTTGCCAATTTCTTCCAGAAAAACTGTGAACTTGTTCCACAAATCGTGATACTTTACTTCACTTAACTCACAAAGAATATATAGCAGTAAAAACTTTCCGGCACGGAACTTAGATTTGCCCACGTATACGCATTCAAGAACATGTCCTACTTAACACACAAGCAAATCGAGAACACGTAACCATAAACAAATCCATCCTCTCTGGATTCACTCAAGGAACTAGATAACGGGTCCTTGAGTCACCGAGCCAGGAAGAATCGGCGAGACAAGCCACGCCCACAGTACAAACACGCGCAAACACTTTTTTCTCTCTAGTTGTCATAGCCAAGCTTTTCAAAGTCGATTCCTCCTTACATAATTCCCTTCAACTTTTTTAAATACTTTTTTCTTTCTCTTCTTTTTCTAAAAAGAAGACTTTTTACAAAGAGAATATAATTGTTTTAAATACTGAAAATTATTCACAATATTAGTTTAAATAGAAAGTATAACGCTCAATATACAATTTTCCTTCTTGTAACCATCCATTCTTCTTCTCAGATCCAGAAGGATGGTATGTTACATCTGCCTCTCCTTGGAATTAAAAAAATATACAAAGCTATATTTTTTGCAGGAAATCTACAAAATAGAAAAACAAACTATTAGTCAACAACATATTTACAAATATAATAAATTAAATACTTATATACAATTCTTTGAATGCAATTATATAATCTAAAAATTAAATCAACAAATTACTATTTACAATTAATTTACAAAATTTAGAGATCTCTAAGTGCATTTAGTATTATCAAAAATTTTCTCAATTTCAATGGCCATGGTAAATAAATGCAAAGAAAATATCTGATAAGCAATAACAAAGCTATATACAAATATACAAGATCAAATAACAATAATAAAATAAATGACTAATAGTTTTTAATATTTAATATTTCCTTACCAAAAATGAATTAATTTCATATCTCTTCCATTTCTATTATTAATTCAATACTCTAGGTTCTCTATATACTTTCAATTCCCATACATGACTTCTACGGAAAGAATTCAAATTATTTTCTTCATCCGATACTAATACTGTACTTGGGGTCAGGAAAGGACGGACTACAAATGGACCGAGCCATTTGTCGCTAAGAGACTTAGCTATTTTGTCTTTAAGAGACGACTTTACATGGGAGCGAATGAGAACCTTATCTCCTAATCCAAAAGATACTTCCCTTCTCCTCTGAGCCATTAACTTCTTCCTTTTACTCCACGATTTCTCCATATTCTGCATGGCATTTAGCCAGAGCTCTTGGGTTGATTTACTCCCAATATCTGACTCTGTGCTGTTCCATCGGTTCTCCAAAGGGGTATTGGTAGGACGTCCGTAAAATATCTCGATTGGAGACATCTTTAAGCCAGAATGCTCACTAATATTTAATGTGTATTGCAAATCGGGAATAAGATTAGACCAAAGGTGTTGCTTATCTGAAAAATAAGCTTGAATTGATGCCTTCAAGGTCTTGATGAAACGCTCAGAAATGTTTCCTTCTGGATGATATGGACTAAGCTTTATATGATTTATGCCAAGTCCAAACATAAACTTTTTGAAATGATCAGAAACAAACACTGAAGCATTGTCAGTAGATATTGCCTCAGGAAATCCCAACCTACTGAACATATACATTAGATTTTCGGTGATTGATGCTGAAGTTAAAGTTCTTAACTTCTCCAACACCACAAACCTACTAGCGTTATCTACTCCAATGAGTATATACTTAAAGCCTTTTGAGGTGGGTAAAATTCCTATGATGTCAATCATCCAGTGTGATCCTATTCTCTTATTATATTCAGAGATTAGGTTTCCCATTTTCTTTTTATTTTCTTCTTTTGTCAACTGACATCGATGACAGCATCGAACAAACTCCGTTACTTCTTGCTTCATATTTTCCCAAGTGAATCTCTTATATAGCTTCTTCAAAGTTCGATATATGCCAGAATGACCGCCAACCAGTTTATCATTATGATAATATTCGATTAGCACATGTCTTAGATTCTTGGGAATAACAATCTTGTAAGGGTTGTTTACCGAGTTCGTCTTTTTCATTAATATTCTCTTATTCAGGATATAGCCTGAAACTGACTCACCCTTTTCGATCTTCTCAATAATATCTCTAAGTTCAGAGTCTTCTCTCTGCAGCTCATCGATCGGTTCTTTTATCAACGGAAGTCTCCACATATGTGCTAACCTTAGATTCTCGTTAAAGACAGCTAATCCCATAGGCCCATCTATAATGCGAAATTCAAAGGGATCGTAAACCCTTGTCAATGTGTCTGCTACTAAATTCTCGGAAGATCTAACGTGCTTTATTTGAAAATTAAATTGACAAAGGGTCTCAACTAATGGTCCATACTTCATTAGTCTCTTTAAATTACTGAGAATCCAAGTTAGAGCCTTATTGTCCGTTAGTACGTCGAATTCCTTTACCAAGTAATGCCCGAATCGAGCAATCGTTTTTACTAAGCTAATAAACTCAACTTCATAAATGCTGCGGTGTTTGTCAGCTTCCGACAGTTTCTTACTGAAGAACGCGACGGGTTGATATTCCCCCTTGCTGTTCTCCTGCTGCAAACACCCAGCAATACTCTTTCCCGAGCTATCCACGTTTACTATAAAACGTTTATTGAGGTCAGGAGTTTTTAACACAACATTCTCCACCAATAAATTCTTCAAGCTGTCAAGAATCTTTTGATGTTCTAGATTCCATTCAAATTTACTATTGACAGACTTGAGTTCACTTAATGGTCCCATGAGTTCTTGCATTTCGGGCGCGAACTTAGAATAATAACTAAACAACCCGAGAATTTTCATAAGACCTCTACGATTCCTTGGTGGAGGGATATTTTTGATTGCTGATACCCTTTTTCGGATCAATCTCCATTTGGTTCCCTGATACTACATAACCTAAGTAATTAATCTTAGTATAGAAAAACAAACACTTATCAGGTGGGACCGTTACATTATATTTTCTAAATATATCGAAAACCTTTCTTATTGTTTCTTTATGTTCATCTACTGTATCTGAAAATATCAATACATCGTCGAAATACGTTTTACGCCATCTTTTTCCAAATTTCCTATCAGTTTTTTCATCACACGAGTTAATAGGTTACTCCCAGTTTTAATTCCAACTGGCACTCGTGTATAACGATATAAACCCTTTGGAGTAACTATTCTTGTAATGTCTCTCGAGTTATCGTCTAGTTTAATCTGATTGTACGTACGCCGTAAGTCAATGCGTGAATATAGCTTCTTCCCTGACAACCCTGTTAGACATTCCTCCAAGTTTGGAGCAGGAAAAGGATCATTAACTATTAAGGAATTAGCCTTAACGTAATTTCCGACAATTCTAAAAGTATTATTTTTGTTCTTAACGAGGAAACAACTGCTAGCATAGTTGGAATGGTCCACTTCCTCTAATATACCCTGTTCAACCAACTCTCGAATCTGTTCGTCAAAAATCTTTTCCTTTCCTTTTGGGATTGGAAATGGATTTTGTTTAAATGGTTTGTCTTCTAATAAATAAATATGACCGGTGAAGTCTTTGATGCTTCCAACTCGTTCTGTGATAACATCTGCATAATCTTTATTAATCGAATCTATGAATGAATTAACATTCTGATTGCGATACTTCCAGTTTTCTTCATCAGATTTTTCCCCGTGTGTTCGACGGGTTTTTCACCTGTGGAGATCGTTTACATTTGGTTTCTCCCTGGTGAGAATCTTTATTTATATACTTTTTATTTCTATTGACAAGTTTATGGAAGTTTTCAGCTTGTTCAATATCCACATCCGATGCTTCAGATGAACTGTGATGACGTCCTGTCCATACCATCGAAGCAGAAGGAATATCTACATTGATGTTATTAACTTTGGATCTCTGAGTATCGTCCTTCTTCACCAGATACACCCTTGTCAATGTGTCTGCTACTAAATTCTCGGAAGATCTAACGTGCTTTATTTGAAAATTAAATTGACAAAGGGTCTCAACTAATGGTCTATACTTCCTCTTCTTAGTCTTCCTCTTTCTTGACTTCTTTGAAGCAATCTTCTTTTTCAAACAACACGAAGATTGATCCACCTCGTCACTTCTTCCATCAATTTTATTGTTCTTCTTCATGGCTATCTGCTTTTCCTTCTCTTCAGGCTGAGTTTGAACTAAATCTCTATCATTAATATCAGTCGAGATCATAGCCATGTCGACCCATGTTGTTCTACCAGGTGTTTCCTCTTTATGGGAGGTTAGAAATTTTCCTAGATCCAATTCTTCACCATTTACGCTAGGAGATCTTGATACATCACTAACTGTATTCCCTGGAGTTCCCTTGGTGTTGGAAGTTCTCAAAAGATCACACTCAATCCAATTCTTCATCTCAAGTAATTGTGAAGAATTAGGAACATCAATGGTAAGTAATTGATCTTCTAAATTATTCAGTTCAAGCTTGCACTGAATTAGGCTCGCACTGAATCCTTGAGAATTGTAACGCCCCCTTCCACCTAGCTTCGCCTAATCGAATCCACATTGAGAGTTTATATAAAAAAAACTAAACAAACTGTCAATATGGTCTCAGACAGCAAAGCCTGGCAGAGAGGGCTTGGGAGAGAGGAGTCGAGCAGTATCGCGTAATCAACTTAGCACGTATTAGCTGGAATTGCAGATCCAATATTTCTGTTTTCAGAAAGGGAAACACTTCAAACATAAACAAAATAAACATGTACAACAGTGTTTCAATTTTAAAGATAACAACTTTATTGCCAATGGAAGGTGGTGTATATACACTAAATCGTTTGAATAGCGCATATACACTCGGATGAAACGTGCAATATACAACTATCCTAATAATTATTAATTTCTCGGCAAATTTGATTAAATCTCAAAAATTTCAATTTTAACTTTACTAGCAGATTCAAATCTTCCTTCAACTCAGAAGCAATAGTATTTCAAATAGAATCTACAGTCAATAATTACTTTTCTCACCAAAAATTGACTTTAACAGTTACAAAACTCCTGTCCACTTTTACGAACATCAACTACTCATAGGTAAATTCTTTCAAAAATGAAAAATATTTCTAAATATAATTCTGACAATACTTCTAGTTCTTAAATTGTTAACTCATTCAAATAATAGCAGTCAAATTTAATTCTGAATCAAAATCTTTACTTTCAAGGCATATGACAATTTTCGAGAAAAAAAATATATCTATATTTATCGTTCGAGAAAATATATCTAATCATGCTCTTCTTTTGAACATATAGCTAAACAGCTGAAAAAGAAAATACTTAAACTAAATGAAATCTTGGATCTGCAGGTGGTTCAAATCTTATTTCAACTATCACGGTCAAAGTAGAAAGAATAATCGCCACAATTTCTGGGAGGATTTTAACTACTGTTGGAAAGCAAAGGCCCGCGAGTTTAATCCCATTGGAGATAACATACAGACAACCTCACTATCCACACTTTTAACGAACACAACTACTATAGGTAAAAATACGAGTAGCAACTCACCCAGTTTCAGTAATACTCAATGGTTTACCTACTAGCTTCTTTCCTATCGTTGGGTATTTGTCCTCTTTGACTAACGGTTGACTAGCTACGTACGCAATTCTTTGCTCTGTGCCAGAAATTATGCTATTCAACTTACGAAGTTCTGACAAGTTCAAACATCTAATCACGTATTTACAGAGATTCTCCTCAGGACAAATCTTTAGAATTGCCAGAAGAAAAAGGTTCTTAACTAGCAATCACTTCAGACTCTATTAAGAATTACCCTACACTACAAAATTTCTCACTCCTTAATAAATTTCTTTTTTTGAAAAAAGAAATATTTCAGAAAGATTAAGGAGTAATGAAACAGGCACAAAATGCACATTCACTCTCTGAATACAATTGATAGAGCGAAATGAGGGTTCACTTTGCATACACACTTTTCCTCTCTGACTCTGTAACTTTCACAAGCACAAAAAAGCCTATTTCTTTGCCAATTTCTTCCAGAAAAACTGTGAACTTGTTCCACAAATCGTGATACTTTACTTCACTTAACTCACAAAGAATATATAGCAGTAAAAACTTTCCGGCACGGAACTTAGATTTGCCCACGTATACGCACTCAAGAACATGTCCTACTTAACACACAAGCAAATCGAGAACACGTAACCATAAACCAATCCATCCTCTCTGGATTCACTCAAGGAACTAGATAACGGGTCCTTGAGTCACCGAGCCAGGAAGAGTCGGCGAGACAAGCCACGCCCACAGTACAAACACGCGCAAACACTTTTTTCTCTCTAGTTGTCATAGCCAAGCTTTTCAAAGTCAATTCCTCCTTACATAATTCCCTTCAACTTTTTTAAATACTTTTTTTCTTTCTCTTCTTTTTCTAAAAATAAGACTTTTTACAAAGAGAATATAATTGTTTTAAATACTGAAAATTATTCACAATATTAGTTTAGATAGAAAATATAACGCTCTATATATAATTTTCCTTCTTGTAACCATCCATTCTTCTTCTCAGATCCAGAAGGATGGTATGTTACAACATGCAGAAATTTACCGGTCGTTCTGGCTCATTCTCATTTAGTTTTAAGGATACCAGGGATTGGTATGTAATATTCGGGCAATGAAGGGCTTGGTGATGACACTTTCCGGTAAGAGGCGGCGAGTACTGCATTTGAGACAAATCGACGATTTCAGAAGATTTCATTACAGTTGCGGTGGAAAGTACGAGACATATCCGAAAAAAGTACCATTTAAAAATATACTAAAACAGGTTTGTTCAAGTCAGATTTATTTTTACATGAAAGAGCACACTTTAAACTATTTTTCGACATAGATTCCACCAATGTTCAAACACTTGTCAGAAACATCAGGCCAGTTGAAATCGTGCTCAGCGTGAAACCATCAATTCGGAACGATACTGTGAGACTTCGGCATGCAATTCAAACGAAAGGGGAAGAATGCTCAGAAAAAGAGCTGTGTTACTCCATGACAACTCTCATCCCCATACTGCTGGTGCCACCCAGATGTTAATCCTACGGTAGCAGTTTGATCACCCGCCGTACAGCGCCGACTTAGCGCCGTCTGACTACCATGTGTTCCTGCACTTGAAGCGCGAGCTCCGCGGTAAGAGCTTTGAAAGTGACGATGACGCAATCAACGCTGTAGAGTTATGGATGTTTCTTTGAGGAAGGTTTGGACAAAGTGGTCACCCATTATGATAGGCGTTTGAATGTTGGTGGACACTATGTCGAAAAATAATTGAAGGTGTGCTCTTTCATGTAAAAATAAATTTGGCTTGAGCAATAATCTGTTTTAGTATTTAAAAAAACTGTACTTACAATCCGGAAACACCTCGTAGTATTACGAAAATAATGGAAATCTACATAGAGCACGATACGATGTATGGTCCCGGGGGAGAATTTCGTGATCCAGGGAGGAATTCTCCCCAAGACTACCCCCTGAAATCATCACTGGTTTGAGACTGTTCATAAACGACAAACGATGCTGGGACCGTCGTTGCTATCTCATAGCTGGCAGCTTTTAATCGCATACCGGTACTACGTGCCCTATCTTCCACAGGACCATTTTTCCGGGTTTGGCGATCACGAACTTGAAATGCTGTGCGATATTGGATCGTGGTCTGGGTCCCATCTTTTGTGGTCCTTTGTAATGTCTCTGGAACCACGTTCCTCGGATATTAGAATGACTTTTATCATGTGTTACTTTGTCGAAAGCATCTTAGAACACCTGCAACAATATGAGATGCACCTGTAACAGTGGTTCTTTTCAAATTTTTAGTGCCCGTAACGAGCAAACCATGCAAGGTATTAAATAAATAATTATATTTTTGGATTCCTGAGCTCACGTGGATGTTATTTGATTTGCAACATACCTCTTTTCTATTTGAAATTTCGAACTAGAATTCGAGATGGCGACTATGGTCGCCATGTACCCTACAAGTTGCGTCCTCTCTACTACCACATCCCATTAATATATTTTACATTTTCCTCTCAGGTTTTAAAATAAAAAGGATATCCAAATACTTTTGAATCACCCTATATTACCTTCGAAGAAACGCAGAAATGGTAATTAATGATGTAATAATATTTCTCCGGTCAAATAAATTCGAAAACGTTATAACAGTTGTGTTCATATCGTATAAATAAATAAGATTAATCCTCAAATAAGCGTTTACTGGAAAGATGATGATTTGGATTAGATTTAAGCTTTAGCGTCCCGTTCAGCAGCGAGGTTATACGAAATATAAACCTACAGCTTAACGTAGGATCCGAACCACATGAGACGAAAAATAGAGATGAAACATATACAAATCAATAGATCTTATTGAGCTGAACAAAAGGATGTGCATGAATATAAAAACCTTATGCCCAATTCTCAGGCAAATGGAGAAAAATGTCTTTCTATGTCAGCCTAAAAAAATGTTGTTGTTCGAGAACCATGCCACTTATTGAGATAAAGTTGAAATTTAAATACATCCTAATTAAGCTTTTCATTATTACACTAACAAGACGATAGTACATAGTAATGCTAATGAGATATAGCCTAAACTTATAATTACAATCTTCAATTTTACTTTCTGATTAATTAAAATATTCTCCAAATCCAAGACATGTATCAAACGATAATTTACATCGAGTTGATGAATAGGTGGGGTCCTAAGCGATATTTCAGTTCCGCTCCATTTCCCGCCTAGTATGTCCTCCGTAACGTGTTCACGTGCTGCAACAATGCGAAGCTTCCTGTTTCTGCAGGTCCTGCATTGGGGTCTTGTAGACCACATCCTTTACAAAGCCCCAAAGAAAACACTAGTAGGTTGATGTCCGAAGATCAGGCGAGAGACAATTAGTTCTCGACGATCAAACCAGCGACCTGGAAATGTGTGATTCAAAGCTCTCCTAACAATCGGGGCCCAGTGATAAGGGGCATCCAGTTGCAGATATTCGGCCTGTGGATATGCAAACTGTTCCAACATGACCAGATAAATAGTCAAGGTGATCGACGCCTCTACAAAGAAAAACGATCCCACCACACGGTCATAAAGCAGACCATACAACACGTTTAACTTCAGACTGTTGCACACAATTTGCTGACTTACGTGGGAGTTATCCGAGCCACTTATCGGCACATTGTGTCAGCTTACCATTCCGAACACATGAAAGCACTCTTTATCTGAGAACACCACATTTGTCAGAAAGTCTGAGTGCTCGTAGATGCCATTCAGAATCTCAAATGCAAATGCTTTGCACTTTGGCTATCATCAGGTTGAAGCGCATGTTGCAACTGCAACTTGTAGGCACGCAGCTTCAAGCTCTGTGCACCGTAGTCGATAGTAGCTGCAACTCTAGAGACGCTTGCCGAACTGATTTGGTTGGGCTATGGAGAAATCCCAGTTACACTCGTTCCACATCTGCTTCACTCGTGCTCGGATGTCCAGAACTCGTCCTCTTCATGACACTTTCGGTTTCCTTGAATCTCGTGTACCATTGCGGGATGGTTGGATGTAAATGGGGATGTGCTTCTGTAACGCATCCGGAAGTTCCACTGGATCTGGGTGACAGGTTTGGTCTCCGCCCATTATTCCACACACTGTGTCATCTTGGGGATGGCCAATTTCCTCAATGTCTCACCTGCAAAGACAAAAACAAAACAAAAGAAATAGAAGAAAAATTTGTTGCAAGTGTTGGTATAAGGCAAATCTTTAAATGTGTGTGAATATTATGCCACAAACCGCACGTTTCTATCTATCACCATTTCGGACTTATACGCGATCAAAGGTGGAAAGATCATTTTCGATCACCCTGAATATATATTTAAATACAGGATGTTGCACTGTTTGATCTAATCTACGTTTTGTATAAAATGGCAGACTATAAAAAATCGCGCAAATAACACTGCAGGGTAATTTCGAAAGAATATTCCCTACTATTTGAAGAACTGAGAAATATTTTATTTCCCCATAACTAGAGACCAGATGTTATTCAAAATGCCTATTCTTTAATATTAAAGACATGATCAAAAACAATGTTTTAAAGTTTATATGGCTGTTTATAGTTTCAATTTAAGCGAATTTTATTTTACCTATTTAGTCTATTTCAGCCGTTCCTTCCTAAATAATTGCTTTAGTTTCTAATGTTGCATATTCTATACATTTTCTTCAAAATAAGACTTTATTGGAAAAATATATAATTTACTATTTCAATAAAGGATTCTGCCTCTTCCGTGAAGTATAAGTGCTGTTTGTAGTAATGTCATAAAACTTTAGACTCCTATGTGTACTGATAAATTGCTGTAAACCTTTGGACTGTTGTGTGTACTGATAAATTGCATAAATTTTGGATTATTATGTGTAGTGATAAAGTGCTATGTAGAATGTATTTAAAAAATATACATGAAATACATGTCAAGCTTCTCTTTTATATACAGTATAAGAAGATACTAACAAACAGATATGTTTTTCTATTCTTTGAACATAATCGATGATTGAATTTATTTTTTAATTGTATTGAGTATTTATCTTCATTATTTTGAGCTACATTTTAGTGCCTATTTTACTGTCTATTTTTTAAACTTTCAGTGCCTATTTCCTTACCTATTTTCCAGGTTTTTAATTCCTAAACATCCTGTCTCTACTCATAATTAATTTGTAATAAGAGTATTTGCTTCTGGAAAAATGTTTCGATAGATGCGTTATGGTTATTTTTCCTAGCAAAATGACTTCGAAGATTTTTCACTACGTTCAGCATGTGTATTTTTTATTGCAAAATATTCTAAAGTACACTAAAGTCAGATGTGGAAGAACACATCTGAAAGAAGCTCAAGATAAACAAGCTTTTTTCATACCCTAGCAGTATTTTTATACGATTCTACTTTACTTATGCTTCTGTCGTCGCAACTTAATCAACTAGTTTTTATTTTCATTGGTGAAATTCTAGCTTTTAAACTGAAATTTCACTCGTTTCACATACTACCTTGAACGTCCATAGCCAAATCTCTGATTAAGGTTACTTCATCTCGGAGATGAAGTAAAAAATTAAACAAATTGTAATGATAGTAGTGAAGGATAATCTTATATAATATCAATATTATTAATATATATTGTGCATTTTTTAAATTATTCATATACTAGGGATTTTTTTGTAATTTCCCTCTAGTTGAATTTACATGATTTTTTATCGACTGCCATTTTAGGCGTAATTAGGATTAGGCCAAACGAGGATCCTTTTTTTCACCTAAAATGGTGGACACAAATCATATCATTTATCTGTCATAAAAGCGTCAGATAGTTGGTTAGGCGAAACGTGGCGACACGAAATACACATAACTAGCATATTGCAAGTTATTATAGTTTGTCTTTTTCTAAATTCTATTATTATTTGTCTTTTCCTAAATTTCACATACACTCCTTCGCACACACATACTACTATTCCGCTAGCTAATAACATTAATTTAAAAAAAAAAGTTTCTGAAAATATAGACTTGTTTCATTGAAATGAGTTTTAAAATAAATTTCATCATAATTTTAATGTATATACAATGTAATTATAAAATACATACTTTTAGATATATATCTTTAATAATCAGAAATCAGATTTTTTGTTTTGATATTATACCTGCCTTATTATAAAATAGATGGCTGGGAACGGAAATTGAATTTTCTCCAACTTTCGTGCCAAAGTAACTTCTTTTTTACTATTATTTTTAGCTCTGTCAACAATTTCATCAGTAAAACTTCCGTAAACTTTTTTCATGAGTTGATCAATTTGAAGATCAATAGAGTTTCTTCCTGCAAGCCTATCAATGTCAATCTTAGTTCAGTGAATTTAGAGCATATTTTCATTCTTTATTTTCTTCTAGAGAACAGTCATTTTCTTCAAGCCACCCGTCACTCCTACTTCATGCCTTCTATTGACCTCTCAGCCAAACCCTCCCATTACCCATTGTTCTCAAGCTTACTAAATCTCAATTGCATAATTATGAGGTCGTGAATGAATCATAAAGTTAAGTGAGATTGTTGTCTACTACGAATAGTTAACCTATCAAAAATGGTGTGGGACAATACGAACATACCCATATGGAAGAGATGTGGGAAAACTAACTTTAGTTACGGAATACTCGTAGTTGCTTCCATAATTTCTAAATTTACACAGTCGCGTATGCTATAATGGGGATAAGAGTCATTATTTAAGAACGATATTATCAACTATTGAATTATTTTTCTACAAATAAATATAAAATAAATTACACTCAACTTTAGTATTCCATTACTTTAATGTTCCAAATTACGTTTTACTTTAATACAAATATAAATAACTCTATTCCTTTCTACGGAACAGCTGGGATGGAACATTATATCTTTGACATATTGGATACAATTAAACGTCCCCCACTCCATTGTTAAGTGTCCCACAGATGTTTATTTCACTTCATGGTTAACAAACTATGTTCGTATAGTATAAGAGACGTGGAAGTTTTTTAGAAATTATTACTGCTCCAAGAAACATATAGATTTAACAACACTCTACATTTACGGTAAATAAGGCAAACGAAAAGGAAAAAAACAGAGGAAAGAAAATAACCCAAAAGTCGGAGTCAAGAAAACAGCTCAGGCAGGTTACATGTTTCAGCAATTACTCCATGACGAAAGATCTGTTGCATCAATCATGAGTTAGTGTTCATAATTAAGTCTAGCCGAAATTCTGAAAAAATAAATTAGCAATTAGCAATCAACGCACTGACCTAATTTGTTCACCAATTAAACAAAAAAAAATCTTATTTCAGACAATGTATACTACACCTAATTTCCAATTAACAGAAGACAGCTGCTTCTAAAATAAATAATCTCTTGCTACATATCTAAATCTTCGATTCCAAATTAATCATGAAATTTCTTCTTTCATTTAACTGATTTAATCCACATATGCAGTTAGTAGCATCAAACACATTAGTATGAACATTAGGAATAATATTAAGTCATGTAGAAACCATCTTATCTATTTAAAAATAAGATTACACGATCGTAATTTGATGAACGTCCTAAAGTAGCATGCACACCGAAGTACATGATGGAGAATACTAGCATACGATCCTTTGGAGAGTATTCGTAGATGTTCATTTCCATTCCTTACTGCAAATTCCGTGCGTAGTTTATACCACCATCACCAACTTAATTTGAATCAGTGTTATCATAAGCAGCTGTCGAAATATCATACACTACTGTCTAAAATTGTACGTAGTTTCATAGGTGAATTTTAAATAGTCTATACTGTACTATGTTCAACATTTATGTTCATCTCATTTGCGAATAGTAATTATACTAGTATGTGCACAGGATATAGGAACTTAGTCGATTTATATTAACACAACGTAGGAAGGTAATAAGTCAAGCTAAATTACGTAAAAATGCACATCATTTGCTATTACAGAATTATACATACACGCACCAAAATTGCATGTCTGGACGTTCACACAGACGTAAACACCTCGACGAAAACCAGATGTTGTATTCGTTGTGGTTCGGTCGCTAATCTTCTCCACTGTTCGGTTCGGTGTAAATAAGACCAAAAAACCATTCAATAAAGCTTCAGGAATGAAATCAACTTTATCTACTTACATTAATCGTCTTCCAAATTAATTTAGACCTATATTTCGATTAACAAAACATTTGACAATGGAAAATTACTAACCAAATCAAAATTACGAAACTGAATTACAGTTTAGTGAATCATTACAGCAATTAATATAACAATAATAACATCAGAAGTGGCCATACTTTTGTGTGGCGCTTGTATTCCATCTCATAGAGTCTACCAGCTTGCAATGACTTGTACGTCTGTAGTTGTAATTTAGATTTATTTCTAGAGACACGTACCAATGAAACTGATAAAGCAAGACAAAAAGGTTTGTGACTTTATTCGTAATATAAGTGTTCAAAGACTTACTGTACATACTGTACTGAATTAAACATGTCTGTGTTTTGGCATATACTCTTCGAAGCATCGCTTATGTCACAGACACATGCGTGAATAATTCTTTGTTGTAGAACCTTACAGGTTTCAAGTTCCGCTTTAAACCCTTGCTCCTTAATATAGCCCCACAAGAGAAAAAAATAACAAGGGTTAAATCTGGGGACCATGATGGTCACGAGATGGGACCCCCACGACCAATCGATCGTTCGCGATACATTGCATCAAGATATTGTCGAACTGCGAAAATCTGATGAGGTTATGCGCCGTCCTGTTGAAACCAATGATTGATGATCAATTGAAGAGGGACATCTTTCAAGAAATTCTGCTGGTTCAACTCATTTTGAATCAAATTCAAATATAGCTGTCCCATTAGTCTAGGTTCGAAAAAGCAGGCCCAATTAGGTAGTCTAAAACATTTACATCCCATCGATGCTGCGTATTTTGCGCACGCACTCGTTGCGGATTTTAGCTGCCCAGTAATGCATGTTGTGCGTGTTAACGTTGGAATCATTAGGAAAATAACACTCATCAATCCAGATGTGTTGAACTCTTCTGCAGAAAGCAAGTCTTCTTTCAAAATCACTTTCGTTGAGCTGTTGATTCAGATGAAGCTTGTATGGATCCCAGCGTCTTTCTTTCTAAATCCTATGTACTGAAGCTTTACTAGCTCAGAGACTACGACTAGCTCTTCGTTGTCCTGTGGAAAAAATAGAATGTAAACGATAAATTACAGAGCGAAACTAATCACACGTTATCATCATTCATGTACGTGACATACTGTAGGTGTGAACAGGTGTTCTCTAACGCGGAATTAAATTACCAGTTAATGTTTTGAGTTTCGTAAATATACCATGAACGAATAAAGTGAAGTGAAAAGCGAAAATGGTGTGAAATTGATTATACTCTTATGTATCCATCACAGTGATTACTGATTCTTTTGTAATGCCGTAATTATGATGGTTTCTTGCTTGTAGTTTGAGCTCTAGCGTCTACAAGACAATCTTGAGTCCTACAACACTACACAGCAAAGGCCGTTCAAAGGATGATTCAAATTGATATTAATAACGTTGTTACATGTGCTTTTTAAAACGTGAAACGTGTAAAAGCACCAGGAGAAGATTCAGTTAACATTAGACATCCAAAAGCAGTTGGTTAGAAAGTGAAAAAAATCCTAGCACAGATTTATACTAGAATGCAAGAAGGTAGTGTCCCTGAGAAATGGGAAAGTATCATGATGATATGATTGCACAAGAAAGGAGACACATATCTACGGACTTACAGACCCGTAAGTCTCTTTTCGACAATAAAGTATTAACAAAAGTACTGACGCGTCGACTAGAAAAACAGCTAGACCTCACCCAACCAAGAGAACAAACCGGATTTAGGAGTTGCTATTGCAAAAGGGACTATATCAAAATAGTGAGGGAAATGATCCAAAGATGAAACAAGTATAAGTTGTCTTTATCACAGTCGTTGCAAATATCTATGATGAAGCCAGTGCGGCTTCCCTGTTATTTGATTGTGCAAAGACTGTGTGAATTGAAAAGGGAATACGACAGAGGGATACCATTTCCCGAAAACTGTTTACAAACATACTTGAAAGTGTATTCCGTTTGTAACGTATAGGAACCACTATCTAAAATGTAACGATTATAGCTTATTATTATTCTTATTTTACACGTTACATTCCGGCCCACAGTTCGTGTAAATTTTTAAATTATGTCAATGATATAAAATCAAACACACCACATTGAATCACAATTACCTTTTATTCTCAAAACTCCATTAATTATACTTTTTTTTCGGTTGTCGTAGTAACGTTTTACACAACCATCTGCTGTTTGGTAACTAAGAGTACCAATTATATATATAAAATCAACATATATTTTTAGCTACTAAGATTAAATCTTATTTTTGTTATATTTAGAATCAACAACATCTAAATTCTTTTCTTCTTCTTCTTCTACACAACAGATTGTGTACTTTTAAGCACCGTTGCCCAAAACCAAGATATTAAAATAGAAGAAATTTACAAAATACAGGGTGAGTCAAAAGTCCTTGGACACCTGCATAAGTTTGAAAATCAACGGGAAAAGTAAAAAGTGATGATGGGAACAGAGGTTTGATGAGGGTCCGCAACTTTTGGAGTGTATGTCATTCATGACCGCCATCTTGAAATCCGCCATTTTGGATTCAAGTCAATTTTTTAAACAGGAAGGGTGGGTGACACATCAAGTAACACTAGCTTGAGCTCAGGAATTTAGTGATGTAATTTGTTTTTTCTATCTTGTACAGTTTAGAAGTTATTAATGTTCAAAGGTGGAAAATTACCTTGATACTGAATACTACAACACATGTTCTACGTGTTGTCCATCCCGTGCAATGCACAACTGTAGTCGCCGCAACCACTCTGACTGCACACGGAGGAGAATGTCTCTTGAAATTTGGTCAGAGGCTTGTTGGATGCGTTCCTCAAGGTGTCTCAAATCACGGATTGTCTCAGCATACACTATCTGCTTAAGATGTCCCCATAGATAAAAATCAAGGGTCGTTAAGTCGGGGGATCTGGACGGCCACTCCACGGGACCACGGCGACTAATCCACTTCCCTGGCAGTTGTTCATTCATCCATTCACGGACACCATGTCCATAGTGTGGAGGGGCTCTATCGTGCTGAAAATAAGATGGGAAAATGCCGTCAGCGTTCAGTGTGGCAGGGAACCGAAGGTCCTGCAGCAGCATCAGATACTGTGGTGCAGTTAAGGTGTTGTAAATGAAAAATGGCCCAATGATGCGGGTGTCCCATATGCCACACCAAGCCATCACCTTCGCTGGACTATGTTCTCGACTTGGGTCAACCAGTTCGGATTTGCGTCACACCAGTATCGACAATTATGTCGATTAACCTCCCCGTTCAAAGTGAAATACGCCTCGTCGCTGAACAGTATGCCCTTGGCAAACGCAGGATCCAGTTTGTGTTGTTCAGTAGTCCACATGCAGAAATCCAACCGGTGATCAGGGTCATCCTCGTTCAGTTTATGTTGCATGTGCAGCTTGTAAGGATGCCACTGATTGGCGTGCAATATCCGGATAACGGAGGATTGGCTTATTGCATATGCTAGGAACACACGACGGGTACTTCGTTTAGGACTTTTCACAAACGACGCAACAACCGTCATTGCAGTTTCCTCATTGGTGGCAGTCTTTGGTCGCCCACTACGTGCCCTATCTTGAACAGAGCCCGTCTCCCGGAATTTGGTGTTCACGTGAGCCACCGTGCTGTGCGATACCGGTTCTCTGTCTGGGTGCCGTCTGTTGTAGTCAGCTGCTATTGTTCGGTAGCTGCGTTCCCCTGATATAAGGATGATTTAGATCTTCTGTTCATGTGTCAGAGCCATTTTAGATCACCTGGAACAAAGAGAGAACTGGGTTAGTATCAAGGTAATTTCCCACCTTTGAACATTAATAACTTCTAAACTGTACAAGATAGAAAAAAAATTACACCACTAAATTCCTGAGCTCAAGCTAGTGTTATTTGATGTGTCATACACCCCCTTCCTATTTAAAAAATTGACTTGAATACAAAATGGCGGATTTCAAGATGGCGGCCATGAATGACATACACTCCAAAAGTTGCGACCCCTCATCAAACCTCTGTTCCCATCATCACTTTTTACTTTTCCCGTCGATTTTCAAACTTATGCAGGTGTCCAAGGACTTTTGACTCACCCTGTAGATATACAATATCGTTATACGTTTTGTAACTTGGGAAAACAAGGGAATAAATATTAATGGATAATGTCAGATCCATCTACATTTCTTATCTAACAGCAACACAGAACTTCAAGATATGATAAAAGAGCTAAATCTAAAAATAAGAAAGTAGATTTAAAGATGAATATGGTGAGGACGAAGGACATGTTCAACAAGTTCGTAACGAAGTCAAAGATAGAAGTGAAATTAAAGAAAAGTATTTAAGAAAGGGGCTTTTCTTATTAATGCTTAGTTTTTCAAAATTTCCTAATTTTTTATTTGAGGACAGCTTGAAGTTTATGAGTAAAGGCAAAACAAATAATTAGTTTGTTTTAGAAATTCCGTTATTTCGGGGCAGAGGCTTCAATCCGGAAGACATCCCCACCCTAACCCTCTTCGCAAATCCATCACTGCTGGTAATTAATAATAACAAAGATTTAAAAACGATTAGAAAGTAAGTAGGCCAGGACTCACAGTACACGCACTATCTCTACATTCACAGATGGAATTAAGAAAAACTTTTGTCAAAATGGTCGAATGCAGGGTTGAATCCCGGACTTCACGATAGAAGTGCGAAAGCTAACCACTCACTCAT
Organism: Thermobia domestica; assembly: GCF_964235325.1. Classification (NCBI taxonomy): domain Eukaryota; kingdom Metazoa; phylum Arthropoda; class Insecta; order Zygentoma; family Lepismatidae; genus Thermobia; species Thermobia domestica. The sequence continues at coordinate 91,828,618 of NC_137469.1, forward strand.
GTTTGTTGTGCAGTTGTGCTTAACTTAAATGTATTCTCTCTCTCTCTTTCTCTATGGCCACAAAAGCTCTCCATTGACTTCTGTCCTTATCCAATTCAATCCAGTTTCTACTCTGTATTCATGTTTCTGCTAGGTCCATCTTAATATTGTCCTCCCATCTGGGACTAGATTTTCCTAATGGACGTTTCCCGATTGGATTTCCAGTTACAACTTTGAAAGCGTTTTTACTTTCTTCCATTCTGGCTACATGTCCTGCTCACCTGAGCCTCCTAGACTTGATGATTCTAACGATGTTTGGTAAACCGTATAAATTATGTAGTTCCTCCTTATGAAGTTTCCGCCATTCCACATTCCCCTTCCTCTTGGATCCAAATATTCGTCTCAGAATTTTATTCTCAAATAATTTCAGTCTGCGTTCTTCCCTCAGCGTAAGCGACTATGTTTCACAACCATAAAGCATAACAGGCATGATTATCATTTTATATATTTTAAGCTTTAAATTCCTTGACAGAATTCGCGACGACAAAATATTTTGAACTGAATAATAACAAGAATTTCCTGATTTTAGTCGATATTTAATTTGTTTGTGGGTATGATTTTCGTCTGGTAATACTGATCCAAGATATTTGAAAGTATCTACTGTGTCGAAAGTACTAATTGACATTTTAACGCATTCATAATTTGCCGTAACTTCCTTGTGAACTTCCTTCTATTTAGATTTCTCTGCATTTACTCATGTCCCTGCAAGCGTTTAATAAGGCCTCTGCATTTCTTTCGATCGTTCTATCATAATCAGGATACACCATAACATGGTGAATACCATTCAACTCTAGGTCCTGGTTCCTATCTTTGATTTTTCTTATAGCGTACTCCGGAACAAACCTGAATAATAACTACGATAACGCATATCCTTGTTTCAGGCCAATCTCGACGTGGAAGCTCGCATTTTTCTACTCGGACTTTACTCTGGAATTCATTTAAACACTTAATAAATCTAGCTTTTTCGGTATTCCAAATTCTGTAAGAATATTGTACAATGTTTCCCTCCTTACCGAGTTGCAAGCCTTTCTAAAATCAATAAACAGTTGATGTACTGGGTAATATATTCCCATTTCTTTTCGAGTATTTGTGGAATGGTAAATATCTGGTCGATTTCGACTAAATTCACACTGATAATCTCCAATAATTTCATCTGCGTATGGGGTCAATCTTATTAATAGAATGTTAAGAGAAATGCATCGATAATTATTACAATCAATTTTTTCGTCTTTCTTGTGAATTGGAAGAGTGATTGATTCTTCCACTCTTTTTAAATGTATTCCATAGTTTATTCTTTTTTTGTATAAAAAAAAGTTTCGTAACGATATGTTGAATTTTCTTGTTAAAAATTCAGAAACCTTCAGGACTGAGTAAACCGTGATGGTGGTTATATATTCTACAGCCTAGGAAACCATACGCCCAGATGAACCGTCTATTACGTATATGAACCATGAACAGAAAATTCGATACTTCCCGATTCTGAACAAGCTTAAGTAACAATCAGTGCATTACAGAATTTGGAGCTTTACCGATTTTGCAGATCCGAAGCACCTGATAGGTGGTAACAGATTATTACGTATGTGATCAATCAGTGAAAAATTTGTTCGAAATATTCATACAATGTATATGAAAATTAAAACTTAACTGAAAAGTTCAAGAATGTACAGAACCACCCGAAACGAAGCTCTTGATGTGCAGATTTCTCTCATGTTATTCTCTACTTTGCTTCAAAAAGAGGGTGTGTGATATTTTGAAGTAAAAATACTACATACAATTTTGCTAGTTATTTGGGTATCATTTTTTAAAGTACTTATTGTATATAGGAGGTTAAAATATTATTACATATATTGGTTAATCCTTTAGAATTCATAATGTAAATATGTTAAGAATTTTAAAAAATCTTTTTGAAATTCATGGTTTATTTTCGAGGTTTCATATTATTATCTGCATCAGCCACTATTGAAATGAGTTCTTTTTGTTGTAGAGAAGCGAAACAAAGTCTGCTTTCTCAGTTTAAAGCAAAATTTTCAAAAAAGCCCAACATTTCCCAAGCAAAAAAGCGAAGCAGAAAAACCCGATTTTTTTTCAAAAAAGCCGGTTTTTTTCCGAGCATCTCTAATTGTATCCTTTCATTTGCCCCATTTACCGTAAATGTAGATTGTTGTTAAATCTATATGTTTCTTGGAGCAGTAATAATTTCTAAACAACTACCACGTCTCTTATACTATACGAATATAGTTTGTTACCTTTAGAATCGGCGAAAGTGACTAGTATGATACCCCCAATGTAATTCTTAAAAGTATGATATATTTTTTCATAAGAAGACAAAGTACATTTGTAAGCATGTTACCCCGTCAGATTTAGGCAACCCAGCTTACTTCACGGTATGGTTAGTTGTCTAACTTCACTATTGTTTGGCGCAAATGGACCACCTGGTATATACAGAGGTAGACAAAAAAAAATAATCTAAAAACACTTCATAGAGTAAGATTTGCCCTTCACTGTACAACACATGTTCCGGTTGCCGATAATTGTTTTTTTTTTTTTTTTTTTTTTTTGTGTGTGTGTGTGTGTGTGTGTGTGTGTGTGTGTGTGTGTGTGTGTGTGTGTGTGTTTTCAATGTGTCATGTGGACCTTACTCTTCCGTCAGCAGTAAGCAGTTCACCTGTGAGTGTCGTGGTGTGAAAGTGGTTTGGTAAAATCGGGGACTTGATAGACTTCCAAAGAGGCATGATCGTTGGTGCCCCTCTGGTTGGAGCTTCAGTGGCAACAGTGGCGAACATTATGGGATATCGAAAGCCACTGTGTCCAATGTCACAAAGGCATACACAATTCGTGGGTAAACTAACCGTCTGCAAAGCACAACAGTGGTCGAAAGACAATCCTGTCAGATAGGAACCGGAGGGCATTAAAACAGATTGTAGCAGCTAAAAAGAAGACCAATGCAATGAAAATTATGTCTGAATTCAATTTCGGTCTACAGAATCCGGTTTCATCGTAAACAGTTCGATGGGAACTTCATAAAATGAAAATTCATGGCACGGCTGCTAACGCCAAACCCCTCGTTACAGCAGTAAATGTAAAGAGGCGTATCCAATGGTGCAAGGACCACAAGGCGTGGACTCATGAGCAGTGGAAACACGTGATGTGGTCCGATGAATCGACATTTACCTTGTTTCCAACAACCGGTCATGTTTACGTATGGAGAACACCGTCGCAGACCTATGATACACACTGTCCGCTCCCAACTGTAAAGCATGGGGGTGTTTCTGTTACAGTATGGGCAGTGATATCGTGGTTTTCTGCAGGTCCCATCATAGCTCTGCATGGGATGATGAATGTTAAGGCGTATGAGGCCATTTTAGGGGACCAGGTTCTACCCATGACCCAAATATTGTTCCCTTATGGTCATGGCATCTACCAAGATGATTTGGCACTCTGTCACGCTGCTAACACGGTGAATCATAGTTTGGGGAGCATGACTAGGAGCTATCACACCTCCCTTGGGTCTCACAATCACCAGATCTGAACATCATTGAGCCATTGTGGTCTGAATTAGAAAGGCGTGTTTTAAAGGAACAATGGTACAAAATTCCACACACCACGATTCAGGAGCTGTATACGTCCATTCCATGTCAAATCCAAGCTGTTTTGAACCCAAAAGGAGGCCCCACACCATACTAGGTATCATTTTCACACTTTTGCAAACGTTTTAGATTTTTTATCCAACCCCTGTATATATATATATATATATATATATATATATATATATATATATATATATATATATATATATAGCCCTATACAGGGTGTTTATTGAACTTACCGACAAACTTTAAGAGGTGATTCCTCACATCAAAATAAGAGAAAAGTTTCATATGGACCTATGGCGGAAAGTGCATAGTCCAGAGCTAGGGCTGTCATAACTCACGAAAAAACTAAAAGTTCAACAGGTCCTATTTCGAATTCCAGAAACTGTGGATGTTGTTCCTTATCAGCGTAAATGAAGCTACGCATACACAATTCAAAAGTGTGTATTTCATCAATTTTGAATAGGTGTACAGGGTATTCCCTGCAGTGTGTAATTCTCAGATATGCTCTCAATAGAGTTTTCAGATATACGCTGTTTTCAAGGAGGGTCTAAAGTATGCAGGAGGTAAGACTTGACAACAATCGACATCCAGTGCTTCGGAGGGAAGTTGAAAGTGTTAGGAACCGGCAGCTCCATGTTTTTTGTGTTCAGAATAACGTGTGATGCAATGTATTTTGTCACGGTATATTTCACGTTTTCTTTACTTATAAGCAAAAAAAAAAAAGGCATGCGTTTTCACGAGTACGAGAGACTGCTGCTGACGATCCTTAATACTTCCGACATCGCGTCAAATGATTCCGTGTTCACTGCTATAAAGACTTAAACATGTCTCAAAATTCGGTTGATGGCATGTCTGGGAATTTCACCCATTGATTATTAATGAAATGTGCATTTTTGGACGGCGTATGCATGACTTCCTTTACACTGATAAGGACACCATTCACAGTTTCTCAAATTCGAAATACGGCCTCTTGAAATTTGGCTTTTTCGCAATTTTGGACTGCCCTAGCTCCAAAACTATGCACTTTTTCCCACAGGTCCATATGAACTTTTTCTCTTATTTTGATGTGAGGAATCACCTCTTACAGTTTGTCGGTATAGTTCATTAACACCTTGTATATATATATATATATATATATATACTTAATATAGATAGATAGATAGATAGATACTGGTACTGGCATTTGTTATATTTTACTTCCACTGCATATTATAAAAAAATCGTAACAAAACAATGTTCAAAACTACAAAAAAGGTAATAAAGGGAGTGTAAAGCTCTAGTACTTACCTGTCCGCCATCTTATCAAGACCTTTTCGTTCGTTCATTCCTCGGGCGAGGTATTTTCATTTACGGCACAAATCTTAAATCCTTGATTGCCTATATCTTGAAATTGAATTATATTGTTTAGTATTAATTAGGTTATTAGGTTTTCTATTTAAAAAAAATCTGTTAAGGTTGAATACTGGATGTGTCAGTTTTTTTAGTTAAATTGCTTTTTTTAAAGATTGTTGAAGTGTTTCCATTTATACCTTTGTCCTTTATCCAGTATTCAGAATTGTATAACATAAAGATAGTTGATGAATTTGTAATTTGATGTTTTATCCTCTTTTTTTATATATATAAATTTAGATTGTTCTGAATCATGAATTGAATAAGTTTACTTAATATATCATGTTCTTTTAAATGTAATATCACATTAATGTTTACTGGCAAAGTTTGCATATTTTTTACTAATTGTTGACATAAGAAATTTCTGCTTTTAATATATAGTTCACATTGAAAAATTAAATGATTGATCGATCCAAAATCTTTTCCACACCAACATAGATTATTTTCTTTTTTTATTATTAATTTGATGTAGTTTTGTCGGAGTTAAAATTGTATGAAGAAATATACAAATGAGTAATATCGATTTATATCTTGACCAATTTTCTATGATATTGGATAACGGTTTATCATTGATGTCCATTAATTCCGGGAAGTGTTTTCCAGCACCAAGTCTAATTTTCTTTTTCCATGAGTCTATTTTCCTCTTCTGTTGTAATTTTACTATATACTTGAAATTTGGAATGGCAGTTTTATGTTGTATCTAATTCCAGTAGTTGTCGCTTTTCTTGACAATTCATCCACCGATTCATTAAATTTTATGCTTACATGTCCCTTTGTATAAAATAAATGAACTTGAAAATTCTTGTTTCTTAGAGCAAAATAACTAGATTTAATTAACATTATGTTCCATGATGTAGAGGCAATCCATTTGGGATTATTTATAGCTGTTATAACACTTAAAGCGTCAGTACATATACAGGCGTTATTTATCTGTAAGTGCTTGATTAATAAAAAAAAGCTTGCCGAATTCCAAACGCTTTTGCTTCAAATATTGAAGTACTTTTTGGTAATTTATATTGTTTTTCAATCTTGTACTTAGGAATGAGAACCGCAGCACCAACTGGAGAATTTAGTTGTTTTGATCCGTCGGCGAAGATGAATGTGCAATCATCTGACAAGTGATCTTTATAATAATTCCATATATTTTTGTGTATATTAGGTAATCTCTCTTTTGGATGAAATTGAATATAATTAGGGATTATTGATGGAATTTTAATTAAATTTACTTTGTACTGAAATGTGAATGGAATTATTGACGGAACTTTAAAAATACTTATCTTATATTGTTTATATTCGGTATACAAATGAAATATCCAAGGAAGACTGTTTTGGTATGGCGTTTTTTTCTTTGTATTTATTATTAATAATTTATCTAAATATTTGAATAAAAGAGAAGAAAATTTGCCCATTTTTGAAAGTAAATAATTTGCAGTATGTTTATGTATTTAAATTTCCATTGGAACATTAGATATTTCTAAAAGAGCATTCTTTGGGCAAAATGATGGCTGCGAATATATTATCTTCGCTGTTTCATATTGTAAATGTTGAATTTTGTCATAGAATTGTGATAATTGTTGAGAGTAAAATATGCTTCCATATAAAATTTTTGCTGTTATAGTATTATTCATTATTTTATTCAAAGTAACAGGGTTTATTCCCCATTTCTTTGCACTTAAGCTTTTCGTAATATTCATATATTTCTGTGCTTCATTTAATAAATATTTTAAATGACTTTTCCAGGTTAATTTTTGATATAAATTGAGACCTAAATATTTCAGTTCCTTAGTGTAATTTAGATAAGAATCCATAATTTTGAATTTTGGAATTTCTTCGTAAAAATGATGTATGAAGACTTGGACCAGTTAATGTCTAAGCCATTAAGGAAGCCCCATTGTTGAAGGTTATCCAAGACTATACTCAATTCTACTACCACCGCATCAACCGTTGAAGACGATTCCCAAATGATTACGTCATCAGTATATACTTGAACATTAGTTCGTTGTTTTAATTGACATATTAAGTCTCTTATATATAAGTTAAATAGTAATGGACTTAATTTACTTCCTTGTAATAGACCTAAGAACGTAGTTCTTGCTTTAGTCATAAATTTGTTTATTTTTATGTGAACTTTTATATCAAAGAAGATGTTATGAATTATTCTGATAAATTTTATTGGTATTTTTAGTCGAATTAGTTTTTGATTTAAAATATCTAGATTAACAGAGTCGTAAGCTTTTTTGAAATCAATACTGATAGCAATTAGAAATTTTTGTTGCTGAAAAGTATACTAAATGTCTAAAATTAATGGACCTATTGCGTCATATGTTGAGCCGTTTTCTCTGGTAGTAACTGATTATGTTCCACAAACCACTGTATTCTATTTAGCATAAGCTGTTCAAAGATTTTAAGACTGCATGATAGTAAGACAATCGGTCTGTAGTTTTTGGCAATGTTACATTGACTATTAGGCTTTAAGATAGGAATTATTAAAGATTTTTCCCATGTTTTGGGAATATTACCAGTATTCCAAATTAAGTTATATTCATTGAGTAAAATTTGTCTTCCTCCTTCTGTTAAGTTTTTATAATGCCAGTAATGAATACCTTCTATACCCGGAGCTGAATTCTTTTTTTGTTTGTTTAATACTATTCCAATTCTAGTTGTGTAAATGGTTCTTCAAGGTCCGTTGATGTTGATAAATTGATGTAAGCCTGTAATAATGATCTATCCGTATGAGTTGTATCAGGGGGGAGATTTCTGTGAAAGTCTACAATCCATTGTTGTTCAATCATTGTATTAGTATACGGTTTCTTATTAAATCTATTAAATTGATTTCTGAAAAATTTCCATATTAAAGACTTTGGAGTTTGGTGTGTTAACGAATTACAAAAATTCATCCAAGAACTCCTTTTTATTTGCTTTAGAATTTTAGTAGTTTTAGCTTTTATTTTTGTATACTGAATAAAGCTTTCCTTGCTTCTTGATTGGTAGAAATTTCGAAATGCTTTTTGTCTCCTATTGATGGCCTTTTGTGCCTCAATATTCCACCAAATGGGTTTGCTATTGTTTTGATTTTTGTGACATTTTTTGTGGACAAATTGTTCCCTGTCGTTAAGATATTGATTTTTGGATTTGCAACCGATTTTATTATTACATTGTTTAAATCGTTCAAGTTATCCTTTCTTATATTGACCTGAGTTAAATTTCGAGAAATAATATTGGTATAAATTGTCCAATTTAATTTAGTTTCAATCCTGTTTACCATAGAATAGTGTGTTCTGGCCTGCTGAAATTGATCATATTTTTTTTAGAGTTGCTGGATGTGTAGAGATAATTATCGGGAAGTGATCACTACCAAATGAATCATAATATACTTTCCATGAAGTTTATATACATAATGATATTTTACATAAAGTAATATCTGGAACAGTTATACCATCTAAAGATATTCTAATGACTGTGCCATCATTTAATAATAAATAATGTGATGTTCAAGACTTTTTCTCATCATATTCTTCTTTCTCATTACCAATATTATATTTTTTCAAAAATATTTTAGATGCAGATGTAAGTCCTAGTCACGTATCTAATTTATCATTATTATTATTAGTACTAATTACTTATGTAATAATATAAATTGAGAGTTTATCCAAGTCTTTTATTGGCACTTGCCTCAAAAAAATCCGGTTGTCATGAATTTCAAATTTGTCTTAGTTGAGATTCTTTCATTGTGCATAACTGAAATCCTTGTTTTATTTTCTTCATAACACCTGCATATTTTTTTTCATATTGTTCATTTGCACCATGTTGAAGTACATTTTAAGACTTTTGACATCACATTTTTAAAGTATACCAAAGTATATTGAAAGTATGCATTAGAAAGCAATTATTCAATTAAATTTGCATGAAAGAAAGTAAGTTTTGTGATTATTTCTGTTGTGGTATTAATATTAGTATTAAAATATACTAGATATATAGTTTTATCTTATTGCCCCAAATTTAAATTGTGGTATGATCTATATCAGTGGTTCCCAGTCTTTTATGACTAATGACACATTTTACTGAACGACGAAGTCATTGAGACACACGTACTTGATTTTTTATTAATAATAATATAAATTATAATTCTGTAAGATTACAAATTTCTATAAACTGTTATTACATATTACTACGTAATACGTGCATAGCGACACTACGTAACACCATGTATTGTTGCTTTCATTGGAGGCATTTGCTGGTACAGTGTGTCTCAAAGTTGGTAATTATTGAATGCTTCATGATTTTTAAATTGTAAAATTTCGCGACCATCATACTGAACTGCGTGACACAACAGTGTATCGCGACTCACCGTTTTGGAACCATTGGTTTATAATATTAATCTAATATAAATAAAATAAAGAGTTTGTTTGTGAGTTTGTCTGTCTGTCTGTGTGCGGCCTGGGGCCAGACGAGTGGACCGAGAGTTACCAAATTTTGGTCAGGGGTACCTTGGCCCAGGCTCCAGATCAAGATGAAGCCCTTTTTTCAAATTTCGAACCAGGGGGTCTCAGGGGTCGTTTACCGGAACCGGCTTTGGAACCAGACAAATTGACCGAGAGTTAAGAAATTTTAGTCACGAATACCTTGGGCCAGGCTCCAGACCAGAGTTAAACGTTTTTGTCAAAATTCGAACCAGGGGGTCTCAAAGGGCGTTTACCGGGGCATGTAAAAGTAGTAGAAAACGACCGATATTAGTGTCGAATTCATAGTTTTCGCGAACTCTGAAATCAATGGTGAAACTCTGATCGCATTAACTTCCAAATTCACACTATTCGGCTCCGTGGCGGGGGTCACCGGGGTGTGAGAGAGATACCGAGACATATAAAAGTAATCCAAAATGACCGATATTAGTGTCAAATCCATTGTTTTCGCGGTCACTGAGATCAACAGTGATACTCCCACAGGCGTTGACTTCCAAATACAGCCCCCGTGCGAAGCATGGGTATATTCAACTAGTATTAAAATATGTTGAAAAGCTTGTCTATTTCCTTGTATCATTCTAGATGTACCTTATAGTCATTAGTTAGTTGATTTGTAGTATGCTATCCCTTTTCAGTTTCAAGACTATTTGAAACGTGTATCTACAGCTTAATGTTGGATGCGAACTACATGAGTTTCTACCGGGATTGAACCTCCTTTTTAGCCACGAGGGAGGTTTAATAAAGTCCTGTTTCACTGTTTGTTGACTTGAAATCTAATGTTCCCATCCAGCTCCTAGAATATACGGAACGTCTACTATTTACATAAAGTCGGAATTGTATAACCCATGCCTTTTGTATCCTCGTCGCCATAAGTGCCTTTAGATCGCAGTGACGGGTATGTGACCGCGCAGTACTCCAAGGAAGGGATGGTTGTATAAGAATTTTTTATTAATTTTGAAGAGTTTTTATTTTGACTAGGGAATTAACATAGGTATAGGGAGTAAAGACAAAGATTTGAAGCATCAGTGCACGAAAAGATTCGTATTCTGTTTTTCTATTTATTGCTTTATATGTTAAGTTAAACACCACAATATGTATCACTGATATCACAGATCGAATTATTTTGTAAAATCGTGTCTGTAACCTATTGTCAAAACACTCATCTCAAGACATGATGTAGAGAAAAGAGAAAGAGATAAGACATCTGTAATATATGTATAATTACTCAATAAGTAATTATAAGTAAATTAGACTCAATAAGTAATTGTAGAAATTAGTTAAAGGACACGTAAGAGAGCGAAAAGGAGGTCTAGAAGTCTGAACTGTTTAGAAACGTCCTAGATGAGTGAAAATATAGTTAAAAATTGCAAAAGTTATCATGTAATTTATCTTTCTTTTCTTATATCGTAGTATACTTTTTTCTTTCACATCCAAACATCTCTATTCAGAATTTCGAGATAAAGATGAAGAGAGAAACATTTCAATCTCAAGAATTATATCAGAAAAAATCTTTTGACTTAGGCTAGATTCGAACTCGTAACCCTTGAATCCATAAGTCTGCGCTCTACCGATTTTTTTTTTTTTTTTAGAAAACTTTTATTTACATGCTTAGTAGTACATAAAGATCACAGGAAGGTTTAACATTAAAAAAAAAAAAAAGAAAAAAGAAAAAAAACTCACCAATACATATTGATAGTATATACAAAAGACCAGACGATTAAGTTAAGACTGTTAAAAAAATTAGCAAAATATTTCCGCTTACGAGCAATAGAAATGCTGGTAGCAGCGGATTTTAGGAAAGCAAGGTAAAGATCAGGGTGATAAGGTCCGGGGGTGGTTAACAAATAGACAATAGTGTGTGCCACAAACCAAATAACAGTATTATTCTTTGTAACAGGGTAGTAATTAAAATCTGGGTAAAGTATTAAAGCAGTGGCACGAAAAGAGGAAGGAGGAAGACGGCATATTTTGCTTAAAAGTACACACAACTGCTGCCAAATACTAGTGACTGAGGAGCAAGTTTCGAATCTATGACTAAGAGAGTCAGGTTGTTGGCAAACATTACACAAGTTATCAGCACCAATGTTTAAGTGATACAAACGTTCTTTTGTTTCATATGCGTTATTAACAATAACATACCAAAGAGATTTGTGGGTAGAGTTCAGAAATTTAGCATGAACATTACACCAGATACGAGACCAGTTATGAGAGGGTTGCTTGACTATTATATGTGGTGTAACTGCGGGATGAATGTTTAAATAGTACCAATACAAGTCCTTAACAGACATGCATTCTATTTCACATTTTGTCAAAAGTGCATAAGCCATGTCTATTATGACGTCTTTCAGGTGAGGATATTTCCAACTCCACGGGAAGGCATTGATAGGTCCCTCAAGGTCAATACAGGCAAAACACGCTGCAAACACCGCTGCAGAGACAGTGCTGTGAGTAGAACACGCGACCTGACAGCTGCGATGTAACAAGAGAGCTTTGGCTTGAATGTTTACATCTAGAAAGCCAATGCCCCCGTCCTTGGGAAGCAAACGTAACTGAGTGGAAGACACACGTAATAATTTGCCGTGCCAAAGGAAAAACAACGCAGAACTATGTAAGGAGCGGGCGATATTGTGGGGGAGGGGATAAATCTGGGCGAGGTGCCAGAGTACGCTATACCCAGTCTGTTTAAGAAACAACATTCTGCCTAATAAACTAAAATGACGATGTTTATGAAAATAAAGAATATTTTTAATTTTTGCAGCAACGTGGGCAAAGTTAGTAGTAATGGTACGTGTGGTATTAGGAAACCATTCAATTCCTAGTATTTTAAGAGAGTCGACAACCGCAAAATAAACCCCATACTCTTGAATACAATTGTCATTTAAACACACAATTTTCGTTTTACTGTCATTTAATTTTGCACCAGATATTCTTTGATACTTGGTTAGTAAATACAGAATATGTTGAATTTCTACAGGGCTGTTCACGAAGTAATGTGTGTCGTCGACATAGCTTTGTGCAACAATTTTAGTATTATATACAGGGACCCCTGGTAAAAGAGATTGAACAGAAAATAACAAAGGAGCCAGAGATAAACTAAATAAAATACTGGACATGCTATCGCCTTGAAGGATTCCGTTATTAAAAGGAATCGCTACACTTAAGCCACCATTAATCTTCATCTTAGTGATTCTCTGAGAATAGACACCTTTAATCATAGAGATAAATTTTTCACCAAAACCAAAGCGAGTTAACACATTAAACAAATATTGATGCTGAATTCTATCAAAAGCCTTAGAGTAGTCCGTTGAAAGAATAGCCACTGTATGATCAGTTCTACACTCATAATATGCTATAAAATCTCGAAGATTGGATAGCGCTTCATACATACGGCGAGTCTGTCCATGGCCATATTGACAGGGGCTTAAGAGATCTTCAATGTATGTTTTCATTCGCAGAGTGAGGCAACGGGTCAAAATTTTGAGGTCCGTACACAGTAAGCTGAGAGGTCGAAGGGCATCAACGTCATGGGCGTTTGCATGTTTGGGAACCAACACAGTGATACCCGTTCGTAAGGAGGTTCCTAAAATGCCACTATCACGATACTCGTTAAAAAGGTCAGTGAGAAAGGGAGCAAGGATGTCAATAAAAGTGACATAGAATTCCACGGGCAAGGAGTCGACACCAGTGGATTTGCCTCGCTTACCAAGTTTAATGGAGGTCATGACCTCGTCTACCGTGAAGGGCTGGCTAAGACGCTCCCTGTCACCATCGGTTAAGGTAGCTGGTATGTGTTCAAAAAGAGTATCATCACTGACAAACAAAGAAGGCGTGGCATAGAGATGTTTAAAATGTTCTATAAGATATGCAGTCACGTGAGGTCCCTCATATAAATGTCCATCGGGGTCTTTAAGATGCGAAATCAGCTGTTGTTTACCTCTACTACGTTCTCGCTGTACGTGGACAGTACTAACAGATTCTGTGGAATCAGTCGAAGGAATCTTGCTACGAACAATATGGCCGTACATACGTCGGCGATGCATAGAGAGAAGAAAAGCCTTGATTTGATGAATTTGAGGCCGAACAGATTCTCCTTGAGCCTGCGCCTTCACATAGTCCCGTAAAAGCTTAGAATAATATGCATACTGTTCACAGAAGGCCTGATGACGATGAATACTGTATTGTTTACTAACAAAACGAAACACAGGTTTTACACGTTTCTCCCAAAAGTTCATAAAAGTACCTTTATAGCTGCGTTTCTCCTCCATTAAGGATGCCCACTCAGCACGGATGACAGATTGATAGTCCGCTTCAGCGAGGATCGACGTATTAAAATACCACAATGAATTACTTTTAAGGAATTTTGTTACAGGTAAATTGATAGTCATAACGACACAATAATGATCACTAAAAATCACAGGTTCAATTTTGATGTCCTTGACGTAAGGCAATAAGATGCGGCTGACGTAAATTTGATCAAGTCTCGAGGATGAATGCGATGTCCAAAAAGTATGACCCGGAACGCTGGGAAAATAGAAACGCCACACATCGACGAGGTCATATGTTTCAATCACTTTGTGGAGGGAAGGTGAGAAGGGGTAATGAGGCTGGGCATCTATCTCTGAAAGTACTGCATTGAAGTCTCCAGCGAGGATACAGGGGTTGGACCCATTATATAACGCCTGCATGAGATCAGTTTCGAAGAAATTGTTCCGTGCCCTAGTTTGAGAGTTCCCAGCAGGAGCATAACTGTTACATAACCGTATAGTCCGTAGTTGGCCCACAGTAAGTCTATCAGTCAGAGGAGTAGGATGTTCAAGAAAGTCTATATCACTTCTATATATAATTGCAGTCCCTAAGCCTTGGGGATTAAAATTAGAGCACCAGGAGTGAGTAAAGAGGTTGGAAAATTCAGGCAAAGCCACTTCCTGTGTGAAGAGGATATCTATCTCTGCTTTACGGATGAAATCACTCAAAGCATGTTGCTTAACCAAGGAACTTAAACCGTTTAAGTTTAGAGTGGCGATACGAAAACTATACATTTGGATCCACCAAAGAAAAAAAAAATTGTAGAAAGGAGAAAGAAGAGGACATTAGAGAGAGAAGGGATATTACGAAAGATCCGATGCACTGTCAATCCCTTTCCTAGGACGAGATTTTGAACGGGTACGAGCGGACTCTACAATATAACTATCTTGAGACTTTATTAACTTCAAAGAAAAATCACTGTCGCCACTTTCAGTTTTCTTTTTCTTGCGCCGGGTTTGGGACAAAAACACATTTTCACTTGCACTAAGGTTACTAGCAGTAGAAACAACCACATCACTGGGCAAAACACTATCACTAGTAGGTGGGGCGTTGACACTAGGTGGGGCACCAGAAGGGGACAGAGAGGTGAGAGTTGTCACATCAGATTGGCGGTGCACAGAGGGAACGTCATCACTGTTGAGAACACGTTGGTCAGAAAGTGAACATAAACCTGTATCAGGTTCCTGTGGAGGCTCAACAATATGGTCATCACTAATGGGAGGGGCCTCTTCAATATTCACTGTACCGTTGGCAGAATCCATAGTATCAGAAGTCGACGGAGCTGTATGCATCCTGGAATCACAAGGAAGGTGCACGGGAGGATCGGGCGATTTGACAGCAGGAATGTCACGAGGCGAGGTCAAAAGTGGGAAGGTGTTGAAATTAAGTAATTCTGGTGTGGGCGTTGCGGAAGGAAGATTAACAGGAGCAGGGCGTGACAAAGGGGAAGATCGGAGTACGGGACGAGAGGATAGGGGAAGGGTACTAGAGCGACGCTTATCACAATCTTGGAAAAAATGTAGAGGACTATCACAGAAACTGCATGTCTTGATTTGACCATTATATGTGACCCACAATCGTAAACCTGCGATTGTCACATAGGAAGGTATGGAATGCTTAATGTTCATGCGTATCAACTTCCTGCCAGTTCGAGTTTTATAAATGTGACCTGCATCATAGTATTCGTCTTCAATATGTTGCACCTCGCCGTACTTAGAAAGCACACTGATGATTTTTGCATTATCTAGTTCACTAGGACATACGTGTAGTTTAACTAATTGCGACATATTACTAGCAGAATCAAGGTCCAGAACAAATTCACTGTCATCATCTTTGTACACAACTTTACCTTGTGAATCACGTAGTATTTGCTCATAAGTAATCTGGTTTAAGAGTTTAATATACAATATTTTTCTGTTGAAGTCCATTTCTATTGAGATAACCTGGTCCGGGGATAATTTGAAGGTTGACGCAATCCACTCATGGAGTTTAATCGACGTGGGACGATTACTGACAGGACGAAAATTAATTCGTATAGTATTCACTCGTAAACTAACCATGTCGCAAAACCGTTATCAAAAGACCAAAAGAATAGCACTGGGTCGTAATAAAGACGTTCACAGTCCAATACCACACACAAATGTGCAAAACACGAGGAACAAAAACAAACTGCACACAGCTTACAAGCACACAGCAGACGAGCGATGTGCACACCGCGACTGCACAGACCGAACTGAATGAGCTAACAATTGCTGTTGCAAAAGACGGATTTCTACAACTACCGGTTGCTGAATGGTGTGTATTAACGAAATTGGCCTAGATAATGGCTTCATATAGCTATTGCAATAATAATAATAATAATAATAATAATAATAATAATAATAATAATAATAATAATAATAATAATAATAGTAATAAAGATGATGAACAGAATTTAAAAAGTCGCATTGTTAAAAGTTTAGTGTGCGAAGTTAGTCCTAATATGAGATTTTATTAATTATATATAATGAACGTAAGCGTGGTTTATTCGTGCGTGCTACTCAAACTTCGCAACTCATAAGGGTTGTACGCGTATGGTACAGTAGCCTTGCGTCCTCCAACCGTGAAGAAAGATTCGGTTTGAACCTATGCGTGTCCTAAGAGGAAGGAGGAGATTCAAAGAAAGAGAAGTGGTTTAGAAATTATGCAAAAATAGAATATCTCACGAGGTGAGGTGATATAGAGTTCAGCGTGTCTTTCAGCTGTGACTCTATACAAGATGTGCATCTACGACTTAACGTGGAACCCGAACCACACGACTCCTGCCGACACAAGGGCGCCCATATTGTGGTTTTCAAAGGGGTAAGTGTAAGCGACATTTCAAATATAGTTCCAAATTTTGGGGTAAATATTCAAACAATTTTTGGGTTTTCGATCTTGCAAAGTATAATTTCCTCTAGAGGGAGCAATCGCCCCCTCTTACTCCCTTAATGGGCGCCCCTGGAGACACAGGGACATGCAAAAATAATCGAAAATAAACGATATTAATGTTAAATCCATAGCTTTTGAGTACATGAATTATGAAACTTTCTATATCGTTCACATCAAAGTTTAGCATTATCGGCATGGAGGTTTAATGGGAGGGGTGAAAATTTAATAATTCTTAATTGAAAGATATGAGTGTGT
This sequence comes from Thermobia domestica, assembly GCF_964235325.1. NCBI lineage: Eukaryota > Metazoa > Arthropoda > Insecta > Zygentoma > Lepismatidae > Thermobia > Thermobia domestica. Next base: position 91,845,569 of record NC_137469.1, read on the forward strand.
ATTCAATAGTTTTCGGGGTTGCTGAAATTAATAATTACACTCCAGATACCATTAAAGCCCAAATCTTTACTCTTTCGTTAGCAGGAAGGTTATTCATTTACTTAACTCAGGAGACCTTAAAGTTAAGGATATGAAACTCGATGCATATATTTCTAATTCAAAATTATTAGATACGTATTGTAGCATAGACTTCTAAGGAGGGAAAGGGCCAATTTATGCAATGATTTCCTTCACATTCGAATAAAATACTGTTCCATTATATTGCGAAAACTCATTTCGAGTAGTGTCATTGCTAATAGTTTTCCGTATTTGTTTAGACCCCTACTCATTTATAACAGAATCTCACTTTTCCTGTAACACCTAAGCAAACACTTAGTAAAGTAAATGCCATTAAAATCTATATTCATAGGACAGTGGTGCAAATGCAGTTGAGCTCTTCGGCAACCTTTAGCATGGAAAGAGAAAAAAGCCACCACATTGACATTGGAAAAGTAGCTAATGAATTCCTCCCCGAAAAAGGTCACCCGCACATTTATTTTACAGATGGTGGTTTATAGCTATACGTAAGTTTGTTGAAATTGCTCCATAGTTGTGGGGGTGAGACACTGAAGCCATCCGTAATAAGGGGGCAAGTGGCATGTAAAAGTACTCAATATGAACAATATTAATATCGAAATCGTTATGGTATTAGTTTTCGTGGTCGCAGATGAATAATGATGCTGCCGATGTTGCTTAAGTTCAAGTTAAGCCTTGGTTGGCATGGAGGTCAGAGTGGGAGGGTGACAGGCAAATAAATAAATAAATAAAATAAAATAAAATCGAAAACATCCTTTATTTGTGTCGAATATATATTTTTCGGGATCTCTGACATAAACGGTAATATTCCAGATGTGGTATATGACCAAGGTTGGCCCCATTCGCATGCGGTTTCAGAGGAGAGAACCGGTGAAGATTTCAGAACAGTTCCTTTGACTTAAGTTTCAATACACTTAGAGTGAGGAGTGGTAATACACAAATACAGGTGTCACATCCGGACCTATCAGAGGTATGATTTCTGGGGAACTGTCATTGCTCCAGGGAGGCATTACCCCATGATCAGTCCCTAAAATTCTTACTGCTTTACAGGAGCGTAGGCAGGAATTTATTTCAGTGATCGAAAGCATTTTTAGGGTTAAATTGTTCAGATGGTAATGTATACGTATACTAAATTCGTTTGAAATCCCTCCAGGAGCCCATGTTGCATCGTACGTTCAACTGTACTTTTTTCTGAATCAAAACTTTCTCTCTCTCTCCCTCTCTCTCTCTCTCTCTCTCTCTCTCTATATATATATATATATATATATATATATATATATATATATATATATATATATATATATAAAACAGTAACAGGATCGGTTGTAGACATTTTGTAAGTGTAAATAAACAATATTTAGTCGCCCCCGCCTAAATGATAATAAAAGAATAGAATGCTGTAATGGACAAAAATTCTTCAGATAATTGTTACAATTACAAATTTCTTCAATATATAATAATTCAGTCTTCCTGTGAGTATTAAAGGAAAATGGCGAAATTAAACCTAATTAATTGTGGATGAATCATGACCAAAGTTCCAGTTTTAATAATTTATATATTTTTTTATTAAATAAGCACAGGAAACAACTAAAATGTATACCTAAGATGTATTTTGACAAATACAGTTGAAACATAAAAGTCGAAACAGAAAAAAACTAATGAGCTTTAAGTTTAACATTATCACAGGTTTGATTTTGACAAAGAGATATGCTCTTACACTTCATTAAAAGCATATTTAAGTAGTGTTTTCCAGTGATACAGATATGGTAGTTAGCTTAATTTCTCGTTTTCTTTGTTACTGTAAAGTTCATGTTATAAAGACACTTTTCTGACTTTCAATTTGGCAAAATCTCTTATTATTGCATCAATATCAATTTCATTCAGAATGTAATTTTCAATGGCCATCAAAGCTAGTCTATTTAATCGTTCTTGAGATATACTTGATTTCAAATAATTCTTTATTAATTTTAGTTAAACTAGTTCAATACACAACAAATGACAAAAGTGTGTGTCTTAATTGATATTTAATTTGTCCTCGATCCCGTGGCAGCACTTTAAAATCAGGTTCCTTCGCAAAAATTCTTTTCAGGGCCCTTTAGGCCTATAGAACAATTCAATTCTTTCATGTTTCTTTCCAACATAAACGTACGAAATCAGGCAGTAACACAATGTAAACACAAGCAAAGATGCACCCAAGATTTTTCTTTCGGGTTCGAAAATTTTTCGGAATAGCCTACAAATGCAAATAATTTTGTGTATCTGCCCCTGAAATTGTGCTAATTGAAGGATCCAGACTCTCAGACTACCTGTGCAGTGTTTCGTCCACACATATTTTTAGGGGGCCACTTTCCCCCGGGAGGAGATCAAAATAACACGTCTGTAATATAATAATAAATAAAAGAGTAGCAGCAGTGGCTCTCTGAATACTAAGTGTACCCCCCGGAAGATTTTTTCTGAAAGGAACACTGCACCTTGTAGGGATGCACACGAGACAAGATGTGTAGCTGTCTCGTCTCGAAAATGTGTTGTAAAAGTGATGTCTCGACTCGAAAAATATATATTTCTCTATTGGAAGAACCGTGTCTCGACCCGAATTTTGTCTGGAAAATCCTGTCTCGATTCGTCTCGTGCGCATCCCTAGCACCTATGTCGGTGCATCCCTGAACACAAGTAAGTAATAATCAAAACTCTACTTTGCATTAGAATTATTACTAATTTAAAATATCGCTCCATCTAAATTTAATAACAGAGAATGGATTAATAATTATTGTTATACTGTTATAATAAAACAAGCATCTGTATATGCTGCTGTGATTGAAAGTGAGAGTACTAAAAAAAAATTACTTGTCATCCAAATGACCTTTCATCGCTTTCGATTATATCCTTTCAAGTTATATACTTATATGCCGCGTGTAAACATATTTTGAAATACATGAAATTTAATTCAGACCCGTAACAGAAATGACCGTATCGTGACATTTTAATTCAACAATTAAATTACTGCAATCAGGTAAAATAACATTACAGTTTCAAAAGAATGTCGACCTGCAAATGCTTCGTTAACAGTGACTGGTATTGACAACTCCCCACCTCAACATTTGTATGATTTTGTCCAGAACGCGAAAGAAACCTTTTAGAGCCTTCTGTTGCCTCTTATCTTCTTTCATGTTTTAGCTTTTTTTTTCGATAAAATGCTCACTTGTTTTTATATCGTTGCTCATTATTATTACATGAAAAACAAAGTACTATTAAAAAGTGAAAGCACACATCATTATAAATTTAAAAAATAAAACAAAAACGAAATGACTTAGGATAGAAATGAAAATCTTGACGAACGACAAATGAACTAATAGATATTAAACAAAGTGAGCATTAAGCAGTGGACAGCGATTTGAGCCATTAGGAACTTAAGTTAAAATTTCCCTCAGAAATGATTTTTAAAAAATCCATTTGTACCGCCCGTCTTTTCTTAGTATTCGCTCCACTCCCGGGGCGAATGGACAAGAAAAGCCTACTTGCTTGCATGGGGGCCCGAAGAATTTTTTAGAGGGGTCATCTTCCTGGTTGGTATATTACGTTTGGTATTTTTATTTGTATTAAGAAAACCTTAAGAAATTATACATATATATTATACTTGTCGTAAGCCAGGTGGGGCCCGGTCCCCTCGTCCCCTTTTGGGCGCCCATGCTTGCTTCAACTTTGATAATGTGAATTTCATTTACGGTGATCTTTCTCAACCCTTAACTGAGGTCATTGAACCAAAGTACTATGCGAAGACACTGTTTAAGACAAGATGGAGGAGCACCCTTGGAGACATTTCTTTTTACTGTGATAATGCCACCCAATCCATAAGCAATACTTGCGGTTGAATTCCTTTCGTTTGTTGATCCATTCGGATTTTAAAGACATATTTGGCAATGATATTCTCTAGCAAGGTGTCGGAAGGATTGTTGAGGAAGGAATGAAGAGTCTGTTATATTTGTATTTTGTGCATATGGTGGGATTGTGGAAAGAATACCACTGTCTTTAGCTCTACGGTCATAGTGCTTAATACAACATCTATTGGAAAGCTAAATTTACCTTCATTTTATCTCATATTCGTAAAATATCCCTTTTCCCTCTTTAAAAAGGTCTATCCTGTGCCGTGGAAATTTTCCTCAAACTAGCATCACTTGTGCGTGTGGTATTGGCATCAATTGATGTACGAGTCCATTTCATTTGTAAAGGGTGTTTTACAGCCATCCACGCAAAGATTCGACTTTATTGTCCTTTTGATGTATTTTATCCATATCTCAGTCTGTACAATATTTATTTGAAGCTATATGAGGAAAATTTTTCATCATAATATTTTTTTAAATAAATATTTACATTTAAAACAAAATTCATTTTTCTAATTTGGCTCCCTGTTCACCTGGCGCCTCCTGCGAACGCGTAGTTCGCAGGCTTCAAGATCCGACCCTGCAGTAACAATGAAATTCTGTATTACCGCCCGATTATCGTTGTTGTGGAAACATTCATCATGATATGACGTAGGGAAATGAGTTACATTACGGTTCTAAGATCTAACATCAAAGTTGAAACATCGCAAGTAAAACAAAAACATGTAATAGCAAATAGTTTTGAAAATAATTTCAGTTTAAACTAGCTGCGACTACATTTAATTCAAAATTAAACTTCTGGAGTGCAACATATGAGCGTAGCTAAAAGAAAAAATCAATAAGAACAGTCGGGATTTGAACCTAAGACATACAAGTAGGAGTTCCTAACACTAACCATTCATCTACTGTATTTTGTTTACTAAAAATATTTTCCATGCAGCAAAATGCCATTTCACACTGAAACATTAACAACATAAGAACAAAGATTTCAAGAAATTTTTGCCAAAGCTTATGTATTAAAGGTATCCTGGTATTCGCCCAGTGGTACTGCAAAATCACTAGTCAGGATGCCTCGTATCGAAATTTGAACCGGGAGACTCTCAATTACGAAGCGTCAACACTAACCAGTAACCTTCGTTCGCTCAGTAAATGTCTTCAAATTACTTTTCTGTAATTATTTTTCAAAAATGTTTATTATTTTCATGAAGCAAAGAGTGCATCTTCTACTTGGGTTGAGAACTATATCTACTATACTTCTAACAGTCAACTAATAGTTGATGTTCATTATTTCTATCGATTTTCTACGTCTACTAAGTTATTTCAATTTTTTATAAGTTTTCCCTTCCGTTTATGACAATGATTAGAAATGAAGGCTCCTCTTCTTATACAAATCTTGATCATTGTAACGTTTTTAGTCAAAATTATGAATTATTGAAAATATTTAAATTAGTTAGAATGAAGAGGATAATACTAAGAAACATGGTTAGAAAAAAAGAAACATTGTTGTTTAACGAATTGATAAAATCAAGCTTTTTCAAAACATAAAAAAATACTGTATGGTATGGGATGATCATGGAAAAGGTAAAAATAGCCATCGAGGACACACTAACCAACTACTGTACGCGGATAAGTCTAGGTTTGTTAACTTGGTAGACGTATATGAAGAAACCACTAACAGAAAATAGCTGATAGCTTTACGCCTAATCATCTCAGCGACCTCGAAACTACGAACTCTACATTAAGGGTCTTCACTACAGCGAAATTAAACTACCGCTAATTTTAGAGTTTTTCTGTAATATCTTCAAAACAAATAAAGATATCCGAAAAGCAAAAACGTAGTGTACTAGACAATATTATTTTGCATGCGATACCGTCATTACAACTCATCTATCTGCTTTCTATTTGCAACTGTCGATAAATTTAGCATTTTTTGCGGGTTCTGTAATTAGCGGCATAACCAAAACAGATAGGTGAATTGTGGTAAAGGTATCACATGCATAAACATATTGTGTAGTTCACCACGTTTCTGCTTTTCGAATATTTTTATTTGTTTTGAAGATATTACAGAAAAACTCTAAAATTAGCGGTAGTTTAATTTCGCTGTAGTGAAGACCCTTAACATCGCTTGTCGTTTTCGATCATTTTATATGTTACTCCCTTCCATTGTCCGACGCTATGCCTTACCCCTTATCCCAATGCATGAAAAGCAAATAATATTTTCGCAAACACCGCGAGGGGCAGGGAGGGAGTAACAGAACGCACACAGCTCGCTGTATGGCTTTAGGGCAAATACCTAAAGGCATAAGCAATAGGCCACTTGACCAAGAGCAATGTTGCTAAACGTAAGACAATGTAAGCCCACGCGCAGCCTGTCTCTTCGCGTGGCATTACCTTCGACACAAAATCACTGACCCTTCGAACAAGATAACATTGTTGCGCTCTCAGAGTCAGGTTTTAATTGCATTTGTGTTGAAGAAATGAAATGAAATCTTTAAGTTTTATGTCCCACGGTTGTGCCGGTTAGGCTAAAGGAGATGGTGATGATGAGTAATGAATGAAATGAAGAGAGTGGGAGGAAATAGGAGAACTCCGAGGAAACCGACGCACATGGTGTTCGTCCGCCACAAAGTTCAATTGGCGGGGACTGGGATCGAACCCGAGGCCCCAAGCACTAGAGGTGAAAGCTCTGTCACTGAGCCACCGCGGCCCTAAAGGAAAAGAAAAGAAAAGCGCACCCAAGACAATACCTCTAGAGTTGTGGGGAAACTTGTCCAAATAGACTTTTCTTTTTATTTACATTTAAAAAGATATAAAATATATTTACATGATGGAATAAAATTCCACTAATACAGTATAATAGACATCTAAATTAGAAATAGCAAAAACAGCTGAAAGTAAGGAGAAAGCAGTAATTTCACATCAGGTTCCAAAGAGAATAAACAGCACCGAGTAAGTAAACAACAGCGTTACTCCTCCTGTGGTCCTGTCCCGAGCATGTGTCAAAGGTGACGTCATTGCACGATATGACGGAAACGCGTTCAGTGATGAACTTACCAAGCCAGTAACTACTGTATTTACACCACGGAGTCAGACACTCTATAAAGTGCCTTTTATCTATACAGGATTATGCGCGATCAACATTATAACTGTTACATTTTTCATTCTCTGTTGCAAGAAAATAATTGACATAAGGATAGGACCTGTACTTAAACGCAAAATTACATAAACGGTCTGGTAGTTTTAGTTAGAACGATCCGTCAAGTGGAGGTGGGGTAAGTTCTCAAACATTTAAATATACGACGTCTTATATACTGTAGGTGCACTACGCAACCAGTTACTAGAGAACAAACCCCGGAGTAGGACTGCTATCAAAACGAGACAATAGGAGACTATTTACAGTATTAGTCTCCTTTCAACCGACAAATAGCGGTCTCAGTCTCGTCTCGATAGTTCCGAAATAAATTATTTGAAATTATTCCACACTAAATTCGACAGTAGATAAATAAAATACACCTCCAATAGTTCTCCTATATACAACATTCAAAAATACATATGTCTGTTTCCATTAAATATACTCATTGTTTCTTAAATTATTTATTTACTAATTGAAATACCCGGCGTTGCAAGGGAAGAATAGGTTTATATTTCAAAGATATATTTGAGATTAGTTTTCCCAGTAGAATACATATTTGAATCGGAATGAAATAGTACGAATCCATTTCCAGCAGGAGCAAATGAATTAACTTGCCGCTAACGAAGAATAAAAACTTGGGCTTTTATGGTATCTGGAGTGTCATTATTCACTTCAGCGACCCCGAAAACTATTGAATAGACACTCATATCTTTCAATTAGGAATTTTTAGGACCTCGAAAGCTATGGATTTAACATTAATATCGTTTATTTTCGATTATTTTTACATGTCGGTTCAAACCGAATCTTTCTTCACGGTTGGAGGACGCAAGGCTGCTGTACCATACGCGTACAACCCTTATGCGTTGCGAAGTTTGAGTAGCACGCACGAATAAACCACGCTTACGTTTATTATATATAATTAATAAAATCTCATATTAGGACTAACTTCGCACACTAAACTTTTAACAATGCGACTTTTTAAATTCTGTTCATCATCTTTATTATTATTATTATTATTATTATTATTATTATTATTATTATTATTATTATTATTATTATTATTATTATTATTATTATTATTGCAATAGCTATATGAAGCCATTATCTAGGCCAATTTCGTTAATACACACCATTCAGCAACCGGTAGTTGTAGAAATCAGTCTTTTGCAACAGCAATTGTTAGCTCAATCGGTAGAGCGCAGACTTATGGATTCAAGGGTTACGAGTTCGAATCTAGCCTAAGTCAAAAGATTTTTTTCTGATATAATTCTTGAGATTGAAATGTTTCCCTCTTCATCTTTATCTCGTAATTCTGAATAGAGATGTTTGGATGTGAAAGAAAAAAGTATACTACGATATAAGAAAAGAAAGATAAATTACATGATACCTTTTGCAATTTTTAACTATATTTTCACCAATCTAGGACGTTTCTAAACAGTTCAGACTTCTAGACCTCCTTTTCGCTCTCTTACGTGTCCTTTAACTAATTTCTACAATTACTTATTGAGTCTAATTTACTTATAATTACTTATTGAGTAATTATACATATATTACAGATGTCTTATCTCTTTCTCTTTTCTCTACATCATGTCTTGAGATGAGTGTTTTGACAATAGGTTACAGACACGATTTTACAAAATAATTCGATCTGCGATATCAGTGATACATATTGTGGTGTTTAACTTAACATATAAAGCAATAAATAGAAAAACTGAGAATACGAATCTTTTCGTGCACTGATGCTTGAAATCTTTGTCTTTACTCCCTATACCTATGTTAATTCCCTAGTCAAAATAAAAACTCTTCAAAATTAATAAAACATTCTTATACAACCATCCCTTCCTTGGAGTACTGCGCGGTCACATACCCGTCACTGCGATGTAAAGGCACTTATGGCGACGAGGATACAAAAAGCAAACACACTCACTGTTTAACCCAAAGAACACAGTGTATAATGGGAGATCGTAAGAAGTCATGCAGAGGAGCCCATATATCTACATATACTATTATTCATTCTAGTAGGGCTGAGAAATACACTGACAACACTCAGGATATGCAGTCACGGGATTCGAACCTAAGATCTCTTGGTTACGAAGCAAGGTATAAGCTCTAAATAATATATATTTTTTTTTTCAATATGACAGTCTAGAAATAAGGAGATCACTGTCCACAACTACACTATAATCAATATGCTCAATCTATACAAGTGAAAACGAAATTTCCTTTTCAACTTCAATGTGGTTATGTTAAATAGTTGCTTGTTTCCGTATTTAGAAAAATGTGTGTGTGTTGTGGAGTATGTTCACAACCTGGGATTCCTTTATCTCACAGCTTAAGGAAAAAATCAATATAGAACGCAATATCGTAAATCCAAGGTAGTTTTCATCCACTCCGACAAGTGGTACTTTTAAGAGATTGGTGTTAAAAGCTAAAAGCCACGGATTCAAAGGTAGGGAAAAAAAGGGTAAAACGATACGAACAAAAAAGAAGTCTCGTTAAAACTTTGCCGTATGAGTTTAGGTCTAGTATTTTGCCAACAGGTGTTGGTTGAGTAGAATTTAGGATATGGCAGAGATAGGAAGAAGATAATCCTAGCACTGTATCTAACTGAAAACGTCAACGATTTGACCAGTCAAAATGTGTTTTTCCGAGATCTTCCATTGCTTTTTTTTCTTTCAACCTCAGATCACTGAGTTAAATTGTTTCCTTCTTAAAACATTTTCAGTTCAATAGTTCCAACAAACAAGCTGTGACAAAAATACTTGCAGAATTTTGCTTCGTTTATAAAGTTATTGTAAGACAAAATTGCTGTATTTCCTAGTTCGACAAAAACTGAAAGTTACGATAGGGTTGAAAAGCTGAAACGATATATATTCAAACAGTAGGCGTTTGTAAGTTGAGTGCCTTAGTTAGACCTCCAAACTATCCTTTGTATAAGTATAAAACGTGTTATAAAATAATTATCAGAATGACTATATCCGTCCGTCTGTCTGTCGATCTGTCGGCAGATATTAGAACAAAATAGTAAGAGATGGAGACAGGGGCGGATTCAGGACGGACTTCTGGGGGGACGGTTGGTTGTAAAACTGATACTTAGAGCTACTTTCAAGAGCTCCAAACTCTGGGATGCATTTCATTTATATATAAAATAAGAAAGTTTCCTCTTCTGGGCGGGGAGGAGGCGATCGCCCCGATCGTCTCCCCTGGATCCGCCCCTGGATGGAGAGAATTCTTAAGAAGTTTGATTACCGAAACTCCTGTATTTACTCTGTCCGTGTGCATGTCCGTGCAGGAGACAAGAAAATTTCAAAAGCTAATATCACTATCAATTTTTAACAAGATGCAGAGGGACAAGTTAGAAATCAGATTTCGTTCCATTGATCGGAAGTGGTACAATAATCAACCATTTCCGGGTTTTAACGTTTATCACTATAGAACATACACAGGAATCCATAGCAAGAAGCTCCTTCTTGCAATTGGGTACGCGTTCGAAGATTACTTTTATCTTCGTTGTTAGCTCTCCATTAGAACCAAAAGTGATAAAAATGCACTTCAGCTTCCACTTTTAATCATGATCTACGTAGAGCAAGAACGATCAGAGAGAGCACGAAGTGGTTTCTTGGAATCCGCTTAGCATTCTAAGAATACGCACTATTTTCTCTCTTTACTCACTATTCAAACCGGAAGTGGCAAATCATGTTTTAACGTTAATGCCTATGGAGTAAAAATGTTAACATATAGGTAGTGATTAGCTGTTTACTGCAATCAACTGAAGGTTCTGGGAATACGAGGGATGATCATAAAGGGTTACAAAGTCTGCAGTGAAAGCATATATTATTCCATACAACCAATACAGCTAACAGATAACTCATGCTTTAGGTTATTTTTCAACATAATCTCCATATTGGTTAGGCTCTTGTTGCATTGTGGGATGAGTTTGAGGATTCCCTCCTGTGAAAAAATCCTATCCTTGCGTGTTGAGCCACGTTGTCGTGAAGTGTTTCACTTCCTCGTCTGAAGCATAGCGAAGGCCTCCCAGGTTCTCCTTCAAGCATGGAAACATGGGAAAGTAGCTTGGAGTGAGGTCCGAGCTGTAAGGAGGATGGCCGATGATGTCCTGCTGTTGATGCCGTGCTGGATCGGTCACTGTGTTTCTCGTCGGTGGTTTTCTCTACCTGCTGCTAACTTACGACACCATTCTGTGACATGGTAACGAAACATTACAGTCTCTCCGTATAAATCTCTAACAGCTGCCGTTGAATTTCAGCCGCGATTTCATGTTTCGCCCACAGAAATCGAATAACTGAGCGGACTTCTTCGCGAGACAAATCTTCCAGAGTCGATATTTATGTGTAGCTACAACTAGCACCGTAAGTTGCGGGTATCTGAAACTCTACACAGCTGCCAACTCCATGTATTAAAATTACCACACATCCTTCATTCTTTTATAACTGACGAAACTCCAAAAATATCGGCCTTCTAACTTTGGTTTCTGAATCTTTCTCGTATATTCTGTCTGTAATATAATTTCTATACCAGCGTTTCCCAACCGGTGCGCCGCGGCACACTGGTGTGCCGCGAGGAAATTGAAACAAAATTATTAATTCTATAGCAATCAAATTGCAAGACATAGGGAAAAATGTATATTTGTATTTCACATTACTATGAACCTCTAGTATGAACCTACAATTTTAAGTTTCATACTTACTTACTTTTTTGTACATTTTTAACGATGAAAAAAATATTTGTTATCATTGTTATGGCCATTATTGCTTCTTTATTGTTGCAGACAATTTCGTAACTTGAAAATTTAAAATACCATTCAATCCTTTCGACAAGCAAACGTGAATACAAATTACCTACATTTGTGTTTTAAAAGTAAGAGATTTGTTTGTTCGTTCATTATTTAATGATCATCCTTCTTTGTGAAAAATTGGATAGAGTTTTCGAAAAAAGGAATTGTATTTTTAGAAACCTGAGTCCTATATTTAATTGCAATTGTTGTCAAGTTTTAAATTAGAATGGAAAATATGTATAATGATTTATCCCGGGGGAAAACCAGTGATCGAGCTTTCTTCTCTGTGAGGAGATCAGTATTCAGAGAAAAAAAAATCCACTGTATTCTATATTTACAAATAATAATAATAATAATAATAATAATAATAATAATAATAATAATAATAATAATAATATCTATATGAGTGTGCCGCAAGATTCAAGTTACACCTGTAGTGTGCCGCAAGTTGAAAAAGGTTGGGAAACGCTGCTCTATACTAACACCGGAGCTGGCAAAAATCTGTTACCACTCCCGGTTTCAATATTAATTGAGGAAATATCACGCCACACAAACCGATCTCCTTCATTTGGAGTACACATGATACTGTTACTTGTTTAAATGTGAATTCAGCGTCTCAAGAATAGGTTCCATCTCCTCTCCTCCCTTAACTCTATACTTAAAAAAAACGGAAGTGATAAAAACCACTACAGAACAAAACGCAATATGCAACGAGAATCTTTTTGTGAAATGAAATGAAATCTTTGAGTTTTACGTCCCACGCTTATGCCAGTTAGGCTAAAGGAGACGGTGATGATGAGTAATGAATGAAATGGTGGAATGAAGAAAGTGGGAGGAAACGAGAGAACCCCGAGAAAACCCATGCACATGATGTTTGTCCACCACAAAGTTTTTGTGAAATGAATTCAATGTCCCATGAATAGATTTAATCTCCTTCTTTAGGTGCATTTCGCCAGCCCCCCCACCTTGGAGTTTCGAAAAAAAACCTATGGCAATCGTTTGTGCTACGTTTGTGCCGGAATGTACCGCAAAAATTTTCGTTTGTACCACTTCCGGTACGCAGTTATATGGGTTTTGAAGTGCGGGGCTGGGGAAACGGCAGCTCCCAACCTAGGAATTTCAAAACAAAACCTATAGCAATCGTTTGTGCTACGTTTGTGCCGGAATGTACCGCAAAAATTTTCGTTTGTACCACTTCCGGTACGAAGTTATAAGGGTTTTGAAGTGGGGGGGCTGGGGAAACGGCAGCCCCCACCTAAAAATTTCAAAACAAAACCTATGCCAATCGTTTGTGCTACGTTTGTGCCGGAATGTACGGCAAAAATTTTCGTTTGTACCACTTCCGGTACGAAGTTATAAGGGTTTTGAAGCGGAGGGGCTGCAGAAACGGAAGCCTGCAACCTTGGAATTTCGAAACAAAAAGTATGCTAATCGTTTGTGCTACGTTTGTGCCGGAATGTACCGCAAAAATTTTCGGTTGTACCACTTCCGGTACGAAGTTATAAGGGTTTTAAAGTGGGTGGCTGGAGAAACGGCAGCCTCCAAACTTGGAATTCGAAACAAAACCTATGCCAATCGTTTGTGCTACGTTTATGCCGGAATGTACCGCCAAATTTTTCGTTTGTACCACTTCCGGTACGAAGTTATAAGGGTTTTGAAGTGGGGGGGCTGGGGAAACGGCAGCCCCCACCTAAAAATTTCAAAACAAAACCTATGCCAATCGTTTGTGCTACGTTTGTGCCGGAATGTACGGCAAAAATTTTCGTTTGTACCACTTCCGGTACGAAGTTATAAGGTTTTAAAATGGGGGGGCTGGAGAAACGGCAGCCTACAAACTTGGAATTTCGAAACAAAAACTATGCCAATCGTTTGTGCTACGTTTGTGCCGAAATGTACCGCAAACATTTTCGTTTGTACCACTTCCGGTACGAAGTTATAGGGGTTTCAAAGTGGAGGGGCTGGAGAAACGGCAGCCTCCAACCTTGGAATTTCGAAACAAACCTATGCCAATCGTGTGTGCTACGTTTGTGCCGGAATGTACCGCAAAAATTTTCGTTTGTACCACTTCCGGTACGTAGTTATAAGGGTTTTAAAGTGGGGGAGGGGGCTGGAGAAACGGCAGCCTCCAACCTTGGAATTTCGAAACGTAACCTATGCCAATAGTGTATGCTACGTTTGTGCCGGAATGTACCGCAAAAAGTTGCGTTTGTTCCACTTCCGGTACGAAGTTATATGAGTTTTCAAGAGGGGCTGTGGTAACGGCAGCCCCGCACCCAGTAATTTCGAAATGAAACCTATGCCCACTCTTTGCACTACTTTTGAACAGGAACGTTTCGCTAAACTCTTTTCTGTACCACTTCCGGTACAAAGATACGAGAGTTTCAAGCTACGGGGCTGCCGTTTTGATACCCTCTCCGAATTTCGAAACGAGACCTATGCAAATCGTTTAACAACATTTGTGTCGGAATGTATCGCAAACATTTTTGTATGTATCACTTCCAGTACAAAAGTATGACAGTTTTAACTAGGGGGCTGCCGTTTCCAGAACCCCCCATCTTGGAATTTCGAGATAAGACTATGTCAATCGTTTGTGGTACGTTTTTAGCGGAATGTACCGAAAAAAAATTACGTGCCTGAAGTTGGCCCCCCACCTCTCCCAAATTACACCAAACGTTGCAGATCGTTAATGAATCGTTAGTGCACGTTAGTGCATTTAGAAGTAACGTTAGTGCTATCAGCGTTTACGAGATATTGAAGATTTTGGTGGGGGATCTACTTCATATGAAGTTAGCCCCCCACCCATCTTTATGCAGACAGATTTTCACTAAACTTAGCGCATCGTTAGTGCATCGTTAGTGCACTTAAACACACTAAGCACTACCGTAAGTGCTACCATATTTTGGGATTATTCAAGATTTTCGGTGGGGGGCCAACTTCAGAAATATCAAATTCTATACAAATAGAGGTAGAAACATGGGGTTGACGGTAATCGTTAGTGCATTGTTAGTGCACTTAAACGCAATAAGCACTAACATTAGTGCTACCATATTTTGGGATTTATTCAAGATCTTTGGTGGGGGGCCAACTTCAAAAATATCAAATTTTATACAAATAGAGGTAGAAACATGGAGTTAACGGCAATCGTTAGAGCGTGATTAGTGCACTTAAATGCACTAAGCACTAACGTTAGTGTTACCACATTTTGAAATTTATTCAAAATTTTTGGTGGGGGCCAACTTCAGAAATATCAAATTCCATACAAAGTGTCAGTATTTTCAGGAATCAGTAACGAATGCACTAATTACTTTGTTAGTGCTTGAAGAGGGCGCAAATTCACGCTGACCACCAAAGATATTTTACTTGTAGCACCTACACTAATTAAGCACTAACGTTAGGGGTTGGTGCACGAAGAAGCACTAACGATGCACTAAGGATTGTACTGGAAATGATCATTAGTGCTTTTTAATTTGGCAGAAATTTGACACAGTGAAAAACTCCCCTTAAATTTCTTATGTGAGTTTCCTGAGATGTAACTGGCCAAAACTACACTAATAGTGAAGCACTAACGAAAACAGCTCTAATTTTTTCGTTATTGGTTGAAGTGGGGCGCCAAGTTCATGAAAGCTTCCAAAGGTATTTTTACTTGTAGGACCTACATTACTGAAGAACTAACGTTAGGTGTTAATGCACTAAGAAACACTAACGATTTCAGTAGAAGAGGTCATTAGTGCTTTTGATTTTGGCGGAAATTTGACGCAATGAAAAATTCCACATGAATCTCTTATAGGATTTTTGTGGCATATAATTGGCCATATCTACATCAATAGTTAAGCATTAACGGAACTATGAGTGTTTTGCAGAAGCGCTAACGATACATTAACGAATGGACTTATTTTTCGTTACTGCTTGAAGTGGGAACCAAGTTCACGCTGGCCCGCAAAGGTTTCTTACTTGTAGCACCTACACTAATGAAGCACGAAACTTACGTGTTGGTGCACTAGGAAGCACTAATATTACAAGGAAAGAAAACTTTCGAATTTATCGTGAACTTAGCCCCCACTACAAGCACTAACGAAAAAATTAGTTTTATTCGTTAGTGCATTGTTGGTACCTCTAGAAGATATAAGTAGTTTCGTTAGTGTTTCAACATTAGTGTAGATATGGCCAATTATAAGTCTCAAAACTCCCATAAGAAACACATGGGGAATTATTCATTGTATCAAATTCCCATCTCATTCAAAAGCACTAATTACCTCTGTTAGTGCAATTGTTAGTGCATCGTAATTGCTTCTTAGAGCACAAACACCTAACGTTAGTGCTTCATTAGTGTAGGTGTTACAAGTAAAAAAACCTATGGGGAAGTCAGCGTGAATTTCGCACCGACACTTTAAGCACTAACGAAAAAAATAGTCCAATTCGTTAGTGCTTCTATAAAGCACTAACAATTTCGTTAGTGCTTCACTATTAGTGTAGTTATGGCCAATTACATATCACGAGACTCACAAGAAATTTAGACAAATTTTTCATTGAATCAAATTTCCGTCAAATTCAAGAGTACTAATGATCTATTCTAGTGCAATCGTTAGTGCATCGTTAGTGCTTCTAGAAAACTAACAGTTTCGTTTGTCCTTCAATATTAGTGTAGTTATGGACAATTACATGTCACTAAACTCCTATAAGACATTTATTGGGAATTTTTAATTGCATCAAATTTCCGCCATATTCAAAAGCACTAATGATATCTTCTAGTGCAATTGTTAGTGGTTCTTAGTGCACCAACCCCTAACGTTAGTACTTCATTAGTGTAGGTGCTACAGGTACAATATCTTTGGAGGGCACGGTGAACTTGCGTCAACTTCAAGCACTAACAAAAAATTAATGCCATTCATTAGTGTATCGTTAGTGCTTCTAGAAAGCACTAAATGTTTGTATGAAATTTGATATTTCTTAAGTTCGTCCCACCAGAAATCTTGAATAAATCCCAAAATATGGTAATGCTAACCTTAATGCTTAGTGCATTTAAGTGCACTAACGATGCAATAACGATTGTCTTTAACTGCATGTTTCTACCTCTATTTGTATAGAATTTGATATTTCTGAAGTTGGCCCCCATCTAAAATCTTGAATAAATCCCAAAATATTGTAGCACTAACGTCAGTGTTTAGTATTTTAAGTGCACTAACGATGCACTAACGATTGCCGTTAACTCTATGTTCCTATCTCTATTTGTATAGAATTTGAAATTACTGAAGTTGCCCATCCCACCGAAAATCTTGAATGAATTCCAAAATATGGTAGCACCAACGATAGTGCTTAGTACGTTTAAGTGCACTAATGATGCACTAACGTTTGCCATTAACCCCATGTTTCTATCCCTATTTGTATAGAATTTGATATTTCTGAAGTTGACCACCCCACCAAATTTTTTGAATAAATCTCAAAATATAGTAGCGCTAACGTTAGTGCTTAGTGCGTTTAAGTGCACTAATGATGCACTAATGATTGCTGTTAACACTATGTTTCTACCTTTATTTGTATACAATTTGATATTTCTGAAGTTGGCCCCCCCACCAAAAATCTTGAATAAATCCCAAAATATGATAGCACTAACGTTAGTGCTTAGTGCTTATAAGTGCACTAACGATTCCCGTTAACTCAATGTTTCTATCTCTATTTGTATTGAATTTGATGTTTCTGAAGTTTACCCTCACTTTAAAACTATTATAACTTCGTACCGGAAATGGTACAAACGAAAATTTTTGCGGTACATTCCGGCACAAACGTAGCACAAACGATTGGCATAGGTTTTGTTTCGAAATTCCAAGGTAGGGGATTGCCCTTTCCCCAGCCCCCCACTTTAAAACTCTTATAACTTCGTACTGGAAGTGGTACAAACGAAAATTTTTGTGGTACATCCCGGCACAAACGTAGCACAAACGATTGGCATAGGTTTTGTTTCGAAATTCCAAGTTTGGAGGCTGCCGTTTCTCCAGGCACCCACATTAAAACCCTTATAACTTCGTACCGGAAGTGGTACAAACGAAACTTTTTGCGGTACATTCCGGCACAAACGTAGCACAAACGATTGCCATAGGTTTTGTTTCGAAATTCCAAGTTTGGAGGCTGCCGTTTCTCCAGCCCCCCACATTAAAACCCTTATAACTTCGTACCGGAAGTGGTACAAACGAAACTTTTTGCGGTAAATTCCGGCACAAACGTAACACAAACGATTGGTATAGGTTTTGTTTCGAAATTCCAAGGTAGAGGGCTGCCGTTTCCCCAGCCCCCACATTAAAACTCCTAAAACTTCGTACCGGAAGTGGTACAAACGAAAATGTTTGCGGTACATTCCGGCACAAACGTAGCACAGACGATTGTCATAGATTTTGTTTCGAAATTCCAAGGTTCGAGTCTGCCATTTCTCCAGTCCCCCACTTTAAAACCCTTATAACTTCGTACCGGAAGTGGTACAAACGAAAATTTTTGCGGTACATTCCGGCACAAACGTAGCACAAACGATTGGCATAGGTTTTGTTTCGAAATTCCAAGGTAGGGGATTGCCCTTTCCCCAGCCCCCACTTTAAAACTCTTATAACTTCGTACTGGAAGTGGTACAAACGAAAATTTTTGCGGTACATTCCGGCACAAACGTAGCACAAACGATTGGCATAGGTTTTGTTTCGAAATTCCAAGTTTGGAGGCTACCGTTTCTCCAGCCCCCCCCCCACTTTAAAACCCTTATAACTTCGTACCGGAAGTGGTACAAACGAAAATTTTTGCGGTACATTCCGGCACAAACGTAGCACAAACGATTGGCATAGGTTTTGTTTTGAAATTCCTAGGTGGGGGGGCTGCCGTTTCCCCATCCCCCCCACTTTAAATCCCTTATAACTTCGTACCGGAAGTGGTACAAACGAAAATTTTTGCGGTACATTCCGGCACAAACATAGCACAAACGATTGCCATAGGTTTCGTTTTGAAATTCCAAGGTGGGGGGGCTGCCGTTTCCCCAGCCCCCCACTTTAAAACTCTTATAACTTTGTATTTTAAGTGGTACAAACGAAACTTTTTGCGGTACATTTCGGCACAAACGTAGCACAAACGATTGGCATAGGTTTTGTTTCGAAACTCCAAGGTGGGGGGGCTGGCGAAATGCACCTTCCATCTTTACTTCAGCAGTAAAATTGGAAGGTGTGAAAATGTGCTATAACTTCCGGTTACGTTTCCCTTAGACCGAAAAAGGCAACAGATAACAATAATTGATTTTATTATATGGATTCAGCATTCCAAAAATAGGTATAAACCTTACCCGTATATCTCAATATTCAAACTGAGAACCCGAAAAAAAACATTCAAAGTTATCTCTTTTCGTATTTTCAGTTTTTATTTTATTCGCCGACATCTTCGTTTCAAGGGCTATTCACTTGTGTAGTATTACAGCCTAAGTCGAACTGAAAATCTTATATCTAATACGAAACAATCTGAGCTGAATAGAATAACATTCCAAGTCAAAGGACTACTGGGATGTTATTTGATTCAGTTGAGAGATTAGGACGTTTTTGTTTTACTGTATTTTTTCATTTGGAAGTATCACTTCGCTGCAATGGAAAACTTTAACAACTGATAAAGATTTTATTCGGCTGTAATGCCTTATTTGACGTTAGTCGTAAGTAAAGAGAAACCAAAGTTAGTCGCTTCTTACAAGGGAGGGTCACGAAGTTGTTCCGCTGAGATCCAAACGAGACAATTGTGTTTGCATTTGATATGTTATAACTAGACGAATCCCAGAATTATACGTGCCACCGGGCGGGATATCGTGAGTTACAACATATTTTGTAATGTAAAAGATACAAAATATTACCTGGCAGAATAGTTTGAACCTGGTCATTTGTTCGGAAACGGTTGGGTAAACGGAAAACTCGGTGAAAATGTATCCCATCATTTTCTAGGACACGCTTTTTGGGTTAAGAAACTTTGCCCCAGGGTCCCCCGCAGGATTCCAGACTGGCTCCAATTCAAAAGTTTCAAATGGCACGGGGTATTAGGTAGCACATTGTTTGAAAGCTGTTGTTAAACGAAAGAAGATGGAGGAAGCCTGACTCTCTACTACAACCCTGTGCAAAATAGTGGCAGGTCAAAATACGAACAAAAGCTTAATTGAAAAGTCTATGGCCACCTTCAATCCAAGAATGCCTCTCAAGACCTATGTCGAAAGGGTAGGCATACCAAACTGCTGAAGCTAGAAAAAACAAATTTGGCATGAATGTTGATCAGTAGGTGACGAAAAGATGTGAAATATTGAAAAACGCAACATTTTGAGTTCAAAATGTTGCACTATGTATTCGAACGCATGTCTAGCTCAAACCATTGGTGTTGGAGAAACGAAATGTCGTATTTACGTTTATGGTCAATAGTAGATATTCAAAAAATATCAAATACTTATAATCCGTAATCCATTATGGCTGCCAGCTTGAAAAATAAGTTTGAATATAAGTATGCTATTTCTTGGAATATTGTAACCAAACCAGCAAAGCTTGACGCCGCTCGATGTACTGAAATGACTTACACGTGGTTTAGTAATGCTCGCCAATCTTGTAAATGAATGTTATATATAACTATACAAATGCAATTATCAGAATACGTTACAATAGAGCCCTCAACCTGACTGGTGCAGCAAGTCCTTTATGTATGAACTACGTTTGACAAAATTAGAAAAATTATTCGAAGGAATACAACTTTTGTTTAGCAGTCTGAATAAGAAGTCAGAGTTGTGTGTTGATCGCATATTTGTTAGATTCACGTAAATGATAGGAGAACAGTGACGAACGTGCATTAGGACCAAAACATATATGTGTTGTTACGGAATGAAATAATAGTTGAAGTGAATCGAAATTCAATTGTTCTTTAGTCTTGCTATTGTTTCTAAATACATAATAAAAAAGATATTTAGATTTTTACTGTTATGAATCCCATAGGTTTTAAGCGGCCATCTTGGATTCAAGGTGGAGATAGACTTTTCAATTAAGTTCGTGTTTATATTTTGACGCGCCGTCATTTTGCACATTATTGTAGAGTATTGAGACTTGCTCCATCTTATTTCATTTAACAACAGCTTTTAAACGATGTGCTATTTAACCCCCTTGCCCTTTGAAAGTTTTTAGTTGGGCCCCACCTGGGACCCTGTGGAGGCCCTGGGGCAAGACGTTTTATCTTAAATCGTTGCACTTTGAAAATAATGCCACACATCCTTTCCTGTTTTCACATTTGTCTCACCGTTTCCGATTTATAGGGATGGCCATAGACTTTTCAACTAAGTTTTTGTGTACAATTTTACCCGCCGCCATTTTGTATAGGGTTGTCGTAGAGAGTCGAGATTTGCTCAATTTTCTTTCATTTTACAATAGCTTTTAAAGGATGTGCTAGTTAATTAACCCCTTGCCATTTGAAACTTCTGAGTTGGACCCCGTCTGGAACCCTGGGGGGGACCCTGGCTCAAAGTTTCTTAACATAAAAAGTGTGTCCTTGAAAATGATGGGATACGTGTTCGCCGAGTTTTCCATTTACGCAACAGTTTCCGAACAAATGAACCGGTTCAAACTATTCTGCCAGGTAATATTTTGTAGCTTTTACATTACAAAATATGTTGTAACTCACGATATCCCGCCCGGTGGCACGTATAACTTTGGATCATCTAGTTACAGCATATCAAATGAAAACAGAGTTGTCTCGTTCGGATCTCATCGGAGCCACTTCGTGACCCTCCTTTGTCAGATATTTACTTGTAATAATAACATTATTGGACTCTTCCGACTGCCTTGTGAGTTCGGCGTGGTAATATTTTTTAAGCTGTTTGGTTTCGGTACATTTTTAAACATAATATCATAACAATCAATGAACAATATTATAACACAACATAATGGCGTCATTTTAGAATTTGCTTGAGAGGGAGCAAGACTCTCCGATATAGGTAACGTTTTCGATTAGATGTGTCTTAAAGTGTAACCAATTATTTATATTTTGAATATGTAACCGTGCTTAACGACACAATAATATTTCAAATTAAGAACCTGAATTGAAAAACATTTCTTCCACATATATATGCAAGGGTAGATCATAAAAGTAAAGTCTCGTTATAATTTTGGTGTTATTACAGCTACCGATCTATCTATGCATGATATAGAGATCATACTTCCACTTAGCTCTCAACTCTCCGGCCGAGGTACCTAGGTATCGAGTCTAGGCTTTGATCGATCCTGAGTTGTGGACGCAACCAGGCAATCATTGCTACGGGCGTAGTGGTGCGGCAAGATAGAGGGTTTCACCCGAGAGAGGCCAGCTATTTTTGGCTATTGCATCATTTCATTTTTCTCATTCAGGCTACCTTCATCTGAGTTACGTACTTTGTTGATTCATCACATCGACTTAGACGACCATGGATATCGACACCAGACAAACAACACCCTCACCTTCTGCTTCAACTGGTGCTATCAGCAAGACTGATAAACGCAAAAACAGCAAGGGTTCGCGGGCAGGTGTCCGATCTCGGTCGCGATCCCCAGCCCCAGTGCGAACCACTCGCAGTCAGCAAAAATCGCCACCGCCAAAAAAGCACCACTCTTCGCAACCTGTGCAACCTCACTCTACCGAAATGGACGTACCATCTCCAGACGATAGGCAGCAATTTCCTTCTCTAGAAGATATCTCAAAGCCGACGTTCTATTCTTATCTGCTTACTAATTACGATCCGAAGTTCCAAAACGAGAAGCAAATTTTTCTTCAACTAACAAAGTATTTCACTCGAGCACAAGTCACTCAGATCACTAAAACTCGCAACGGGATCATAATTAAATCACCTGATCCTAACTTTGCTACGACTATTCGAAATAAATACTCATTTGAATTTTTTGGGAAAAACGCTAACCTGCAGAAACTAACAGATAAACATATAAAACAGCAACCTCCTCCACGCCGACAACCTGCTTTATCAGTAGTCATACGTGGAGTCGAACCAAGTATAAGCGACGATGAAGTCAGCGAGGAACTAAAAGCTGAAGGGCACTCCATTCTCAAGTGTTTACGCATCAAAAGCGTACATGGCGCAACTTACATGGTCCGCGTTTTGACTAGCTCTCAAGAGACCATTGACGATTTACTTTGCAATGGAGCTTTCATCTATAAAAAACTCCATAGAGTGGAGCTATCACACACCCCAGCTCCCCTTCCATTGCGTTGCGAGAAATGTCAAATTTATAACTCGCATAGCACAGTGGAATGTCGTTATCCTGCGAAATGCGGATACTGCTCGCAACTTTATAACACGAAAACCTGTCCAAACCTCCAAAATCCGCCAGCGTGTAGTACTTGTGGAGATGCTCATCCCACTTTTAGCTACAGGTGCAAAGCACGGCCCCGTCCTGAACCAAGCAAGCCAGAACTAGTTGTGCCCTTAAAGGTTACGGCACCTACCGACAATCCTATGGATACGCCAACTTCTGTTTTTCAACCAATTCAAATCAACCAGTTTCTTTCCTTTCTCACCACAGCACTTCAAAATATTCTTCCCTTTCAACGGCAACACGTCTTCCAACAAATTCAGCTGGCAGCCAAACGAATCCTCAATGTTAACTTCCAAGCTACTTACTCTGGTCAAAATGTATATTTTCACTCTTCTATTCTCAACACTGACCTTACCGCTGATCCACATTGAGTTTTCAGACATGGACTCTCATATTAGTTTATTGTTTCTGAATATCAGCTCCTTACAGGAACATAGGAATTTGTTTGAACAACTTCTCTTGGAGGAAACCATTCATGCATTCTTACTAAACGAAACTCACCTTACAGCTGCACGCTCTAGCAAAGTTTCAAATTATCATGTACTTCGCCATGACAACACCATACCAGCCCGCAGAGCAAATGGTGGGGTAGCTATTGGTTTCCCTCGAAGCTTCTTATATCGCATCTTTCATCCTCCAATACAAAATCTGTCTGAAAACTTGGTTGTTACGCTCTATTTTTCAAACCTTTATGTAACCATTGCCACAATATACATTCGCCCTGGTCATGAGCTTCCTTATGGTTTTTTCAATATGTTTCCAATAACTTCCGAATGTTTGTAATCATGGCTGACATCAATTTTCACAGCCGTACCGATCGTCAAAAACGCCACTTCCAGGATTTCATCACCACTCATACTACCGGCACTATTCTGCAACTACCCAAACCAACTCGACATGTTTCCAACACTACACCAGATGTAGTCATAGTTTCGAATAATCTCATAGACCAATGCACTGTGCACGTACTCGATCCGATGGGCAGTGATCACCTTCCAATTAAACTTTCTATCATACGCCGAGTCTCCAACCTTTCCAATTCTATTCCATCACGTGAAGTCCCACGTTTTGATAAATCAGACTGGGATGCATACCGCATTTCTCTTGCACACAGTCTTGAACACTTAGAAGCCCCTACTACAGAAGAAGGATTATATCATGCGCTTGACGTTATCACATCATCTATTCAGTCATCCGCAAACTCCCATATTCCCAAGTCAACTATTTCTCCTCATCATCCTCAACTCCCACCCCATTACCTTCCACTTATTCGTCGTTCCAGAGAACTCTATAGAGATTATCAACGCACCGGTAATGTCGAATCCTTAAGGCTTCATCGACAATTTCAACGGACAGTCCGGAATTACATACGGGCATATAAACAACGGCGTTGGATAGACACTTGCAATAATCTTTCAGATACTGCTCACCCCACGAAATTTTGGAAAAGATTCAACATTCTAACAGGTAAAAAGACACATACACCATATCCATTAATTCACCATGACAAAGCTCTTCATACCGATAAAGATAAAGCGGACGCTTTTGCCGACTATCTACAAACTATTTTCACTCCTCTACCACCTACTAATCAGTTAAAAACTCATCCAGTCGAAAAAGTTAATTTTCAGTCTCCTCACCTTCAACCAAATCCATCCCACTCTCTTCCCGCTAACCATCCACTTACAGCTCCTATCACCACAGTCGAAATTCAAGACACCATAGCACGAAAACGCAATACTGCCCCTGGACTAGATGAGATCACATATCGCCATATCAAAGAAGGACCGTATATTCTCCTACACCTCTTAGCTCTTATTTTTACATTTATACTCAGAACAGGTTACATTCCGTCTCACTGGAAAACCTCGAAAGTTCTAATGTTTCGAAAGCCGGACAAACCTGCCAATAGCGTTGCTTCTTACCGACCAATTCAATTAACATCCATCTACAGCAAAATTCTTGAACGTATTCTCGTTCACGGCTCCATCAACACCTCTCTGTTAAAAACCTTCTCCCGAATCATCAAGCAGGCTTTCGTCCAAATTACTGTATCAACGACCAAAGTTTACGAATGCTCACTATCATAACTGATCATTACAATACCATCAAACCATCCTGCTTAGTATTATTTGATCTTGAAAAAGCATTTGATAAAGTTTGGCACCACGGTCTCATTGCTAAATTGTTGAATTTTAAACTTCCTCTCGCCTACGTCCGTTTTATTTATAATTTTCTCTCTTGCAGATTGGCCTATATCTCAATCAACAGTGCTCTTTCACATCCCATCTTTCTACATTCTGGCGTGCCTCAGGGTTCAGCACTTTCTCCTTTATTATATCTTCTATATGTTGCAGACTTACCGCCACTTCCAGGCAACATCCAACTTTTTCAATACGCAGACGATACAGCCTTCCTTGCCTTAGGGAACACAGTACATCAAATTCATGTATGCAGTCTGCTATCAACTCCTTCGTCAGCTGGTGCAACCAGTGGAGGCTCAAGATAAATCCAGATAAAACACAAACATTATTTCTTCTTCCTCCCGGAAAACGTAGTAAAATTCAGAAAAATCCATCTTATCTCAATTTAACCGTTGACGACACTCGCCTGAAACCCGCTAATTATGTTAAATATCTTGGTCTCACCATCGACAAACACCTTACCTGGCGTCCTCATTTAAAGACAGTTGTCGCTAAAGCTTATAATAGATTGAATCTATTACGACGCTTAACTGGAACGACTTGGGGCCTCAGATCATCTGTCGTCCTAAACACATACAAGGTTTTTCTCCGCCAATACTAACGTACGGGTTCGTGGCTTGGATTAACGCCTCTCCCTTTTATTACGAGAAACTAAAAATTCTTGAACGCCATGCATTACGTATTGCATTCCGCATTAAATTACCCTGCCCTACACATGAACTTTATGAGCGCCTAACTTTTCCCCATATTTTATACCACCTTGAAACACTCCAACTGAAATATATTACTAAACGGTTCGAGGAACGACATGCCCTCCTCTTAGAAACTATGAATTTTGATATAGCTTATACCCCTTCTCACCCCCTTCATCATACTTCACTTTCCCTTCTATTTTCTTTATATCATTACACTTTACCCCCTGATCATCCCGATCTTCATGCCGTTGCTGCTTATAAAACCGACTATTATTCACCTCTCATCTTTCTATCCTATGTTGCACAGTAGTCCTTTTGTTCTAACAGGGTTCCCACTGTCTCCATCATGGTCCTGAGCCACCCCAGGACCGGAAGATAAGCTTATTCGTCCACTAACATATCCCATGTGTTGTGATGTTCGTTGCACTTCATTTTCATCTCATATATTCCCCTCATTTATGATTATAGCATTAAAGCTATAATGTCCTTCATATGATCCCATAACCAAATAAAGGCAATGCCATCGCTTGCAATAGTACCTACTCCCCATCCTTATGATTATAGCATAATGCTATAATGTCTGCTGTTGTATCATACATTCACATCTATTTCTATATTTATCTTCGTAATATACCTGTTGTTTATTATTTATTTTGTTTGTTTCTTATTGAAGCTAATAAATAATGTACTCCTAGACCAGCACCATATACCTTCTATCCACAATCCTCTTCCTTCTCTTCCCATATAAAGTGCATAACCCTTTGGGGGAACTAGCCATCAAGCTAGCACTAAAAAAAAAATAGAGATAGCCTTGCTTTACTAATATAGTCTTTTCCTTTTCAGATTGACTGATCAAAACCATGAATCTGAAGCTAAAAGAAAGAACCGTCATTGAATTTCTGGCACGAGAAGGTTGTCTATCTAAGGAAATCCATAATTGCTTGCAAACTGTTTATGGGGGGATACGGACAAAATCTCGCGGCCGAAACATCGCCGCCCAAAATCTCGCCGGCCAAAACCTCGCGTGGCCAAAACCTCGCTGCCCAAAACCTCGCGTGGCCAAAACCTCGCCGCCCAAAACCTCGCGGGACAAAATCTCGCCGGGCCAAAACCTCGCGTGGCCAAAACCTCGCCGCCCAAAATCTCGCGGGGCAAAATCTCGCCGGGCCAAAACCTCGCGTTGCCAAAATCTCGCCGGGCCAAAACATCACCACCCAAAACATCGCCGCGAGTTTCTTAATCGCTCGCTTTACCCAATGAGTTTCTTAATATGCCATTTCACATTACAAATAATAATAATAATAATAATAATAATAATAAGAAGAAGAAGAAGAAGAAGAAGAAGTAGAAGAAGAAGGAGGAGGAGGAGGAGGAGGAGAAGATACAAAATATCGTCTGCGTGGGCTTTCTCAGGTTATTCCCGTTTCCTCCCCCTTTTTTATTCGATCATTTTCTTCATCCTGCTCATCTACGTCTCCTTTAACCTACAGGACATAATCAAGGGACGTCGTAAAAACTCATATATTATTTCATACTTTCATAAATATTATTAGATTTTTGTTAAAATTTTAAGTTTTTGGATGTTCCAAAGTTCACGGAACTAACCCCGTTAGTTGTCATTACTTTCCTTATGCAGACTTTCTTTCCCTATAACCAGTTTAAAAACATCATGTCGCCCTACCTTCACATTGAAATCCTCTAATACAGAAATAAAACTTTCATATGGTATCGCGGGACTTGGTCAAATACCCATAATACTAGCGTCTTTTATACCGTCATCCTTATCATCTGTTGGAACATTTACATTTTGGTCAGGCGAGATTTTGGGTATGGCGATATTTTGGGGCGCGAGGTTTTGGCCGGCGAGATTTTGGCCCGCGAGGTTTTGGGTGGCGAGGTTTTGGACAGGCGAGGTTTTGGCCCCGCGAGATTTTGGCCCGCGACGTTTTGGGCGGCGAGGTTTTGCCAGGCGGGGTTTTAGCCAGGCGAGATTTTGTCCCGCGAGGTTTTTGCGGCGAGGTTTTGACCAGGCGAGGTTTCGGCCCGGCGAGATTTTGGGCCACGAGATTTTGGGAGGCGAGGTTTTCGCCAGGCGAGGTTTTGGTCCGCGAAGTTGTCGCCGCGAGGTTCTGGCTGCGATTTTTTGTACGCAAACCGTTTACGGGAACACTGTAAGATGTGGCATTCGGTGAAGAAGTTTCAAAACGGAGAAACGGAACAATTATAGATAAACCCAGAAGCGGTCGGCCAACAGCATAAGTCTTAGGGACAAATCAAGAAGTGTTGATAAATTGATTCGAGGAGACAGGCGTATTGCAGTTCAGAATTTTGCTGATGCATTGAACATCTCGTATGGCTTTACCCAACGAATAATTGATGACTTACAATATCACAAAGTCACAGATTCAATGACTTGTATGAAGTTAAAGCAGTTTTAAATTCATGGGGGTCAAGAAGCAAATCCCTGAATTTTTTAAAAATAATTTTGATGCCTGGGTTCGACGGTGGCTCTAATGTCTTCAAAATCATGAAAAATATGTTGAACGATAGTTTTCTGTAGAGGATAGTTCAGGCTATGATCTGTAATATCTTTTACTATTGTATGTTCATTTATAATCATGATCATCATAGGTATTCTGCCATTATTGGCAGGCCACTTCCGCAGCTGAGAAGCTTCCACGATCCACAGTCTTCAGCTAACCTCTTCGTCTTCACGTACGATTTTTCTGTTTTCGTATCGTCCATTAATTGTAGTTTCCTTCGCCTCTTCTCTCTCTTTTACCATACCTCTAGCACTTCCCTCATCATTCAGTTCTCTTCTTAGTCAATGTCCCAACCAGTTTCTCTTCTTCTTCTTCTTCTTAATATCTAAAATTGTTTTCTCTTCCTCACTATTTCTAACACCCTCTCATTCGTTTTCGACTTGACCCAGCTGATTCTCTCCATTCATCACACCCACATTTCGAAAGCGCTTCCAGTCGTTTTACATCATTTTTGCGCAATGTCCATGTCTTCGACCCATACAGCACAACACTTCACACGAAATATTTTATGAATCTTTTCCCCAACTCATTATTCAAGGTCCCACAAAATAGTATTTTTTCCATCCTAAAGGCTTCTTTAACCATGTCTATCTTTGCTTTTATTTCACCTTTACATTTCACATCATCAATTATTTCTATACCACAGGAGGGATTATGTTTTAATCCACCCTTTCATGTTGATATATCTGTTTCATATAGTTGTAACTTCAACGAGGGATAACAAGGAACATAATTAATAAGACAAACCATAAAAAGTACTCCGAAACTAAAACATTCAATATTATAAGTTTTTCCGTTACTCCTAAGAAAAGTAGTACGGTGGACTAGGAACGTTTCTAAATGCAGGTCTTCAATTAAAAGTGGTAAAAATCTAAGATTTGTCATTTTAACACTAAATTGCCGTAGAGAATAAAGCTGTAAGAGATTGAGTCAATGCCGCAAGGACAGGTTCGACCTCCACTTTTATATCTGCCTTACATATCTACTACAATTTTCAGTTATAGATGTTTTCCCTTCATACCAGAAACGGTAATAGATAGCGCAAAGTACGTGCAGCATTATTGTTGTTATTGGAGCTGAAATATCGATAAGTTAATTTTTTTTCAGTTTACATTCCTGAAATGTATAAGTACCCTAAAATCTAGTTACTAGCACGTAATTCGAATTCTCGGGTTCATATTCCAACGGGACAGAGTATTGAATGCTTCGCGGTGGTTCGAATTCCAACTTAAATTGTAGAATCACGTCTCATTTGGCCTCATTGCTGAAAAGAAACAGTAAACTTCAATAATAAATATTATATCAATTTTCCTTCGTATCACACCGACAAATATGACGGTTTCAATACTGCTTTAGTGCCTGTGCCAGCTGAAAGGTGCTTCTCTGATGAAGATATTAAAACAGTATCAAAAATTGTAACATGTTGATTTATTTTCTAATTAATGTTTTAAATGAGTTGTGCATTGCCTTGTCGATGTGTGTATTTCATATATATTTGTACAAAATTATAAATGTATACAAAGTCAATATGGGTTTTAAGCAAGATTTATATCACTGAATAAATATCAGCAATTAATATGACATGAAATAAATAACAAATATATATTCCAAGTGTCTTTACCTGTTTCGAGAGTGTATAGTTTCAATTTAAATCAAACATCCCTTAGCATCAACTTACACAGCACAAAATTATATTTCTTCAGAACTAGAGACTATCATTTAACACAGGTTCTCGGCCAAGTAAGTTTGTGGTGGACAACATCGTGCCCATGGGTTTTCTCGGGGTACTCTCATTGTTTCCTTATAAAGCACCATTGTTTCCTTCTAAAATTTCATTTCATTGTTTTCATTTAAGGCACCAGTAACAAAGACCAGGTGTTACATATGCATCCTCAGTAATACAAATCATACATCTTACATACTGCAAACTATAGGTGATCCCATTATTTTAATAACAATCTATATAGAGCGCCTGCAGCCTCTGGCCGCTGTTAATGGTACATTAAGTAATGGTCTGTGGTACATCAGGAGGGGTAGGATGGAAGTTTTTGTTGAAGCGGGCAGACGGTAATAATGCAAAACTAAGAGGCATTTCTGTGTTTCAAAGTTTACAAATTATGAGTGCATAGTCAGCGCAAGAAGATGGCCAGTGCATTAGGTGTGTTGCGAATAAATGTTTAAAGTAAAGTCAGCCTCTGGAACTCATCCCAAAACACCAACGGAGGAGAATAATAGTCCAAGGAAAAGTAACCTCAGTTACAGGGATCATCGAGCATTCAAAAGGATTGTCATTCAAGACCGTATAGTCAATGTAGCAAAAGTGACTGAGAAACTCAAATGAGCATCCGAAAGAGTCTTGTGAAAATCACAGTCTGTCTAATTGCATAATATGAACATCCACTGGCGGGTTGCAATTTTCAAACCACTGGCCACCATGAACAACGTTTTAGCGCCAAAAAATGTGCCGAGAGTACGCAAAGTGCATCGCCGATTATTGGAAATGCCTAATATGGTTAAATAAATCCTCTATTAGATTATTTCTAATAATAATCCTGTTTATATACTGCGAACAGGCAACGAAGCTTATACTTGAAACTGTTTTCTCCCTACCGTATATCAAAGAGCCAATTTCAATGTTTTTCAAGTTTTCCGTTAATCCTGTGATTAATATTGCTTGTGAAGCTGTCTTGCGTTGGAAAGATGTCGTGAAAGTGATGTCTTGCCTCACCAAACGCGTCTATTTCTCTATTGGAAGTCCCTTGTGTCGTGTCTCGCTACGAAAATTTTGTCTTATTTCGACTCGATGTCAATCTTATACAAGATGCATTACTAACAGTGATTCTGTGGACATTTTAGATGACCACTTGCATTCTATGGTGCAGGTGATATTTCTGGCAAACGACGCAATTTTCCTAAGCAACAAATGGGCCAAGTAACTCTGGTCGGAGCTTTAAGGTGTACTTTTATGAGCATCGTTATGAACTACAAAAACCTTTCCTGGACTTTTCAATCTCCAGATCTCAACAGTATTGAATATCTGTCGTTAGTTGTGGAGTTCATACTCCGGAGCAGAAATCCTCATCCATCCTCGTTGATGGGACTGCGTGCTGTCCTGCCTGAGAAATAATACAATATATTTGCAGAAATCATTCATACAAAATTCTCGTACTCTCTTACCATTCTTACTTTGATACCTCTCGACAGATGGACGGACTGTCCATAAGATTTCCCATTGTTGCGCATAGGATAGTTTACAAGTTTGAATGTACTAAGATATTTGTTACCTGGTTAACCGGAGGTCCATAGAAGAGCACTAGGTGTTACGACATATGCTAACACTAGCTCTAACGACGGCACTGTAATGATAAAAGCACTTATGAAATTAATACTAATACAGTATAAAGAATATTTAAAAAAAAAAAACTTAAATGAACAAAGAATTGACAAAAGTAAGAGGTGTAGTTGACTTTAAAAGAAAATACGCTGAAGATTTTTGTTTTCTTAAATAAAACTCAAATTTATTCCAAAGTACATTGAAAATCAATTATCGTTCATGGCAAAACTATTCAAGTTTCTGATTCTTTGAGGGAGAACAGGTATTCATAATTGGTGGAAGGCATATGTGATTCGAATCCTACGTACAGCTTCTTCGTGGCTATGCGGTTAGCGTATGCGCCTTTGGCGTGGGAGATCCGGGTTCGATTCCGGATGGGAGCTCGTGTGGTTCGGATTCACAATTAATCAATAGGTCCACGTCTCATATAGCCTCGCTGCTGAACGGGACGTTAAACTCAAAATCAATTCAAGTCGAATCCTACGTTAAAATATAGGCCAACGTTTCATATAGCCTCGGCGCTAAAAAGTACGTTGTGCTTTATACTAGACAAACGATTCCTAAAATGTAACTGTTGGCATATTATCATTGCGTTGTAGTGTAATATGTCAACGAAGTTGCATTTTGAACTAAGATATAAATAATATATTCAGTAACTCCATATCCTTCTTTCACCCTCAGAGGGAATACCGTGTAGCAGTAGTAGAACGCTAACCTCTGGTGTGAGGAATCTCTGGTTCTATTCCAGTCCATATGAGTTTGTGGTGGAGAACATCGTGTGCATGTGTTTCCCGGAGATTCTCCAATTTCCTCCCACATTCTTATCTTACTAATTATTTCCTATTCATTCATTTTCGTTAACCATCCGACTTCCTTAATCTATAGGACATACACCGTATCTGTAGGACACAAGGGCGTAATTTCATTAATTTTCTACTGCTATCTCACTACCGAACTCAATTATATATATACAGAGTGAATCAAAAGTCTGGACACGGTGGAATAAATCGAGAAGTTAACTTCGGATCGAAAAACCCAAAAACACGTATTTAGTAATATTAAAAAAAAAAACTATCTGATTAAACCAAACTTGACCCTCTAGACCCACCCCCTGGGGGTTGGAGTGGGGTCAATTTTGAAATTTCTAATGGAAACCCCAATTTTTGATTGCAGATTTGGATTCTACGGCCCAAACTATGTAAAGTTTCATCAACACTTTTCCGCCGATGCATAACATGGCGCAGTAATCGGGGAAAATAAATGGCCCCTAAATACTCTCATTTCGTTCATGAGCTTGGTAGTATTTCCGACCTCTGTTCTCGTTCAGTGTCACTGGTTCACTTCTCTGTTCCTTCTCGTCACTGGATAGAAGCACACTACACACAGACAGAAGACACAGAGAAAGGCACACCTTCTTCATTCGGGCTTCGGGCAGTATCAGTGTTGCAAACCAGAAAATTCAAAAGCGGCGAGTAGAGGACTAAAAATAAAATAATTAAAAGTAAAAGGAAAATTGAAGAAAAGTATAGCTATTGAAGTATCTGCTTATTGCACTATGGTGTTTTTTGACTTCTGTATCTGAGATGAAAATGTATTGATATAACTATTTTCTAATCGCTAAAATATGACATTCATTAGGGTCGATTGTACCATTCTCTGATAAAGATAAATTATCGGAATGATCCAACCTTGTCGCGGTAGTAGATCTCATCTTACACAAAATAACACATGACCACTGCGACCAGTGTTATCTTATCTGACGATTAAAAGATTTCAGGATAGTATAGAATTGGCCCTATAACATGCAAATGTTCGAATGGTGTGAAATTATCAAAAATAGCCTGTAACTGTCAAGCTAATTTATGTTTGAAATAACGGGTGAACCAAAAGTTTGGCCACGGTAGAGTAACTGGAGAAATACACTTCTGATCAAAAAAGCGCAAAAAAACGTATTTAATATGTTTCAAGAAGCTATCCGATGATATCAAACCCAACACTCCGCCCCCACTTTCTGGAAAGGAGTGGGGGGCATTGATTTTTCAAATGGGAACTCCAATGTTTTATTGAAGATTCGGATACTGCATCCCAAATAATGTTAAGTATAATCAAAACTTTTTCGTCGATGTGTGATATCGTGCTGTAATCGGCGAAATTAGATGCTCCCCTCTTCGTTTATGAGCTTGATATTAGCTCCGACCGTCTGTACAAGGTGCAGTATTTTGAGAAATACGCGTCGGATCAACAAAGTTATTCAATGGTACCAAACACGATACCGCACCCTACCGCTAGGTGGGGTTAGCTGAAAGATTTGAAATGGAAGCTTGTATTTCTTATTGCAGAGTCGGATTCTGCGCACAAACCTGTATAAGATTTAGTCGAAACATCGTTGTCGCTGTGTGACGTGGCGCTGTAATGGCGAAATCAGGAGAACCTCCTATATGAACTTTAATTAGCTTCAATGCTGTGGACGTGATGAAAGAAGTATACATGTGATGAAAAAACAAAAGAAAATGTGTGACTATTGGGTTTGTTAGGGTGTTTATCGTTCCTTTTCCGCAGTGAGACGCGAGAGACGGGACCTACAGTTGAAAGTGGAATCCGAACCTCTATTAGGTTTTGGAACCGAGACGTTCCCCATGAACAATTGCCGACGAAGTTTGTCCGATCGTCGTCGATTATTGGGTGACAGCAGCGAAAAGGGTGTGCTAGTGCTGGTTCAAAGGCGGCTGCCTATTTGTCGGCTTGGCAGCGAACACCGTGACGGCCCCGCCGCTGATCAGGAACGGCAGCTATGAGACAGACGGTTGTCTTGGCCCAGCAGTGGCACGACGTCGTCCCGCCAAGCTACGGCATCATGATTTTCGCCATCATTTCGCCTGACTTATGCGAATAGTCGGACTGCGACTCACGAGACTGCTCGTAGTCACGCATAATTTTAGATGGGTGAAATTATTATTGAATTCTTTCTTTACTTTTTCTTCTTTCTCTTCTTCTTCTCATTCTCATTATTATTATTATTATTATTATTATTATTATTATTATTATTATTATTATTATTATTATTATTATTATTATCTGCTAGTAGTTGTAGTATAGTAGTAGTAGTGATAGTAGTAGTAGTCTGTAAAGGGTAGTAGTCTGTAGTAGTATGTTTTATTTTTATTTTTAATCATTTCATCCTTTAATTTGTAAATGTCTATAATGTTAATGTGTCATCAATAAATTGATCACATCGGACCCTAGACAAGATTAGATTCTGTCGTTCCAATATAATTTCAAAACTAAAGGAGTTACTACTAAAGAGCATTGTGTGAACAGAGTGCACATTTCAATACATATGTATGGTACCACCTTAATTTCGTGGCATGGATGGGGCCACGGTGGCTCAGTTGTAGAGCGTTCACCTCTGGTGCTTGGGGTCCTGGGTTCAAAACCCGCTTCCGCCAAATGAACTTTGTGGCGGACAAACACCGTGTACTTGGGTTTTCTCGGGGATATCCCGTTTCCTCCCACTTTCTTAATTCCACCATTTCATTCATCTCTCTGATAATCACCGTCTCCTTTAGCCTAACCGGCAAAATCGTGGGACCTAAAACTAAAAAATTTCATTCCATTTTCGTGGCATGGAGTCCTCTTAAGTACTTGATCGAACTTTCGTTCGGGATAGACATGACGAAGGTTATAGGCATAACCTGTAATTTGGGCATTATAGTGGAGTATTTGTACAAGAAGTGATACCTGTGTGTGAGTGTGTGTGTGTGTGTGTGTGTTATTCGTTTCATTATTGTTTTCTCTTCTCACACGCAACGTATGGATGTGTGAATTATAACACGTTTAGTGGCACGTGACATGGGATTGCAACATTGGGATGGCATTGCTCGTTCGTTCATTCACATGTTAAATCGACGTTCACCTGAGCGATTCGTTTATAAGTGGCAGGTCGTTAACGGTGACGGATCTGTTGGTAACGATTCTCGGTCTATAAGCAAAATGTCTTTCTTTTTCACCCCAAACAGTTAATTTACTTTCGCCGATTATGGCGCCATATTATGCATCGACGGAAAAGTGTTGATGAAACCTTACATAGTTTGGGCTGTAGAATCCAAATCTGCAATCAAAAATTGGGGTTTCCATTAGAAATTTCAAAATTGACCCCACTCCAACCCCCAGGGGTTGGGTCTAGAGGGTCAAGTTTGGTTTCATCAGATAGTTTTTTTTTAATATTACTAAATACGTGTTTTTTTGGTTTTTCGATTCGAAGTTAAGTTCTCGATTTATCCCATCATGTCCAGACTTTTGATTCACTCTGTAATATATATATATATATTAGTTTGATTGGAATAACAATTAGTTTTACAAATACTCACTCAACATGTTTAGTCATACCTGTATTGGTTAGTTGAATTGGAGTCTCTTTCAGTATCGGGGTAATATGAGAAGTTGATCTTACAGCTTAAAATCGGAATAATAGGAATACAAACAGGGAATCGATCCCGGACCTTCCACCTTAAATTCGTGTGTTCTAATCCTATAACGAGGAGAGACCTAGTTTAATAATATTGTTAAAAGAATACTTCTATATAATTTCAAGAATTATTTAAGATAAATCAGTGATCATATTATGTAGTGATAGGAGGTATTGGTTAATCCCCTTAACGAAAACATTATGTAATACTTAATTTTATATATATATTTAATATATAATAGCAGGAATTCACAACAGCGAAATTGTAGAATTTAAAAATAAATTTTATACAGTACAGGAGGCCTATAAGTATTGACTGTACACAATACATTTTGTTTTTACAATAAAGCCGTTTACTGTAATAAGTTATACATTAATCATTTTGAACCCTTGGATTATAAGGTGTCTCAAAAGTCCTCTGACGTAGGGTAACTTCGTTGTTATCAGAGTTGCAACAAAATGTAAGAGGGGAAACCGTCTCCAAATGTAATGTTTTCAATCTAAAGTAAAAGAATATTTTAAATAGAATGAGCCATTTGGGCTGTACACTCTTTATACGCCCAATGCTAAGTTACTGTTTGAAATGGGACTGAATATCGACACGTTAGCGTAAAAGACAGTAATATCATTCACTTATGTTGTGGGTCCAGGCAGGACCGTGCTGGGATACTAACGAGGGCGGTGGACAAATCTACCAAAAGGGCGCCCATACAAACGTAAATAAGTATATATATATAGTATAACTTAACTAATGTAGTAAACATCAGGAGATGGTTACTGTCCACGAGATAAAACGAAAAGTATAGAAAATCCTGGGTGTAGAAATGCCTTGGAGCTCCGAAAATTTTCGGAAAAATGCAAAAAAAAAAAAAAAAAAAACATACTCTAGAACAAAATGTCGGATCGAAATCGGATAAAAGGAAATGTCCATTACTTTTAGTTGTAGATTCCATTAGTGTACGATCGGATGTAGTGCTGTGGCTAAGTACTATGAGCCACGTACTGTGCTGCTACGTGTACTCAAAAGTGCCACATTCTATTTCTTCTGTGTAAGTATTCCATCCAGCTCCAGGGTACACTAGAACGTTGAAAAAAGATTCTTTCCTACTTTTTGGATGTAATTCAAACGAGCTTTTGTCTAGAAAATTTTTCCAGCTGTCACAAAATCAAAATGTAAGTGGACTACACTAAGACGCTATTTTGAAATGAAATCTGTGAGTTTTACGTCCCACGGTTCTGCCGGTTAGGCTAAAGGAGACGGTGATAATGAGTAATGAATGAAATGGTGGAATGAAGAAAGTGGGAGGAAACGGGAGAACCCCGAGAAAACCCACGCACACGGTGTTTGTCCACCACAAAGTTCACTTGGCGGGGGCTGGGATCGAACCCGGGACCCCAAGCACCAGAGGTGAACGCTCTACCACTGAGCCACCGCGGCCCCAAGACGCTATTTTGGTATATTCACAATTACACTATAGTTTTTCGGAGCTCAGGGGTAAGGGGCTGATTGCCAATTCTTAGGGATGGGAAAAGTCTCTCGAAAGTATCCCTGGAAGAAGATTCAGATAACGGATAAATCAAGTATAGTGTTCCAGCGCATTTCTTTCTATCGTTATGCAATGCGTACATCATCTCGTGGTTCATCCATTTTTCTTGCTTCTGTGCACAGAAGTATATTATTCCACGGAATTACATATTACGAGGATGCAGCTTACTTTTACCCAATATGTTTTCACTAATACAAACCCTGTGTCATGTGGAGAATACCTTGTACACTCGTTCATCGCATATATTTTTTGCATTTTTGGATACTACATGTTATGTTTCTTTACATGCCGCTTGACTGCCCTATGCAGTTCTTTTAAACCTAATCTGGATCAAAGTTACTTTTTCCAATTTCATATACTCGTAACTTGGACAGGAAGCCGTTCATTTATCATCCATTACCATTAGCCTAGAAGATATGACTGTGATTCTTCAAGACTTATTTTATTTAAATTCTTCTTCCGAAACTTCATTTTGTACTGACACGGGATGTACTTGAACCTGAACCCACAAAGTGGGGGTGATGTATATATTTCCTGAAAGCTTGGGTCAAGGTAAGATCAAAACCGGTTAACAAAATTGGGGAGGTCTCAAGCATTCCGCTTGAGGGCAACACGTTACTCATTTTTATTAACACCTTTAAGGGTGTCTTAAAGTCCGTTGCAACCCCGAAAAATCTGAAACGGTGGGACAAATATGAAAACAGAAAAACATGTCTTTCATCATTTCAAAAGTATAACGTATCAAAGTAAAATAAATTGTCCCAGGGTCCCCCGCAGGATTACACAAAATTTTTAAATGGAAAGGGGGGTCAACTTGCATATCCTATGAAAGTTGGTGTTAAATAAAAGAAGATAAATGAAGTCACGACTCTCTATGATAAGCCTGTGCAAAATAGCGGTGGGTCAAAATATCAACACAATCTTTATTTCAAAGTTTATGGCCACTCGTGTGTATCTGAAACGGTAGTATAGGTGTAGAAACCAAAACATGGATATGTTATTATTTCAAAAGTATAATGATTCAAAGTAAAAAAAATGTTCCAGGGTCCCAGACGGAGTCAAACTCAAAATGTTGAAATAGGAAGGAGTTCAAATTGAGTATCGTATGAAACCTTATGTTAAGTGAAAGAAGAGGAAAAAAGTCTCGACTCTTGATGAAAAGTCTAGTGCCACCACTATTAATCTGAAACGGTGAGACAGGTGTAAAAAACAAAACAAAACAAAAACTAGAATGTATCAAAGGAGAAAAGAAATATCCCAGTTTGAACTGCAGGATCCCAGACGGAGTCCAGCTCAAAAGTTTCAAGTGCCAAGGCTGGTAAATAATCATCATGTGGAAGCTCGTGTTAAATGATACAGAATTGGACATTAGACAAGTCTCGACTGTCGATAGCATTGCAAAATGGCACGAGTCATTTCCTTTCATACATTCTAGTTTTTGTTTTGTTTTGTTTTGTTTTTGCACCTGTCTCACCGCTTCAGATTAATAGGAGTGGCAATAGACTTTCTCATCAAGAGTCGAGACTTGTTTTCTCTTCTTTCACTTAACATAAGCTTTCACACGATACTCAACTTGAACCCCTTTCCATTTCAACATTTTGAGTTGGACCCTGTCTGGGACACTGCGAGGAACCCTGGAACATTTTTTCACTTTGAATCATTATACTTTTGAAATAATAACATATCCGTGTTTTTGTTTCTACACATATTCCACCGTTTCAGATTCATACGAGTGGCCATAGATTTTGCAATAAAGATTGTGTTGATATTTTGACCCACCGCTATTTTGCACAGGCTTATCATAGAGAGTCGCGACTGGATTTATCTTCTTTTATTTAACACCAACTTTCATACGATATGCAAGTTGACCCCCCTTTCCATTTAAAAATTTTGAGTTGGACCCCATCTGGGACCCTGCGGGAGACCCTGCGACAATTTATTTTACTTTGATACGTTATACTTTTAAAATGATGAAAGACATGTTTTTCTGTTTTCATATTTGTCCCACCGTTTCAGATTTTTCGGGGTTGCAACGGACTTTAAGACACGCTTAAAGGTGTTAATAAAAATGAGTAACGTGTTGCCCTCAAGCGGAATGCTTGAGACCTCCCCAATTTTGTTAACCGGTTTTGATCTTACCTTGACCCAAGCTTTCAGGAAATATATACATCACCCCCACTTTGTGGGTTCAGGTTCAAGTACATTCAGTGTGAGTCAAAATAGATTAATTACAGAAGTGTATCTCTTTCTTTCGAATTCTAAGTGTTTTTCTAACTTAAACGATGTACGTTTGACAAAATACCCAAAGGAATACTCCAGTTTCTTTGGGGCGCCATCGTAGCCTTTGGGGAGCTACTGAACTATATCCAATTGTAATGGATCTACGAAAAAAATAATGACATTCTCTTTTACCCGACGTCGATCCGACGTTTTGTCTTTAGTTATGGCTGTTTTTACGTTTCCGAAGAATTGTTGGGTCATCATGGCGCCGACAGGAGGCATTATTACATCCAGCTTGGTGTATACTTGTCGTTTTATCTCGGTGTCAGGAATCACCTCCTGACGTTTGTTATGTTAAGTTACAGCCTGTATATATATGGGTGCCATTTTATCTATTAAAACCACCAAATTTGTTTAATAACGTAAATAGCGTAAAGTGTGAAAACGTCTTTACTAGAGAAACCTTTCTAGTTCTCGTAAAAAATCTTTTGTCAAACAAAGCAAAGCTAAATATATACCAATAAATCAATATAGCTATATTTTATAAATATGAGAGGCATTGCTTATTCGAACACTTCTCCAAAATAGAGAGGAACAATCGAATATGTGAATAAGGAGCTTAAAAACGTGAATTGTTTAAACTACACTATATCGATTGCGCTTAACTTCTGAAAGTCTTTTGGCAATAAATGAGAAGCAGGACGAAAAACTCCTATATAAGCTTACTTAAATAGACCTACATATTAATTGCTTTACTGGCTTTATACATGTTTTTTGAAAAGTGATTGTACTCTTTACCTGTCCTCTGTCAATAGCAACTCTATGAAAATAGAATACAAAACTGGTATACAGAAGAATTAAAAAATATTTATAATGTGAAATTTCGCAGGCCGCCTTTTATAAGGGCACTCTGTACTCTCCTTCACAGGCTCTTTACCAACAACCACGATATGAATTTACTATACAGAACTGGTATACAGAACAACTAAACCCACTTATTTACAATGTGATTGTTTCGCAGGGCGCACTGTATCCTTCACGCGTTCTTTACCACCACTAAGAGTATGTACTTGTTATACAGGACTGTGTTATACAGAAGAATAAATAAAACAATTTATCTTTGATGTTGTTTTACAAGGGCGCCTTACATAAAGGGCGCACTGTACCCTTAACGGGTTCTGTACCAACAGTGTATTCATTGTACAGAACTGTGCCACGCAGAAGAATAAAACTGTTTATTTTTTATGTAGTTTCGCAAGGGTGCCTTATGTAAAGAACGCACTGCACTTATCACGGGTCCTTTACCACTAACAACTCTAGGAATTTATTATAAAGAAAAGCTGTACCTTTATTTATAATGTGATGTCCCGGTGTCCCGTTGGGCCAGCACGGGCCTGGGTCCACGTAAATGGCAACGTTGCATTTTCATTTAACATTAGGCGCATAAAGAGTGTACAACCCAAATGGCTCATTCTATTTAAAAAATTCATTCACTTCAGATTGAAAACATCATATTTGGAGAGAGTTTCCCCTTTTACATTTTGTTGTAACTCTGATAATAACACTTACCCTATGTCAGGGGACTTTTGCCAGGTTACCTAAAAAGTATTGAATCTTTGAAGTTCAAAATTGCCATTTTGAAAATTAATGTTATGAAACCACATATGCACCATTTTATTTAATGACCTACCATTTTTTGACATCATAATCGCGTCGCTATAGAATTTCTGTGGTTTCTGATAAAAACAATTTATGATACGTGGTTTTCATAGGCTTATTTAGAAAATAACTTAAAACCATTCAGAAAGTTATACACATCGAAACAAATGATAGTCTAACGTTGTCAAGTCTATACAGTGGATGCCTAAAACCTCCAAGACGAGTTCTCTCAATTTCTGAGAGATTTAGAATGTTGCGATCTTGCGTTGGTGAGAGTGATATACGGCACTATTTCTTTCAATCAGTTTCGGCCGTTTATTTCTGGACTGCTAGGTCCACTTGCACCAATTGTCGACAGTAGAGGCTCTAATCTATCGTTCTGCTGGCAGCACCAATTCGTGATGCATGATGTCCTACCAACTCTACCAAAAGAACAGCATAATGCTTCTGGTCATCAGTGTTGACTTTGTCATAGACTGTGGAGCTTCTCTCTTCGACCACGACATTTTCCGCACGTCGTTGTTGTATATTATACACTTTTCATCACTCA
Organism: Thermobia domestica; assembly: GCF_964235325.1. NCBI lineage: Eukaryota > Metazoa > Arthropoda > Insecta > Zygentoma > Lepismatidae > Thermobia > Thermobia domestica. The sequence continues at coordinate 91,888,003 of NC_137469.1, forward strand.
TGAAGAGCTGCTTCAAAAATGGCTTCGTTACATTTTAGTATTCACATAGAAATTCGATCGAGTAAACATTTTTAAGTCAGATCACGTGACATTTAAACGTTGAGTTTCTTTTTATAGCCACCTTTATCTAAATAGCTTAACAATGTTTGATTATGGATGATCATGTCATGACTTCGTACATGACGCTCTTGTTTGACTTTTAGAAGTATATCATAAACTTCTGCTGTGATTATTCGCCCACTGCAAGAAGTACCTTGGACATCGACAATTGCAAAACGAAAGTAAAAAAACATATTTCGGCTGTTTCTTTTGATAATGATCATTAACAGCAAAAATTTCTTTACGGGCCTGCGGAGCATCTGCGCCTTTATCGAAATAAAATTGTAAAATGTAGTTTGCGGGAAGTTTACTTATTTTCACGGTGTAATATCTGATGTCTGATTACACAAATTCCAATACTTTTTCCATGTTTACTAGCTTAAACTGTCAGCTATCAAATAGTGTAACATCTGACTCACTGCAATTCATATGCCTCGAGATTTGGGACACTAATATCATTTCCTGTCCAAAAGGCTCAATACTTTTTAGATTACCTGATAAGTTATATAAGTTATATGCACATGTACGCAAATAAAATGAGTTTTTCTGGTAGCATCACTTAATAATTACTAAGCCAATTGAAAATGTACTTCGCATGATTATCTAGCTTAGGTCCCCCATGTATCATACAATACATTGATTAAAAATGCATATCATAAAGAAGAAGCAGAGGAGTATGATATATGGATAAAATTGAGTATCTCACGAGCCCATCTATTAGAAAGATGAAACTTATACAAAAACTTCACTACAAGTAAACGGATCCGTATCACAGCAATTTTGAAAATTTTCAATTTATCATGAAAGTGGGGATTTTATATGTATAAAAATATACAGAGTCTGTACATAAAAGGTATTGAGACCATTTTTTTCTGATACGACTGTACGTCTAGGCGCGGTTGCTTCAGGCGGGTTCGACGGAGGGGAAACTAAGCTTTAAAATGCACCTAGCGTCAGTGGTCTACCAGCTTTCGTGTGGTTTGCTCGTAGTTAAGTAGATCCCTGTATATACGCTCGGTCGAAGCTTAAAAATGTAACATTATATTGAAGTGCGATACGCTATTATATTCTGAGTGGACCTCGGAAATCGGCTAATGGAGACGTTGGCCATGACACATTTAGCTGTTGTTTTGAGATGTCACAACTACTTCAAAAACTGTCGAGAGAGTTTAGAAGACTAAGCCCGTGTATAGTAGACACCCGTCCACGAGCAGAACCGAGGACAATGTAAAACAATGCGGGATATATTGAACTTAGACCATGGTTAAGTGTTCAAATGATGGAAGATCGCGTAAAAATTTATAAAATGACTGTGTACGCCATCATTACCGAGGATTTGCAGATGGGAGCAATGTATACCAAGCTCATCTGGAAAATTTTGACAGACGACCAAAGACAAAACAGTGTGTTTGTTTAAGATCTTTTGCAGCGCGTTCAAACAGGCTCTGAATTTTCGAACAATGTGATAACCGACAACGAAATGTGAATGTTGATAACGACCTAACGAGGAAACATCAAAGTGCCAAATGATACACAACAGTATCTCTTGGCTATAAAAATTTCTAATGATCAGGTTAAAGGTCAAGGCCATACTCATTGTCTTTTTTGACGCCAAGGGTATGGTCCGCCATGAATTTGTATCTAAGTAACAGACCATCACGCATTATTTCTACGTGAAAATGCTGAAAAGATTGAAGGGAAGGGACAACCGAGTGAGGAAAGACATTGCCGCCAATTGGAAGCTGCATTATGACAATCCACCAAGCCGCATCTGCTTCATGGTCAATGACTACCTGGCCCGGAATGGCATCACAACGTTTTTCCAGCCCCCTTATAGTCCCGATTTGGCCCTGGCGGAATTTTTGCTGTTCTCGAGTGAAGGCAGTCATCAAAAGATACCACCATGGGACCGTAGCACAGGTGAAAGCTGCTTCGACGCGTTGTTTGAAGAACACTCCAGAAAAGTGCTTTCAAGGTGCCTTCCAAACCTAGAAAACTCATTGGCAGAAGTGTTTCGACCAAGGGTCCTATTTTGAAGTATCTTAATGATTTGTAGCGATATCTTCAATCCATTTTGTTCCCCGAATTTGATATTAATTTTTATAAAAATCCTGTACGTTGCACGTTACAACGTATCTCTAGAGCGCCTGCAGCAATATCAACCAGATTTGATACGTCATTTATTCCAAACAGGGGCGGACTGGCAACCATAGGCCCACCCTGCTAAACTGAAATGAGGGCCCACTGTATAAAATGTAAAAAATGTACTTGGCATTCTTCATATGTATCACATATAAAAGTCCATCTTCGAACCCATAAATAGTATTCCATATATTCATACAAAAACAACACATTAATTACAAAAAATATGAAGTAGGAACATTTTAATAGTAACTCATACAGTGTGTAATTGGCATTATCATTTTTATTGTAAACACACACAATACCGGAATTAGTGCTTTCAGTTATTTATATAGTGCTATTGTTTTTTATGTAATGAATTTAAACCATTTATTTACACAAATGAGTGTCATGTTTCAGAAAACCCAAAATATATACATGTGCAATAAGTAAAAACTAATCTCAAGTCAACTTTGAAACACTAAATAATTAAAGCACTGATAGAAATAATGTAAGTTTCTTTCCTCATAAATCAGTTCTAATATAAAATTGGTTGAAATTTTCTACTGAATTGCAAACTGTAACCTAATATAATATAATATTAATATGAATGCCAGAAATGTATCTTAATATTAATATCTTCATTATGCCCCAGTTACACTCACAATTTCAAATATCTACCTAATTTTTGGAGCTAGATACAAGATCGTCAATCACTTTGTCGTAATCAAACGAATATGATCTTTCTATGTATAAAAGAATAAAGTCTTCCAACAAATCTTGTCCAAGCGATGAACGCAACCGATTTTTGATCACTTTCATAATCGAGAAAATTTATGTTCAGGAATGCGATGAATCATCGTTGCACAGCCCCATTTACACATGACGCAAAAAGTTTTTCAATGGAATAAGGGCATGTAGCCTATTCAGGGCCGGCGGAGACTGAACAACAGATTTTTTAAAATTATAAACTAGTTAATTTTGACATGATTTTACCCATGTCTACTGGAAATCCCAAAATAAAGACTGGTGTTTCAGAAAATGCCATCAGATTAAGAAAAAAAAAAAAAGAAGTAGAGGAGATACGTATAGACATTTGGGAAACGTTAATTAATTTTGAGGCAATTTTTATTGCGTTTTCATGTAAAATAACATATCTGAAACTTTTTAAGTAACCAACCACCACCAAACCTGCAACCACCCTACTTAACGAAAATCCGTATTTTGTCATAGCTGATCTGGGGCTCCCCTCCCCCTTGATACGTAAAAAATACCACTTACTTCAGTCGGGAGTCTGCTCGCAAATGTGCCGTAATCTCTCTCTGTACCTGTCTTTTTGGCGAGAAGAAAATGTTGTAACTCACATACACAAACTCGTCTAAATATTGCTGTATAATCTCGAGGAAGTACGCCCTGCTCTTAGCAGACAACTCCCCTCCCCCCAAGCGTGTCAGGTGAGACAACAGACATGGCGTCAGTGTTGGAAACTTGAAAAAGCTGTAACTTTGTGGCCTCAATGCAACACAAAGAATGCGATTGGAGGTAAATTTGCGATAGATTTCGAAACGCAAGATTTTCCTTGACATAAGTAAGTCATATCATATCTTCATGTCGCAGAAAGATTATATATCGTCTATCGTCTTGTGTAGTCCGCCCATTCCTCGGTTGGCCCCAACTCCTCTTTTCATATAAATACCTACTTTGCACATCAGAAATAATTTTTACATTTTGCTACACTTTTATTTTAAATTAACTTTAAATAACTAAAGGAAAGTTAACATTTACACGATATACACACTGATTTGACTGACAGCATAAGTGTTCAACACTTTTAGAAGTTACAGCAACGCTTACTGAGCCCAGTGCCGGCAGCTAATGCTCTCAAACGGGTCAGGTCAGGCTTCATCGGGTCAGGGCTCGAGTCGAACCTCCTTGGGTCACAGGTCGGGTCAGGGCTGCTCTAGCCACGGGTCGGCTCGGGTTAACTTTCTTATACGTCGTTTCGGCTAAAACCTAGTCGGGTCATGAGTCGGGTAGGGTCGACGTTCAACTCCACCCGACCCTCTCGACCCGAGAAGGATTTAGCCGAAACGGCGCATAAGAAAGTTGACCCGAGCCGACCCGTGGCTAGAGCAGCCCTGACCTAGCGTAGGTGACCTGACCCGACCCGTGTCTCAAACAGGCTTGACTCGACCCCTGACCCATGGAAGCCTGATCTGACCCGTTTAAAAGCACTACGCGGCAGCAAACAGTTCAGTTAATTTCGTGTTCGCCTGTTAAAGTTGTGTAATTTCAAGTAAAAATAGCCATAAAAGATAAGCTATAATTGTCTGAAATCATCCAAAGACGTGGTGAGTACATAATATATAAACACCTTAGACAGAAAACCAAAAAAGTGCCTGACAATTGTCCTGCAGTACTCGAATGAGTCACATCACGCTCATTTGTTTCTTGGGGCTTCACAGATTCAAATAGCCTACGTTGTTTTGGGTCAAATGCAGCTTTTTGTAAATCACATCTTCGTTTGTGTTCTCGCTTTTTAGCACCACTTTTATATTTTTTCTTTACAGTAATCTTACAATCATTCCTACCATCCATACTGACACAACCGCATCTGTCTTCCACGACAAACGACACGTAACTGGTGTTCCAATAATTGAATTGCTGCTATCGGATTTGCTCTTCGATGTAATATACAAATAAAACACGAGCCGAGGGCAGTAACTTCATAGTAATTGTTTGAGGTTTGTATAAAACAATCGTTGATAGCGTGACTAATTTCTTTTCGCTTTACCGCACTGAAAAAAAAAAAAACAAAAAAAGACGAAGCCTGATCCGATTTCTTTCTTCGAAGCTTGGTCTGAGGACAATGCACTTCAAAAGCATTCCGGGTCCACCTCCACTCTCCATAATAACAATATCTACGAAACTATTGTTTCTTTAAAACATCGCCACTCGCCGGCTTGTAAAAGGAGAAGGCAATGGTATCCAAATCCAATAACAGCCTGAAATCTACTGTATTTCTTATACCCTGCCATATTTTTGATGCTGGTAGGTTTAATTGAGCACATCTTTTTAAAATTGGTGGAGGGGGCCCATAGCAGGGTAGGCCAGTCCGCCCCTGATTCCAAAGTTGGTCTTCCGTCTAGTTTTTGGCTAAAAGCTTAATAATTGGTCCCTTTCCTAATAATTGGTTCCTTTCTGTACCATAGTTTAATATGTAATTCACACAGTACTGGCGAGCGAGCGTTAGCGAGTGAAGGCGGGTTAGAGCCCCCCGGGAACGTTGTTTTCTGTCCTTATTACAGTTAAATGGGAAGGAGGAGCTGTTCTAGAACCTTGCCGCCATGTTGCTTAAGTTACTTAGAGTTACATTGGAAATTATAATTTTCTCCACGTTTCTTTACAGCTATTTGCTTACCAAATTTCCTGCAATTTATTTTTAGATTTATTATGTCATGACTTTTACTTACTTTTAATAGATTTTCCTGATAATCACCTTATTGTTTCACAAACTGTAATAATGTTACCTTATATCCAGGGCTGCGCGTCTGTATACCTGCAGCCATGTTTACATAACAAATGCTCATTACATTCCCACAATCCTACCATGCAGTAACCTTGCGCCAAATAGTTCCCTCTGTTTGCCAAATAGTTCTATGTTTAGATCTGCTTATATAAGAAAATAAACACAACTTTCGCTCTCCTTATACCTTATAAAGCACACAAACAAGCAAATTGTCCATTTTTCAAAATTTTGCTAGAAACGAACGACCAACTTTGAAACTTAACCCTTTGATACACATAAGACTTACAAACTGAAAATAAATAAATAAATAAATAAAGAGTGAGATGTGGGTATGGAACCGACTTATTAAATATTGGTGAAACCGATAATAAGACAAGTTTTGCTTACCCTTTAAAACAGTAATAATAATTTTCAGATTTTATTTTTAAAAATATTAAACAAATGAATTTAATACGAAATACAGTATATCAAAAATCATTTTACTACGTGTTCACTACAATAAGTTTATATAATTTTAAATTTTACACGAAAATACACAATAATTCTTCGTCTTTGCCTTCAGTATAATTTTTCAGTCATCTATTGTTGCTACCAGTAATACTTTAAAATTTAGTGGTAAGAAGGTATCTTTGTAAACATCCTTGAATTTTTATTCAAACGCCTCTTGAGGAAAAGTCATGTATTTCAATAGAGAAAAAGTTATTATTGCGCAAGTAGCAATTTCTAACATTCTAGCAAATGAAACATACTTCTTTCTTGGTTTAGGACCAGGATTTACAACTTTTATATCCTCAGGATCTAAATTCAGTTCGTTCCAATCTATTAGATTCTCGAATTCTTCCGAATAAGATGCTTCGCATATATTTTCATATGCCTCATTGGTCTGAATTAAAGGAATCTCCGATATTTCTGAAGCTATGGAACCAATGGAAGTTGTTGAGGAAACATCTGGCAAAGTAGAAAGATCCATTACACTATTTTCTGAAATTAATGTTACCCTAGATGTATTATTACTATTTTCATTATCAGAATTTTGATTCAATAATGATAAAGTTCTTGAGATGTCAGTAAAGAGATCAAATACAATATTGCGCCTTCTGTCACTTACTGAATCAAAGATTGGCTGCTGTAAATTTTGGTTCGGAACAATGGAGTACAAAGCTCTACATGTTTGGATGACCTCCTTCAGCTCGTTAAATGAATTTTCGATATCATCACAAATTCTTTGTATTCTTGAGGGCCACTCAGTATTGTAAAAACCTTCGTGAGCTGCTTGTAATGTTATTTCGTCTAGATCTTCTTCGAGGCTCTGGTAGCTCTCTATGACAAGTTCAACTTCTCTATGGAAGCTTCTCAGAGCATCACTGAAAAGTGTTTGTTGCTGGTTGTGATCGAATCTTGCTCGATTGTCGCTAGTATTAGTGTTTGTATGTACAGGCTCCCATCCACTAGATTCTTGCAGAGTTTGATTAACATTTGGTCGCAACTCCATAGGAAGATCTTGCAGCACAACTGATGATAAGTTTAAAATATTATCATCACCGGAACCATACCCTAATTCTCCACTGCCATTATCGTGATTGTAGTGGTTTGAAATCTGGGTTGACGCACTAGGGAAATCATCGTAAGAATCACCTCTAACATTTTGAATAGAGTCAGCAATCATGTTAAGTTGTTCTGACAACGAAATATTATCAATCCAATCAAGATGTTCTTGCATTTCAGAGATGTCAGGATCGAATAGGGACGATTCAACATAACGGCCTACAAGTTTATCCCTAATTTTTGCTGCTAGTTTTAATTTATTCTTTCGCTTCTCTATCCAATATTTACTTGGTATGATATAACTTGAGGTGATTCTACAAACTGGACATGATATATTCCAGCGAAGATCATGTTCTCTCCACTTCTTAATACAATCAATACAAAAGCAATGATTACAATTAGGCAATAATCCAAATACTCGATCATCTATACATTTGTCTTCCATTATTTCAAGACATATGTTGCACATTTTATCTGTAGATAGTAACTGAGAGATGTCATCGTTTGATTCTTGATTTTGGTTATTAATTGATTCAAGAAGGCCAACATTAGATGCTTGATGCCATTTGTACACATCTGATGGTTTTAATTTCTTTGAACGATGAATTTTTGAAGCGAAAATTGTGCGTAGTGTTCTGCGTTTCTTTCTCCTTCGAATGCTTCCCAAAATAGCCGATTGTGTCCTTTTCAAATCAAATAAAGATATCCCGAATGCTTCTTCTAATTTGTTCTGTGATGGAAGAGAACAGAAAGATTGTATTTCATTGAGTCTGGACCTTTCCATCGTGGTTTTTCAATTTATAGACACGCTCGAAAGTACCTCTCTCTCTTTCTCTATTTTAAGCGCATCTACCGTTGCTAAGCACTTTATGCAATTTTCATTGTTTTATTTCAATGATTAATTTGAAGTTAATTCAAGAAATGTATAATTATATTATTAGCACGTTTAGATCTGCTGTTAATAAAATTATATTTGTTTTTATTTAGTTTAACGTCCCACAAGTATACTCCGAGAATAAGGAAAGCGGTCATGATGATAACGCACTGCTTTATCAACCGGCGTTACGCGAACTCCCACAGACTGTGTTGCGACATTTTAAATTTTAAGTTATGATGCAGTTGATAATTGTTAAAAACAATTTTGATACCGATGTTATCAGCCAATACCTCCCAAAGACAGCAACAATTCTGGGTAGTGCATTGTCATTACTTCATAGAATCTTACAGGCTTATACTATTTAACTTTTGTTATTAATAATAAGCAATCAAGCAAGTGTGTTGCGATGTCGTGAGTAAAGTGTGTCGTCAGTTAAAAAAAATTAAACCACTGTAACAATGAACGAAATGATAGAATGAAAAAGTGGGAAGAAACGGATGAACTCCAAGAAAACCCACCCACGTGAACATCGACGTGTTTGTCGAAAATTCTAGTGAAATATGGAACTCTTTTATGTACTGGCATTAAGAAAACTATAATATTAATAGCGTAGGGTAACTCCGGAAGAGTCCCCACATACGGGATAGACTACGCATCCCCTCCACTTTTGAGGAGGCGCGGTGGCTCAGTGGTAGAGCGTTCACCTCCGGTGCTTGGGGTCCCTGGTTTGATCCCAGCTCACGCCGTGTGGACTTTGTGGTGGACAAACATGGTGCTCGTGGGTTTTCTCGGGGATCTCCCGTTTCCTCCCACTTTCTTCCTTCCACCATTTCATTCATCTCTCATCATCACCGTCTCCTTTAGCCTATCCGGCATAACCGTGGGACGTAAAACTTAAAGATTTCATTTCATTTCATTTTTACCCTCTACTTTTGAGAATTGCCGTTAGGGTTAGAGTGTGGTCGAATGAGCAACACCCATTCTTATACACAAAATTTCGAGAACGAGAACCAAAGGATTGACAACTCTCACAAGTCACCACACACTGTATAGCCCTATACAAAGAAGAGACGCGCCTTTCAGTTCATTTCATTTCGCTTTTGTTTTTTGGTTTGTTTGTTTGTGTATGTGTGTGTGTGTGTTTTTTTTTTTTTTTTTTTTTCCTGGAAGCGGTGTTCTTGTGTCCTATCAGTAAATGTTATACTCTTCGAAGCTATTCACTAACCCCCCACACTCTGTTTCCGCGACCAGGAAACACGTTCACATATCATCGTCTAACTCAAGAACCGTGATAGGTAAAGACATGGGAGTTTCTTTAAAATAAACTTTGGACTTGCCTTCCAGTTTCGTCCACAGCATGTTTTTGTCTATCTTCAACAAAACGAAAGTTTGTAGCATGTTGAAATCTGAATGTTGTTAGAACAGAATAAAGCATAAATGGCTATCATTTAAAATTATTTTCCACATACTTATAATATAAAATTGAAATATAAAATAACCATATTCTTCATGAAAAATATATAAATATAATTGTAAAAATGTAGCCTTTATGTCTCCTCGAACTCCAGTTATCGTTATACAAAGATGACATCTATATTTGTTAGAAACGAATCTCCCATATTCTGTTCATTTCCTTTCGCTTTCCTGTTGTAGAGAACGGAGCTTGCTTTTAAGTTGGTATTTGTGTTCGCGCATTTTCTCTTTCCTGGGATTGGACGTTCAATTGAACGAAGCGTCTGCTTTAACCAGTGGGATGGCATTTGAGCAATAGCGGTGTCCACGTCACTGCAGGGATAATTCTCGGGCACTGTAGGTTATATCATCTAAGGATAAAGGATAGGTATTCAGTTATTGTCAGATAAATTATTTATGATTCTTATAATAATATAGATGACAGAAACTTAATTTTCAGTAATCATGTGTTTTTATCTGCCGTATATATCATAAATACTTATAAATCTGTACAAAAAAAAAAAAAAAAAAAAAAGCTCACAGATGACGAGAAGAACCCTAAGACAAGGGAAGCGGGGAAAGGTCAACGACATGGTCAAGTCCATTTTCGGTTTTTGAGGTGTGGTCTATACTTAGATGTCGTCTGCTACTCCGGGTAAAGTTATATGTGTGCTATTCCGTGGTGTCATTTGAAACCCCCGTGCGAAAAGTGGGCGAACCCATACCTACGTCACACTATTTCTGCTAGGGTTCTTCTTGTCATCTGTGAACTGCACTTGTATTGACCTCTAATAGAACTGACCCATGCGGCTTTCTTCTAGGCGAGAAGAAAAAATGTGCTATATGGTGATGCTATATATTAGATATTCATGGTATTGAAGATGATTATTTTGTACGTATTGAGTCTTCCTCATTCCAGTGCTACAATGCAATGATCTTTTTTAATTCAGGATTTTTAAAAAAAAATAAAAACAAAATTAAGAAACCGATTATAGATGAAAACAGACAGAAAAACATGACTTCAGTACTCCGTAAACTTGTTTTTAAAATCTCATTGTTATTTCTTTATTGTCACAATTTTTTTCCGAGATAAGATTGAAAGTTACTTGTGTTGCAGTGAAAAAATATTGATGACAGGTTAATACAAAATTTCTTAATTGGATTTGATGGGAAGGAGTGTCATAGATATTAAGTTTGTTATAATTTCGGTTTTGTTAACTACATTAATACTTAAATTTTTCATACTTCATACAGTTTCATGTGGCCTTGGATTGCGTAGGAGCTAACTCTCTAGTGTTTGATTGGAGCAGTCCCGGATTCGACTCCTGATGAGAACACACGGTCAGAAAGATGTGAACGCCTTTTCGGGCCAGCTATCCTGAATAATGTTTTTCTTGGTTTTCCTCATCACATCGGACAAATGTCAGGATGGCAACACTGGGAGAAAGGAAAACAGTTTGTGCGCGAGAGACTGATATACTACCTGCGATATTGGTCGGTTTGCTATGATCGTTACATTAAACTAAAACATGGAAATATTTGATAATTCCTCTGTTCTAACTACAATGAATACTTAGAACAATCCTTCAAAATTGCGTAATTCACAAGATGAACTTGCTTATTCAGAAGAGGAGAGGGTCTACGGGCCATAAGTCACGACGGACACGCCTGCATTGCAGGTATTGCAGCCCCTAACGTTACGCCAATGGATTATGGATTATTATAGCGAACTACTTCCTTAGTATCGATAAAATCTTTAGCCCTTAACCTTAGGAAGAGCGCCCTCCCATTTCTATATGTTACTCCACAAAAAGTCTTTTTTGTAGTGAATTACATAAAATCATTGTTTTCATTCATTTCTTACTGTTATTATAAATAGTCAGGGATGAAAGTGAAGGGGAACGTGAGAGGAAATTATCCAAAAATTATATATGACGTCCCTCCAGTTTCTAAAAGTTACAATGGGCAATGATAGGCACTGGGGACGGCGTGATGTAATCCGCCTCCTACCTTTTCAGACCCACTTTTACCCCTGCAAATAGTACGTGTGTCACTGTTAGGAATATATGGGTCAGAAATCAAACAACAATACATACAATCTGCTTTAGAACAGTGTATATTTATAATAGAAAGTACATAAATAAAAAGTAATCTTACATCAGATTGGCAAAAAACGGCAATTTTTAGCGCCAGAAAAACTAGTTTTTTCGATTTACTCGAAGACATTAAAATTTATGTTTCGTCATTTTGTTCAGCCCCTATGCAATTTATGGATAGATATATGTCTTATCTTTTGATAATGTAGTTAGACAAACATTAAATTGCGTACACTTCAGGATCACTTTCATCTTAATATATGACGTGGTTATGTTACATTAGTAATATCTAAGGCGTTTCCATTTACCGAAACTCCTTTACATAAAATATTTATTATGTCTGTCCGTACGTCCGGGAGACGCAAGAATCCCAAAGAAGGATCATCATCAATTTTGCCAAGAAGGAGAGGAAAAGTTATGATTGAATTCGTTGTTGGAAACGATATTGAAAACGGGTCTGGTAGAAAAATCCCGTTTTCTGGTTTTAACGTTGATTATTATAGAGCAAAAATGGTAACAGGTAGCGAGAAGCGATTTCCTGTAATTCATTTATCTGTCTAAAGTAAATATTTCATCTCCATCCTTAACTCTTTACTAATACCAGAAGAGACGGAAATCCACTACAGCTTCCTGTTTCACTGGGCATATTCGTGGGACACTACAGCTTCCGGTTTCACTGGGCATATTCGTGGGACACTACAGCTTCCGGTTTCACTGGGCATATTCGTGGGACACTACAGCTTCCGGTTTCACTGGGCATATTCGTGGGACATTACAGCTTCCGCTTTCACTGGGCATATTCGTGAGACACTACAGCTTCCGGTTTCACTGGGCATATTCGTGGGACGTTAAACTGAAACGTTTCGAAGATTTGCAGAGGCTGATGTACCCCGTGGACTAGCCCACCTCCATTTTTTTGAATGACAAAAATAATTTACGCTATTATTTATATATTTAAGTAAATTTAAAAAATACTCATGATATACCTATCATAGTCTGCGTTCTGGCTGCAGCCCCACGAGTTTTTACCTTCTAGATCCGTCCCTGAAGATTTGTTTAACTTAATGTGATCTATCTAATGCACAGTGAACAAAAATGGCAATCTAGCCGAAAAAAAGTACGAAAACTGTTTGTATGATTCGAACGTCCTACACCTTGTAATGATGTCACATATAATGGTCTTTATGTTTTCAATACCCGTGGTTACGAGAAATAATTAGAGGTACAATTGAGGAGGTGAGCGCAGCAGTGGTCTAACCTACATTTTTTTAAATGCAGAATAATCAAGTTAAAGTTAAACACATGTGTTTTTTGTACAATATACCTAAAGCAACCACAAGAGGTTGAATGTGTCATACATTGTATATATATATAGTAAAAAAAACATGTGTTTAAGTTTAACTTGATTTTTCTACAGTTTTAAAAATGCGGGTTAAACCACTGTTGCCGCTCACCCCCTCAATTAGAACCCTCCAATGTTGACCTTTCTGGTTGGGTGTTTTAAATACTTTTTACCACCTGCGTGTCAATGTTGTTTTCGAATGTATATGGAGCACGAAACTACGTGAAAGAATACATTTTCTAGTGTTATTATTTCTCATACATATATTTACTTTAAATGTAGCTCATATACGGTCACCACACTTAGCTTTAGTGTCTACAACATGCGTCAACTCCGTATCCCGTGAAATAAATCTATAAAACGAAGCTTCTCTGTCTTCATATAGTTATAATTCGAATGGCACTGTGAAAGTTACACAATTATTTCGCGGAAGTGTTCACTTTTAAGTTGTAGAAATAAATATTTGTCCCTAACTGTCCCTTTTTCTTGTATTTTGTTGGGATAGTTATTTTAAACAGGTACTACTTAAACTAACTTTACACACTTGCTAGTGAACACCAATGATTGACTTAACTAATTCCACACTACTTCAAATCTTTAATGTATCAATAAATCTCTGTATACATCAACGTACTCTATTGCAACTACAAAGGTTCAGAGATCCATACACTTACACAAGTTTATCTTGTCTTCCTTTTAAATATCCAGTTACTCTAACTTCCTCCTTTATACATACATATTCCACCTAAGTGAATCACCACTGATAAACAATAAACTTAGCCACTTATGGCTACTATCTAACATTTAAATAAACTCAGCCACTTCTGGCTCATTTCCGACATACACACAAATTACACGTTGATTATCTTCCGTAGTAGCATTTTTCTTTTGTTCCTCCAAAACTTACCAACACCTTGTCCGATATTTTTAAACAGGGTCCAAGCATACTCACTAAACCCTAACATATTTGTTTCCAGATGCAGCAATCCGCACTATGATGAAAGTTCCGGTGACACATCGCGAGGTGTTCAACTTGCTACAGAACAACACAGAGGCCAAGGGTACGCTTGCAACTTATGTCTGTAATACCTACCATACACTGACGTATTTTTCCGCCGTAGCCATAAAATTTCTTGCGTTAGTCTTGTTAGCAGCTGTCAATACGTTAGTGTATGGGACCTGGCGTACGTTTACGTACCGAATTTTTATACGCTTGAAAAGTCTGGCTGCTTTTAACTTCGAGCGTAAATACGGCGCGTAAAAACGGCTCAGATGAAAGGGTTTTCGAGCAGCAGGTGGTCTCTTGCCCTTTCCACGGCCTCTGGTCTGGTCTTATTGTTTTCAGAAGAGAAAACCTGTTCTTGAGTTGTCCTCGCGAATCGTTGCTGAGGTTTGCTGGTAGACTCACCAGAAATCTTCATTCCAATCTAGTTTCAGTCTTTCTATACAATATATGATTTCGGCTAAATTAATATTTTCTATTGTACAAAACGAGATATTATTTCCTAATTAAAATTCATAATTAATTTTCAGTACATAGAGGAGTTGAGTTGAGTTGATTTTAGTTTAGCGTCCCTTTCAGCAGCGAGGCTATATGAGACGTGGACCTACTGATTAACGTGGAATCCGAACCACATGAGAGTACATAGAGGAAAAGGTATTTAAATCCAATACTTTCTAATTAGAATTCCCAAATGATGAGAGCTTCTCCGTGGCTATATGATCAGCGTAAGCTTCTCGGCGCAGGACATACTGTTCGATTCTCGGCAGAAGCTCACGCAGTTTAAATCTCACTTCTCATATAGCCTCGCTGTCTGAGAGGTCGCTAAATTCAAACCCAATCCAATCGAACATGATGTCTTTCGACTACGAATTTAACATTAAATTTAATATTTGACAATTACCCCCCCCCACACACACACACACATACACACACAGAGAGAGGTCAAGATGGTTATAAAAATGAAGTCACACCTTTAGAGTTGCTCATATTCTGATATGAAAAAAAGAAGTATAACATGAATTTTAATAGCATGTGACCAATTCCCGCCAAACTAAAAATGTCATGCTATTTAGAAAAGAGAGAGAAAGCAAGAGAAGGGAAAGAAGGTTAGGGCAACCAACAGTAGAGTACGCAGGAATTTATTTCGGAAGCTGTCCAAACTCAATATGAGGGTATTTTATATTAAAATTTCTAAAATTGTCCCTAAAATTAGGCTAAATTTACACAAAAGTCGAAATTTCGGGGAGGAAGGGTCCGGACACCCAAGACCCACCCCCTGCGTACGTCCCTGGCAACCAACATAAAATGTTACTTCCAGACATACTTTCTCGTTCACTTGGTTCTCTCCGGTCGAATATGAATAAAAATGTCCCCAGTAGCAAAGATAAATTACATTTCACTCTTATGAAGAACACTCCTTCACCAAATAATGTTCAAATTCAGCATTCTGATATTTTATTCTGTTCCACGCTACCCGTACAATATTTTTGAAAGAAATCACTACCAGCATAGAGGCTACATGTACCTACTAGGTATATTTAAGAATAAAAAGTAATAATCCTGACCTTCAATAAGATATTATCTCGATATCTGCCTGATAAAACAGCAAAAAATTGCGTTTGACTATCGAAATTCAGTGAAAATTTTTTGCTATTTCGACCACCTGCTGCTTGTTATTTTAAGTACTTTCTCAATTTTACAAGAACTTGTAACAAAATAGGTTCAGAAAGTCACTATTTTTCTCCCCGTGATCTTAACATTACTCGTGAAAAAGAAAATGTGAGAAACCGCAATACATGGCCTAATGTTTCTTTCTTTGTGAATTATTTCACACCTCAGATTGTATCCTCGTCGCCAAAAGTGCCTTTACATCGCCGTGACGGGTATGTGACCGCGCAGTACTCTAAGGAAGGGATGATTGCATAAGAAATTGTGATTAATTTTGAAGAGTTTTTATTTTGACTAGGGAAATAACGTAGGTATAGGGACTAAAGACATAAATTAGAAGCATCACCGCACTGTCCTCTCTAAAAAATATTCGTATTCTCAGTTTTTCAATTTACTGTCTTATATGGTAAGTTAATAACTGCTAACAACTACTACTAGAGCTTTTCACTCTTCAGGACTTTACTACGACATGTTCGCAGGGCACTTTTCTAAGTCCTAAATGTGTGCGTGAATTATTTCATTCCTCTCACTGTAATTATTTGAGAATGGAAACTGATTACGCTGAACGTGAATATGTTTCGCTGTCGTAAAGCAAGGACCGTAATAAATATAGATAAGGTTCTTATTATTATACAAAACACAGAAGTATTTATTCCGTATATAGAACAATATAATACAGTAACTAAGAAACATCATAATCATTTTTCCAACGGGGGGGAGGGCAAAATACCGATATCGTGATTTTCATTTTATTGCCCTATATATGTTAATTTAAAATCCATAACATTAATATTGATAGCGTATATCGTCTTTCGCCGCTGTAGCCCATTAGTCAGAACATTCATCTCCAGACATGATGTTGAGAGAATAGAAAGAAAGATATATGAACAGTGGTGTAATTAATTTTACTGCGTCCTGGATCGATCGATCATTGATTTACTCATACTCCACCAGGCCACTTATCCCAGGTATTTCAGCTGCTGCCTTATATATAGGGTTCCATGTCTGAAGGGCAGACAAAAGGGCAAACACAGAAAGGCCCGACAAAAGGGACCCGCTACAAAAGGGCCCGACCAAAAAGGCCCCGCGTCAAAAGTGCCCGGGTGAAGAGGTCTCCGCAACAAAATGGCCTGAGACAAAAGGACCCGAATCAAAACGTCCCTCATAAAAAGGGCCCTGGAAAAAAGGATCACACAAAAAAGAACCCGAGTCAAAAAGCTCTGCGTCAAAAGGGCCCGTGTCAAAAATGGGCCACGCTACAAAAGAGTCCGAGTGAGCCATGCATCAAAAGGGACCAAGCTAAAAGGTCTCCGCAACAAAAGGGCCCGAGTCAAAAGGGGTCGAATCAAAACGACCTATATCTAAAGGGCTGGGTCAAAAGGGTCCCAAGACAAAAGTGTCCTAATAAAAAGGGAACTGCCTCAAACAAGCCCGGGTAAAGGGGGCCACGCTACAAAATGGCCCGAGTCAAAACGGCTCCGCGTCAAAAGTGCCCGGGTGAAAGGTCTCCGCAACAAAAAGACCTGAGTCAAATGGGCCCGAATCGAAACGTCCCTTATAAAAAGGGCTCTGGACAAAAGGGTCCTACAACAAAATGACCCGAGTCAAAAGGTCCTGTGTCAAACGGGCCCGGGTCAAAAATGGGCGTCGCTACAAAAGGGCCCAGTCAAACGGGCCCGAATCAAAACGCCCCTTGTAAAAAGTCTCTGGCCAAAAGGTTCCCACAACAAAAGGACCCGAGTCAAAAGGTCCTGTGTCAAACATGCCCGGGTCAAAAATGGGCATCGCTACAAAAGGGCTCAGTCAAACGGCCCCGCATCAAAAGGGCCAGGTTCAAAAGGTCTCCGCAAAAGAGGGTCCGAATCATATCACCTTTCATCAAAAGGACCTGGGTCAAAAGAGTCCGCGACAAATGGGCCTTGCGTCAAACGGGCCCTGGTCAAAATTGCCCCGCTACAAAAGACCCGAGTCAAAACTGCCCCACGTCAAAAAGGTCCGGGTCAAAAGGTCTTCGCAACAAAAGGGCACAAGTCAAAAGTGGTCCCGCTAAAAAAGGCCACGAGTCAAAAGGGACCCGCGACCAAAGGGCTCGGGTCAGAGGTCTCAGCAACAAATGGGCAAGAGTCAAAAGGGCTAGGGTGAAGCATCTCAGCAACAGAAGGGTAGGAGTCAAAAGGGCTCGAATCAAAACGACCCTCATCAAAACAGCCGGGTCGAAAAGGGTCTTACACCAAAAGAGCCCGAGTCAAAAGGGACCTGCCTCAAACGAGTTCGGGTTAAAAGGGGTTCCGCTACAAAAGGACCCGAGTCAAAACGGTCAAAAGGTCCTGGGTCAAAAGATCTCGGCAACGAAAGGGCCTCAGTCAAATGGGCCCGAATCAGAACGCCCTTCATAAAAAAGGGTCGAGTTAAAATGGTTCCAGGACAAAAGGACCTGAGTCAAAAGGCCCTGCGTCAAAAAGGCCCGTGTCAAAAAGGGGCCCCGCTACAAAAGGGCAAGAGTCAAACGGACCTGCGTCAAATGGGCCGATTAAATGTCTTCGCAACAAACAGGCCTGAGTCAAAAGGCCCGAATCAAAACGCCCCTCATCAAAAGAGCCCAGGTCAGAAGAGTCCCACGACAAAAGATCTCGAATCGCAAGGGCTCGGCGTAAAACG
The DNA here is from genome assembly GCF_964235325.1 of Thermobia domestica. Taxonomy (NCBI): domain Eukaryota; kingdom Metazoa; phylum Arthropoda; class Insecta; order Zygentoma; family Lepismatidae; genus Thermobia; species Thermobia domestica. The sequence continues at coordinate 91,906,393 of NC_137469.1, forward strand.
GGCCCAGGTAAAATGGGGCTCCACTACAAAAAGCCCAAGTCAAACGGCCCGGTGTCAGAAGGGCCTGGGCCAAAGTCTACGCAACAAAAGGGCCCGAGTCAAAAGAGGGAGAATCAAAACGCCCTTCATCAAAAGGGCCTCGGTCAAAATAGTCCCAGGACAAAAGGGTCCGAGTCAAAAGGGCCCTGCGTCAAACGGACCCGGGTCAAAAGTGGTCCCGCTACAAAATGTCTGAGTCAAAACATCCCCCGTCGAAAGGGCCCAGGTAAAAGGTCTCCGCGAAAAAAGGGCTCGAGTCATAAAGGCGCTGCGTCAAAAGAGCCTGGGTCAAAAGGGTTCTGCGACAAAATGGCCCGAGTCAAAAGGGAACTACGTCAAACGGGCCCTGGTTAAAGGGGCACCGCTACAAAAGGGCACGGGTTAAAACGGCCAGGCGTCAGCCGGGCCTGAGTCAAAAGTTCCTCGCGTCAAAGTGACACAATTCAGAAAGGTGCCGCATCAAAAGGGCCCGGTAAATTCTGTTTCACGGGTAAAAAGCTTTAGATCAAAGGAAGATTGGAGATCAAGCATGCACAAGGGGTTTGTGTCCTCGTAGTAAATTGAAGTGTTTGAGCAAAAGAAGGAAATATATCTGTGGTTATTAATAACAAAAAGGAAATTTGAATGGTGATATTAGTTTTGTTTGCTTATTGATTGGTTTGCAAAAATCGCTTTCGCTTAAGTCGTTCTCCATGAAAGTTTGCTTGCACTCCCGTCATAGGCGGACTGGGTGTATTAGGGCCTAGGCCGCGGTTACCGTGGAGGGCTCTCAGAATATAATATCAATTTCTAAAATATTGTACAATCAGTGGCGCAACCAGCTATGAGCTCGGGGACTCATGCCTCCCCGAAACAAACCTGATCTATCTTATACAGCCGCGCTGCAGACAAATTTCGGTGAAATTTCAAAATAGATCAATGCATAATTGAATATTGAATTAAATCAAAGCACTGTCGAAAGAGAAATATACAGAGAAAACGGGTTGTCTAAAAAGTCCTCTTGACTTAGGATAACTTTGTTATTATCAGAGTTACAACAAAATGTAAGAGGAGATACCGTCTTCAAATAAAGTTTTTAATAGACAGTAACTTCATTCATTTATGTGCTGGGTCCAGGTAAATGGTAACGTTGCATTTTCATGTAACATTATGCGCATATAGAGCGTACAGCCCAAACGGCTTGTTCGATTTGAAAAATTCTTGCACTTTAGATTGAAAACATTATATTTGGAAACGGTTTCCCCTCTTACATTTTGTTGTAACTCTGATAATAAGAGAGTTACCGTATGTCATGGGACTTTTGAGACACTCTGTATAGTAGCTGAAACACTAAACAAATAGTAGCCAACAGCTTTTTACTATGGAAAGAACAGAACAGCTTACTGAAAATTGTAACAAACAACTAATAATAACTTTTGACTCTGGAATGAACACGACGTTTTACTGAAAATGCGAAACACTGCTGAACAACTAAAAAACTAATAATTTTAAAACGTTAAGATTCTTTTCAGTTCAGATAATGAATGGCAGAGTTCCTGAATAACTTCGTTCACAGACACTAAATTTAACATATCTCTTTCCATTTTCATTAGTAAAAATGTGTCCAAAATGTCTTCACACAAATTAGCTCTAAGATTTGTTTGCTCTCTAACTTTAACTTTGAGAAGCACCTTTCACATGTCACTTGTATGCATGGTAGAGACAACGCATGTTTGTATGCAATGTATAAGTTATTAAAACAACTAGACTGACAGAAATTGGTACAAAATTTTCCCTGCACATGACAAAAAATTTTTACGCAAGTTGTTTGCAGCATCATTATCACTCTTGCCGTGAATTCCGTCCAAAATGTTTAATCTCTTATAGCATGCTCAGATGCATAATCATCATCATCTTCTATGGATTCAGGGGCATCATTCTCTTCAGGATCATCAAAAACCACAACGTTTTGTGACAGAATATACGACAAAGAACTGCTGGAGATCTTTGTATGTTTCCTCCTATTTTATATTTAGTTTTTTCGCAAGAACTCTGAAAGCTCCTGCAGACACACCATTCTTCCCGATTTCCGAAAAGTGCTTGGGATCCAGCGTTTGGAGTTCATTTGGCTGCTGAAATCTATCACTGACACATGTAACAGCTGTATTCAGAATTTTCGTTGAAGTTTTTTATTCTGAATAAATCATTTTCACTTATATTTAAGTTCTTTCCCAGTTCAACTACCGCAAGCTCTCCTGACATTTTCTTCTTCTTTAAGATTCTTTTGGGCGGAAAGTCTTTTTCCATTGCTATCTCTACACCAGATTGCACAAGCTGTTGTTTTTTCACATAAAATATTTTTATATTTTCGTAAAGCTTAAACCTCTATTTTCCTCTATTTTCTTCTGAAGCTACTGCAGCAAGTTGTCTACAAGTCTCCAGGTTGTACGATAGTCCAATCCGTGAGACTGCAGGTATTTTGAAACATGCTTCGTTTCTGTAAACAAGTCCTGAAACACAGAGCGCATCATTACAGTGTTCGTCTTGGCTTCATGTTTCGTAGCGAAATTTGTTAGTGTCGACTATCGCATTCAGTGCCTTGTTTTTGCTCCACAATCGTGTTGCACCAACTTGTTGAACTTTTCGTAGTTGGTCATGTTCCTCGTGGCTTGCATCAATCATTTTCTTCCAAACATTCTTTCTTTTGTAGTATTCAGACAGAACATGGTACTGGTTTCAACCACACCAAATAAGTTTGCAGCTTCAGGGATCTACTCAGTCAAATTTGTCATAGCCAAATTAAGAGCATGAGCCATGCATTGGGTGTAAATGATTTCAGGATTATCCTTCTCCAGTAATGCTTTGACTCCTTTATAGCATCCACTCAAGTTAGCAGCTCCATCAAAAGAGCAACTTACAATATCAGAGATCAAAACATTGTTGGCACAAAGTACTCTTTTGTTTTCATTTTAAGTTCCTTGTCTTATAGTGTCACTCTTTACAACAACTGCTAACAGCCGCCCAAATACTTGACCGCTTATAACGCAGAGAATTACTATAGTAAGCTGATTCAGCACTGAAACATCTTAAATAGAATCAACCATTATGCTGAAAATGCCCGCTTTCTTGCCGTCTTCCACTGTTTTCTCCTGCAATTTTGTAAACGTTTTTGATAGAAAATAATTTTTTTAAAAAAATACGCCGTTTTTCCATTTTTGAGTTATCAAATATAGACCTACAAGATGTATTGACATCCATAAAGGACCAATCAGCCTATGGTTAAATATGGACCCAGCTACAAACCAGACCCCAGTCTTCAACGATGAAAGGGCCCCATCTGCCCAACATAATGAAAAAAGTTCCAGGTCCCAACAGCTCAACATGAAGAAAGTGCCAAGGAGCCCAACTGCTCAATGAAATGAAAGAAGGTCCCCAACTGCCCAATATAATGAATAAAGGACTCAGGGCCACAACTGCTTAATGTAATGTAAGAAGGTCCCAACTGTCCAATATATTGAAAGAAGGGTCCAAGGCCCCAGGTACCAACTAAATCACAGTTTCTGATAATAAAAGACCATAGTGAAAGATGGACCTAGCCACAAATCCAGTAACAAAAGGACCTTATTGAAAAAGATAACTTACTGATTGATGAAAGGATAGAAGAGGAGTGTGTGTTGGCAGCATAATAACAGTGATCTACCGAATTATTTAGTTTCTTTCTGTTTTAGCTTTTCTCTCTTTCTTTATTGTTTCATTTTTTGAGAGGGCCTAGGCCGCGATTGCGGCCTAACGGCTCTGGCCATTCTGCCCCTGATTCCTGTTTTTCTGAGTTTGTATTCTCGTGACATAGCCCAATCAAACTTTATCTATTGCTGATTTTCCCTTTACTTGTAAAATTTCATTTCTAGCCCTGGATCAAAGTATAGTATGAAAAATATTCTGTGGGAAAGATTAGTTTAATTTTACTGTGAGAATACATATGTGGATCTGCATACAGGGTTAGTGAAAAGTATTGGGACAGAACAATAATAACGACATGCGCGGACGGAGGAAAAATAAATGTTACAAATGGTATTATTGCAAAACCTCCATTGATTTGGAATGTGGCCACCATGGAAGGCATCTTAAATTCCGCCATATTGCATATCACACAATATTGTTTTAAATGTAAAAGGTTATGATTTTACACTTCAACTTAGGCTTGAATATTCCCACAATGAGAATGTGAACTCATTTATTACACATCATTTGTTTGAGACAGAGTGTGCTATGTTTGACATATGTATCTAATAGAAAAAATGTATCATGATAGAGTAGTAACAAAGAGATGCATAGACAGAGGAAAAGCAAATGTTACAATTTGGCATTGGTGTAGAAACTGCGTTAAATGATTTAGTATACATCATAGTAGCCATCTTGAATTCCGCATATTGTATACCACACAATATTTTTTTTTAAAAAAGGAGGTATGTGTTGAGTTTTGATTTTGAGTTTAACGCAGTGGCAAGGCCTGAGGGGAGACATGGTAGACAGCCTCTACCCTTTAGAATGTTATATGTATTAAGCCATTAAGCCTAAATTACTAACTTAAAATTTTGCAATTTAGATTCTGAACTTAAAATTTCCTATAATTTATTCTGAGCTTTTTTTAATGCTTGCGTATGAAAGACAGAAATCAATGGATCTCGCGAAACCTTGAACATTATTCCTATAGAAGCGTAGGAGAAACAAACAACCACGTGCGAAGTCCAAAGACTCGTGCTATGTAGTACAGTGAAACCTCTCTAAAGCGGACAGCCATGGGGAATCAAAAATTATCCGCTATAGAGAGGTGTCCGCCTTAGAGAGGTTTCAATATTTTATGACGTAAATTAGTTAACAAGGTAATACACAATTATAAAACAAATATTTTTGCATGAATCATGTATTTACGAATATTACAAAAATGCCTGAATTATCCTCCGCCACCCAATACTCTATGTTCAAGGCACAACATGGAAATAAGATGATATAGTTCTCTGCTCTTTACACTTGCTACTACTTACTACATTTTCGGTATGTTGTTTTAATTTGTGAGTTAATTGCAGTCCAGTAGTGTCTTTTTTCAGACAATATATGTACCCGCGAGCCAAAAATACAAAACTTGTCTTCTGCTTGCTTACAGATTCTAGCGGAACAGTACTATAACGTGTCATCCCAAATTGTGGGTAACTGTCAAACACTTTTCTGTCTAAAACAGTTTGGGTGGGAGTGGATGTAAGCAAAGGACATGAGAGTGTTGTTAAACAGAGATTTCGTCTGGGTTGCTGAGCAGCCAGTTGAGAGGCAAAATGTCACAATGCTTCCTTGATGACACATGTATGAATTACTAAAAATGTATTTTTACTGCACTTTCCAACTTGTTTCTAGAGAAAGTGTCCGTAAGACAGGAAAGACTGTCCGTGTCCGTACTAGAGAGTGTCCGCTTTAGAGAGGTTTATCAATATGTTTTTTCCCATTACAGTGTTTGGTGATTAAAAAATATGTCCGTTACGGGAAGTGTTCGTTGGTAGAGGTTTCACTGTAGTACTTGCGAAAAGACAGTTGCTGTTCTGACTACGTTTACAGGGGTACCTATCTTCATTTTAAGCTGGATTTGTGACAGAAACAGACCGCTATTTCTTCTTATTTGTTTTTATTTTAAACCATCTTTCGAGCTCCCTCTATAAAATGTTAAATTGTTGTATCCTTGAAGAACATTAGTGTATATATATATATATATTGTTCCTACATGTCTCCAACATCAGAATAAAAAAAAGAAGACTCCCTAACGAAAAGTTTAGATGTATTGGCAATTCTATCACTTTTATATTTTTCGCGAGAGCGACCAGTATTTTTACATGTCCCGGTGAAGGCCCCCCCCCCCTGGTTCAAATTTTGAAAACGAGAAACCTTTTTGCCTTGGTCTGGGGCCTTTACCCGTGACCAAATTTTGGTAACTCGGTCCACTCATCTGGTCCGCTGGCGCACACAGACACAAAGATATTTAGATAGACACACAAAGAAACTCTACTTTACTTATATTAGATTCTTCGCTCAATAATTGTGCAGATGAAAGATTTGAAAAATACAAAAATCTATACAGCAAACTGAATGACTTGATATCCACCTTTCCTAATACTTTTTGCTCAGATCAGCTTAAAAATGAACTTATCAACATATGTCCCGATAGAACAAACACATTTCTCTTCCTGAATACTTGAAATATATTCTCAGTAATAAATTTCAAAGCGTATATCAGGAAACAACAAAGCTGCTGAATATGGTGTTGAGCATTCCATCAACTCCAGTATTTTGTAAACATTCAATGAATGCCCTGAAAAGAGTGTAACTTACTTAACAAACAGCATGACAAACTTTCTGAATTACGGACGCTTACAATAAAGAACTTGGTATAGAAGCTTTGTAGGAACCTGAATTCAAAAAAAAAAAAAAAAAAAAAAAAAGAGTTATTAATGTTTTGGCCGAAATGAAGAATAGGGTATAAAGCTCATTCACAAAACTGTAAGGTATTAGTTAAGGTATTTGGTATTAGGTATTAAGTTAGGTGTTGTAAGGTGTTTGGTTTTTTACTTCTATCGTTTTTTTTTTTTTTGTTCACTTTACAGTTCATTTCTAAGGTATTTAGAAATGACTATCCCTAAGGAGGGTATGGGGAAGTAATGCCCCCATTTCTTGCAAATGAGATACCATTCAGAAATCTATGCTTCGAAAAAAAAATATTCACCAAATTTCACTAATTATAAAATTTTATACTTAAAGGAAGAGAGTAAACATATGCCTTACAAATACAAATATACAGCGAAACCTTTCTATGCTGGCCAACATTGGTTCCATTGAAAAGTGGCTAACTTACAAAAAATAAGTGTGATTCGTGTATTTTTAGAATAGGATTTCTAGTATTACTTGGTTGTTAATAAGCAATGGCACGGCAGCTACTTTAAAATAATGTATATAGATTAATCATTTAACTACTTTTTGTTAATGAGCTACAAGTGTTTTCCTCGGAGCAAAATATGTTTTGAGAAATGTTAAGGGAATTCATATTTCAAAACCTCCACTACCTTTTGACAAGAAATCATGTGCCAATAGTTGAGAATTGAGATGGTTAGCTTTAGCCTTGAGAATTTCCCAAAATTACTAAAGCTCCCCACTGATGAACGGAGCTGATAGGCTATAGCTAATGATTTTACCAAAACAGATAGGGTAAACAAATACGTGCAATCATTTCCGGAATTCCTGTACGTACTTTTTCTTATTCATATCTTCCTTCCCCAACCCTTTATCAGGGTAGTGTTCTAGCCTTTGACTTCCAAGAACAAATCGTGGGAATCTATGCTTCTTTGTCTCCACTTACAAATACAGAACATCTGCTTCGCGTATGGGAATACGAAAGAGTTAAGAAATACGACAAAATGGTACTTTGCGTGGCCAAGATATGCAGGTAAATTTATCATTATCATCATAGGGTAAACATTGTTTCAATGTGGCCAACTTCCAAGATAGACAGGTGGCCAAGTTGACAGATTTTACTATATATATATATATATATATATATATATATATATATATATATATATATACAGGGTGGGCCATTTTAATTAATCCACGGAAATATCTGAAAAATGATAAAACATAGAAGAAATTTTTGAAGTACACGTTATATATTGCTAAGGGGGAAAACCAATTCCGACAAAAGTACGCCTCCCCGCCCCCCGTAAATGGGGGTAACGGGGGGTAACTTTGAAATGTCAAATGGGAACATGGGTCGAGTAATACCTCGTTCGAAAGGTCTTGGAAAACTAAGTAACGCTGTACCAAAAGATGTTTCATATTGTGCACCAGTTTCAAAATGGCCGCCATGATATGGTTCGGAAACTCCAGTACCCGCAGTATGAAAACCATGGAACGTAAATGAGTGGAACAAAATTGAAATACGTAAATATCATCGGGCATATCGAATGGTGTGATCCCTGTGATCCCAGTGGCCTCCCTAAAGGGGTCTTGGGGGCTAACTTCAAAATTTCAAATAGTAACATGAGTCGAGTGGTACTTCGTTCGATAAATCTTGCAAAATCTAACATATTGCAGAAGAAAGCGATTGATGTGAAATGGCAGTGTTCTCAAAAGGCCGCCGAAACATAGTATCCGTGTCAGAGAAAAGGTTTAGTACCCGTAGTATGAAAGCGATTGGATATAAATCAACAGAAGAAAAACTGGAGTAGCTAACTGACCTAACGCATATCGAGAGGTGTTGTCGGGGTGACTCCAAGGGCCAACTGAAAGGTATCCGGGGCCAACTTGAAAATTTCAAATAGCAGCTTGAAGCGAGTAACATAACGTTACATAGACTAATATCAAACAGCTTCTGTAAGAAAATTTTCGACATGAGACACCGTTTTCAAAATGATCGCAAAGACATGGTGACTGTGTCTAAGAAAACGTCTAGGGCCCATAGTATGAATACGGTTAGACATAAATGAAAATAACGAAAATTAAATAGAAAAACCACGGAGGCGTTCCAAGGCTCGAGAATAATACAACAGAGATAAAAATATTAGAGTAAAATTGCCATAATGTATAGAGAGAAATCCAAGTCCTGCAAAATAATCTCTCTCTGCGCTCTGTATGTGGGTGGGGTGGAAAGTAACAGTGAAAGTTCAAACGAGAACTCTACTTTAATTCGTAAATTAATAATAATCGTAACCTTACAAATAGGTATAGTGTGGTTGAAACATTTGTTTGTAAGGATGACGCTGTAGTGACTAAAAAAAACAGAAACTTTTATGCAATGCGTGCTGGTTATTCAAAAAGCATTTCGCGGATATACGTACACACCGTGTCGTCCTTCAAGCTCACAATATGACATGAATGCTAATACTTAATGAAAATGTAACTGTGGCCATCCGCGTTAACTTAGTGCACCAATTCTCTAACCATGAAATCTGCCTTCCAAACAGCATTGGGTAGGTCAAGCGTACGCCCGAACCGTTGTCCGGTCGGACATTGAAATTTTGAAGTTAGCCCACAAGACCCCTTCAGGGAGGCCGCTGGGATCACAGGGATTACATCATTCGATATGCCCTATGATATTTACGTATTTCAATTTTGTTCCATTCATTTACCTTCCATGGTTTTCATACTACGGGTACTGGAGTTTCCGAACCATATCATGGCGGCCATTTTGAAACTGGTGCACAATATGAAACATCTTTTGGTACAGCGTTACTTAGTTTTCCAAGACCTTTCGAACGAGGTATTACTCGACCCATGTTCCCATTTGACATTTCAAAATTACCCCCCGTTACCCCCATTTACGGGGGGCGGGGAGGGGTACTTTTGTCGGAATTGGTTTTCCCCCTTAGCAATATATAACGTGTACTTCAAAAATTTCTTCTATGTTTTATCATTTTTCAGATATTTTCGTGGATTAATTAAAATGGCCCACCCTGTATATATATATATATATATATATATATATATATATATATATATATATACATTGTGGCCCATTTTAATCTTTCCACGGAAATATCTCAAGAACGGTTGAACATAAATAAACTGAACAAAAACTCAAATAAGAAATACCATGGGGCAAATCGAATGATGATATCAGGGTGCCCCCAGGGCCACTCTTCAAGTGGGCCCGAGGCCAACTTAAAAATTTTAAATGGAAACATGGGGCGAGTGACACTTCCTTCCATAGATCTTTAAAAACTAAAAAACGATGTGGCAAACGGTTTTTCATATAGGTCACCGTATTCAAAATGACCGCCAAAATATGTTATCTATATCAGATAAACGTCCAGTATCACTAATATAAAAACGGTTGAAAATAATAGTGGATGAACAGAATAGAACTCCTATAGGAAATCACAGAGGGTATTATTCATTGCACGCCTCAAGAATGATCCTATGGAGAAAAAGATTATTAAAGTATAAGTGATAATGCTAAAGAGGAACTCTAATTCTTAGAAAATTATCTTTCCGATCTCCTTCCGTAAGGGGTGAAGCGGAAATGAATGGTAAAATTTCAAATGAGAACCCCCAAATTTACTTGCAATAGGTATGGTTTGTCTGAAACAGTTGGTTGAGTTGATTTTGGGTTTAATGTCTCGTTCAGCAGCGAGGCTATATGAGACGTGGACCTACTGATTAACGCGCAATCCAAACTACACGTGCTCCCGCCGGGAATCGGACCCGGGTCTCCCACGCCAAAGGCGCGTACGCTCACTGCTTAATCACGGAGGAGCTCCTGAAACACTTGGGGTGTACAAGTGACTGGTACTGTAATGAACCAATATTCTGCAGACGACTTTTGAGAAAACCAACGTTTCTACACATTTTTCTAAAATTACATTGTTCGACAAATTGGTTTCTCATTTCAGTTGATTCATTTTGCACAAATTGTTTCCTGCAATCAAAATGGAAGGTACCGTTTAACAAGAATTTTACCTACTATTTTCCATTACAGACATATATCTCATAAAAAACATGTAACAGATAATTTTGTTGTGTAGATACAATTTGCAAAAACTAAGGTGCTCGTTTGGAATTTTACCGTTCCTTCCCGTCCCCTTCACCCACTTATCGTTGGACCGTTTTCTAGGAATTAGATTTCCTCCTTTGCATTATGGCACCTTTACTCTAATCATCTACTCCGTTGCAACATTTTCGAACCGTGGAATGATAAATATCCTCTGTGATTTCCTATAGGAGTTTTATTCTGTTCATCCGTCATTATCTTCAACCGTTTTCATATTAGTGGTACTGGCCGTTTTATTTGATACAAGCAAGATGTCTTGGCGGCCATTTTGAAAACGGTGGCCCATATGAACAATCTTTTGTCACAACGCTGTTTAGTGTATGAAGACCTATATAAGTTGGGCCTGGGCTAAGATGAAAGGCGGCCCTGGAGGCACCGCGAAAACATTATTCGATTTGCCCCACGACTTTCCTATTTGAGTTTTTGTTTGGTTGATTTATGTTCAACCGTTTCCATATTAGTGCTACTGGACGTTTATGTGATACAGGTAACATATTTTGGCGGCCATTTTGAACACGGTGACCGATATGAAAAATCTTTTGCCACATCGCTTCTTAGTTTTTAAAGATCTATCGAATGAAGTCTCACTCGCCCCATGTTTCCATTTAATATTTTTAATTTAGCCCCAGGCCCGCTTGAAAAGCGGCTCTGGGGGAATCGCGACATCGCCGTTCGATTTGCCTCATGGTATTTCCTATTTGAGTTTTTGTTCAGTTTATTTATATTCAAACGATTTCGACATATTTCCGTGGAAAGACTAAAATGGGCCACCCTGTATATATAATGTGTGTGTCTACTCCGCCACTGATTTAACGTCCCGTTCAGCAGCGAGGCTATATGAAAAAAGGCATGTGTGTCACAACTTGATGCTAGAATCTTCCTACAAACTACGTTCATCGTCCGTTTCAAAAGCACCGTAGTCTACATTATTTATTATTTCCGTAATTTCTCGGGGCGAAAATACGCCACTATCATAAGAACCACGTCTTGTCGCGGTGGTATTCATAGCCAAAAGCTCAACTAAAAAGAAGAAGGAATAGTAAGCAAACTACAAGAGGGATGTGAAACAACCATACACACTTCCACTGGCTAATATAAAAGGGGAAAACAAAAATAGCTACATGTTTTTGCCTTTTGAATACTCATATCTTTTTGAGAATATATACTTGACACATGTCATTTAATCTACGCAATACGTGACCTGTGCGCATGAAGGTGAAAAATATTCGTGAAAAGTAAACAGAAGGGACTAGTTGTTGCTGCTGGAACTGACCTTGATAGGTATTGACTAAACGTCTTGTAACAAGAGGGCAACTAATTACCCATAGGTCTCTTGCAGCTATACAGCAAGCTGTGTGCGTTGTGTGTCACTCCCTCTCTAAGCCTGGTTGTGTTTGCTTTTCTTGCCTTGGGGCAAGGATTAAGAAGGCACCCTTGCACAACTTGGGGAATGGGACGGAGTAACATAAAATGATCGAAAGACGACCGATGTTAATATAGAGTTAATAGTTTCGAGCAGTGGCATATACTGGTTTGAAAGCATGGGCTACCACTGACCTTGTATATTATTATTATTATTAATGATGATAATAGAAAAAGTAATAATAATAATAATAATAATAACCATTAAATTTGCATAGCAATGAACAAAAAGTGGCTGTGTTTTTGTTTTGAGACCATTAATATTTTCCACCGTAAATGAAATTCCACCATACATTTGCGCAGTTGTCGTGAATTACATTCGTAAAACGTTAATTTTTAAAATTGTAGCTTCCATCAAAAGTCGCCTCTGTTACTGACGTTGGTTGTCATTCCTTAACAGTCTTCGCAAAAATTCTCAGAACGGTCACGCAGTAGCTCCGCTGAGATCCGAACGAGACAATTGTGTTTCCATTTGATATGTTATAACTAGATGAATTCCCAAGTTATACGTGCCACCGAGCGGAATATCGTGAGTTACAACATATTTTGTAATATAAAAGCTACAAAGCTGGCAGAATAGTTTGAACCGAGACATTTGTTCGGAAACAGTTTGGTAAATGGAAAACTCAGACAATACGTGTTCCATCATTTTCAACGACAAACATTTTTGGGGTAGAAACTTTGTCCCAGGTCCCCCGCAGGGTCCCAGACGGGGTCTAACTCAAAATTTTCAAATTGCAAGGGGGGTTAAGTGGCACATCATTTGAAAGCTGTTGTAAAATGAAAGAAAATGCAGAAAGTATCGACTCTCTACAACAACCCTGCGCAAAATGGCGATGTGTCAAAGTGTAAAACTCAAAGATTTTTCTATATGGGTCTTCCCCCCCCCCTGTTGGAAAAAATTCTGCGGGCGTTAGTGATTATGATGTTGCTTAGTTACTGTATTATATTGTTTTATACACGGAATAAATACTTCTGTGTTTTATATAATAATGAGAACGTTATTTACATTTATTACGGTTCTTGCTTTACGACAGCGAAACATATTCACGTTCAGCGTAATCAGTTTCCATTCCCAAATAATTACAGTGAGGCGAATGATATAATTCATGCACAGATTTAGGACTTAGGAAACATACCGTAGTAAATTCCTGAAGAGTGAAAAGCGCTAGTAGCAGTAATTAGCTCAGTCAGTCCCTATAGTTCCTTAGTGAATTACATAAATCTTACAGATGTTGTATCTCTTTCTTTCTCTTCTCTCTACATCATGTCTGGAGATTAGTGTTTGGACAAATAAGCTAAAGTGGGAATTTTAAAAAGTAAGGTGATCTACGCCATAAGTGACAGATGTTGTGATTTTTAACTTAACATATAAGGCAATAAATTGAAAAACAGAGATGACAGTGCACTGATGCTTGAAATCTGTGCCTTTACTCTCTATACCTACGTTATTTCCCTAGTCAAAATAAAACCTCTTCAAAATTAATCACAAATTCTTATGCAACCATCCCTTCCTTAGAGTACTGCGCAGTCACATACCCGTCACGGCGATGTAAAGGCACTTTTGGCAACGAGGATACATATATTTAAATTTAATAGACCTAATAATCCTATTTCACCATTAATGCTCACATACTAAGTCTAAATAGCACAATCATTGTACTGCTCGCTTTAGTGTGCTTGCTTTTCAGCCTAAAAGTTCTAGTTCAATCCAGGGTACCAGCTATGTTGAATATTTTTCAACATTTTATTATATCTCGTCATGATGGGGACTGTGCCAACACTTATTTGAAAAGCTTAAGTAGACTCAAAACAGAACATACCTAACACCAAAATTGAAATGACACCCATTTGCAGGAAACAGGATTACACTCATAATAGTTCATGTTAACTTGTAGTATGCCATTAAAGCATTTCTCAACTTTTGTGGTGTGGTTACTATCAATTCTTCCCAGATAAACGTTAACTTAAGGTCTATTACCACACAATATTAAATAACAATGAATATCTGACACTTAAATAATTTCTTTCACGAACAACTCAATCATTTTACTGAGCTCCTCTGTGGCTAAACGGTTAGCATGCGTGTCTTTGGCGTGGGAGATCCGGGTTCGCTTCCCGGTGGGAGCTCATGTGGTTCGGATTCCACGTTAATCAGTAGGTCTCGTCTCATATAGCCTCGCTGCTGAAAGGGACGTTAAATTCAAACTCAACTTAATCGTTTTATTATGTTTATAAGTAGCATGTCCATCAGTGTCAGGAGAATTTATATAATAATTGACACAACTTCTTACTTAATAGTGTTATTTTAGTGTCATTTTTACTACTAGAGCTTCGAAATTAATTGATATTTAATTGTTTTCAGTTTCGTATAACATACAAGTTTGTTTACATTTTTCTTTTTACTTTCTGCTTAATTCCTTATAACGACGCTTTCTTACAGTGAAATATGTCTTATTCAATGAATACAAGAACTATGAGTATTAAAAACATACAATTCGACGGATCTTTACACTGAGAAAAATGAAAATTTAAAATAGGTAAAACAAATCTGTTTATTTTCTGAACCAGTAAATGGAAACTCTTCCGACATAGATTGCTTCAAATCATTGGTTCATAAGTTGTGAAACAAATGTAATAATAATAATAATAATAATAATAATAATAATAATAATAATAATAATAATAATAATAATAATAATAATAATAATAATAATAATAAATTTAAACGAACGAATGGATTTGGTTCAAAGTGTCTTTAATGAGTTAACAGTTTAAACTTCATTTGAAAAAGAAATCTGAACTAAGATTGGGTAGCTCAGTTAATTTTAATAAGCAGTTGGATGTTTGTACCAACATGTAGTGAAATTTAAACAAACCAGTCGTTCAGAATAGTCTGACTTTGTTTGAAAATAACCTAATCTGAGTTGAATTGGAGAATAGAGTGTTGTGAATAGCTAATTTTTGGACCGAATTTGACTAAGTTCGAAATTAAATAAATTAAGACCTATTTTGTGGTAAAGCTTCGTGATAATATACCAAAGGATAGGTGCTGACTGCCACAGCCAATTATTGGTGCTGACTGCCACGACTGTCGTTGATTGCAAATATAAAGGTGCTGACTGCCACGACGGCGTGCTGACTGCCACGAACCTGGGAGAAACTGTATTTGGAAAGAGAGGAATTAATCCTTCATACTAAATTTATGATTATTAATTAATTTAGTAGGGATTAATTTAGTAATAATTACAGCAAATCTATGTGGCATCATATAAGTTACAAAGTTGCTCACTAAGTGGAACGACATACACTTGGATGTTTATAAAGGGATTGTCTTTTCTGTACTATGTACAATTTGCACATTTCATTGTTTATATTAATTGTCTTATTGTATTATTTAATGGATATGATGGTCTGAAGCCAGCTGACAAGGGAAGTTTGGGAGAAGCACTCGCCTGCAGAGAAATAAGCTTGTCATTTGAAAGACCAATTCATGCTGATTACAACAAGTAATAAAACTCCTCGAACAGATATTCAGCTTGGAAATTTATATGAGAAAATGAGTGGATGCACGTTTCAATGCGTTAAGTATTCTCACCCATGACGAAGCCTGATGGTTTGAACTTGCTATTGCTTGATCACTGGGGTCCATTCACAGACAATTTGTCTATTACAAGTTGCATGACGGATGGCAAAGACCTAATGGTTGAGAGGATACCAAAGAATTGCACACGATTTGTGCAACCATTTGATGTGTTTTGATTCCGATCAATCAAAGATTATGTCAGGAGATGTGTACATAGTATGAATCTTCTTCATCTGGACGTTATAGTGTACCAACGAAACAATCAAATAAAGTTCGTGTCCATACGAATCACTTCCGATCACCGCGATACATTGGATTGTTTCAGTTTGCGTTCTGCAAGACAGGTTACGAACAAATTATAGGCCTGTAACTTTTGAATCACTTGTCGAATTTGCTTTTTGCTTTCGTCCTGCGAACTGTTCTCTTGACGGATGCAACACAATTGCACATATAAAATGTTCATGGTGCAAGGAAGTATTTTGCCTGCGTCATTTCTTCATAAAACAGAAGAACAACAGTGATCAATTTTCATCTCTAACCTATGATTACTGTGAACAATGTAATGACTAATTGTATCTAACAAACCCGTTAGCTATTGCGAAACACTTTTTTTCTGTTACTTCCGATAGCTTTCAATTCGTATGTCAATATTCGTTACTAATTACGTCGTACTTAACGCGTATAAATGCCTATATCCTCATTTTCTCATATAAACTTCCAAGTTGAATATTTCGAACCATTCTCAACCTACAGGAATTTTATTAGCTTGTTATAATCAGCATGAATTGGGACTTCAAATGGCATGCTTAGTTTCTTTGCAGGCGAGTGCTTTCTCCTGAACTTCCCTTGTGAGGTACAGCCAGCAGTGCTTTTTTGATGGAACTTTCAAGAGCTGCTCGAAACAATTTGCACAGCTGTACACAGTTCATGCTGACATAGGGAGCTCAAGTGAGAATACATAAATCGTACCAATTTTATACGCACCGCTCTCTGACAAAACTGAAAGTACACTCATGTCCAAAATTATTGTCGCATATCTATAACTATCTTCTTGTAAGAATATAATTTGATAATTTTGTAGAGTACTTTTAATACTTATATTATGCGTATAATCAAGAAATTTATATTTGTGATAAATTTCATAGGAAAAGAATTATAAATACGAAAATCATAATGAGTAAAATAAAATGTAACTAAATGGACAAGAAAATTTTATTTTCGTTTTATTGTTCTTATTTACTGCTCTTTTGACATGAAATTTACCACATGCTTGTCTTAGCCGATTATACACATACTAACATTATAAGAAATACCGGGCGAATTCGTTATCAAATTATATTACTAGAACAACATATTTATAATCATGTGACAATAATTTTGGACATGAGTGTACATACAGAGACTTGTTTACCTTTGTTAGGTGTTGGTCTGAACAACACGATCCTAAGGATCATCTAGTATCTTTCATGCTTCTTGGCGTCCGGAAATGTTACGTCTAGCAACTTTCTCTCAGGCTCGTGGCAGTCAGCACGCCATCGTGGCAGTCAGCACCTTGATATTGGCAATCAGAGCCAGTCGTGGCAATCAGCACCATTAATTGGCTGTGGCAGTCAGCACCCCACCTTGTAAGCTTTGGTGTCTATCTTGTTATCTCTTATGGTTATAAAAATGGCCAAATATTCAAATTTCGAAGGTTATTGATCTATTTTCTTTTCTTTGATCCTTCTTTATTACCTTATATGATTAAATGAATGAGTACAGGGTTTATTACCTTTCATAAACAGAGGTATATTTGTGCACCAATCTTAAATTTTGGAAGAGGTACATTCCTTCATCATTAAGTTTTATGAATTGTCAAATGAATAATTGGTAATTGTTCTTAGAATTGAAATGTTTCCTTAAAAGTCAATGTTTATATGTATTTTCATTTAGTATAATCTATTTCTGAATACGTAGTTTCAAGTAAAAATAAAGACAGTTTTTGGTAAAACAGTATTAGAGGTTACAATGAGAATATTTTTTTCTAAAATGCAGGCAATCCACGTCACCGCGTGTGCTTGCTTTTTTTTTAAAAAAAAATAAATAGCTTGATTTTTAGCTACCTTGTTTTTTCAACATATTTGCAGAAGATTCTTTTGGCACTCGCACGAAAACAATTACGAAACTTTCTTGATGTTTCTAACAAATAGATACATAGGTTATAGTAGTAAAAAGTTCTAAATAAAATGCCTTTAAAGTAGAAATCCATGGGCAGTTATTTTCAGAGTAAGGGATTTCCCGTAAAGCGTGTGGTTATGGCAAGAAATAGACGCATGTGCCTGAGTGTTAAAACGTGCAGCAAAGTGAGAATTTTAATCCCTTTATTCAATTATTTTTGATAGATTTTTGAAACATCAAACAATGAGGATATTTTTAAAGATTAAGGAAGGCATATACCAAGTTTCATTAAAATCGAATAAGTTTACAAGATTAGGATTAGTATTTAGATTTCTGGGCTGTCGGCATCTATGGCCACGTTAGCCCGTCACGTTTGAGGGATGACATCCCTCGAGGAGCACACTATCCGGGGAAAGAGAAGGAAGAAAGAGGCCTGGGACCTATATGTTAGGTACCATCCCGGCATTTGCCTGGTGTGAATGAGGAAAACTCACGAAAACCTCATTCAGGATGGCTGGTCTGAAAAAGCATTTTACACTTTTCGACCACCGGGAATCGTACCTGGGACCGCTTGCACCGAAGGCGAGAGTGTTAGCGACTATGTTACACGTAGCCACTAAGTTTAGGAGAGTTATGATAAAACAGACAGACGGATGGATATAAGTGCTAGTTGATTCAATTGGTAGATACTTGCTACTTTCCATTCAATTATATGTAGATTTAGTTTCGGATGTAGGCTTATTTCTATGTTTTATTGATGGAAAGAAATTTAGAACACAATAACTTTTTTAAAAAATCTAGAAACACACTTCTATGTTCCTTTCCTTTTGTTTGCCCCCACAGGTAAAATTCCAGATGCATGAGGTCTGGAAATCATGTTGGCCAATGCACCGATTTCACTGCTACCAGAAAATTACGTAATTAAGAAAGCTTGTTGTGATTACAAACATCAGAAAGCATTTGGTGTAATGTTGTTATATAAACATAGGAAAGCAATAATCACAGTAAAAAAAAATACCCATATACGTCATTTTAAGCAATGCAGCTTTTAAAAAGAAGACTGAAAGAAAGTCAAATCTTCAATCATTTGTAACTTTGTTTCTATTTACCCCAAATGCGTCACATTATGATCATAGTATCAACATTATGATACTTTGGACGTGAATTGCTTCGTCTTTCTCTCTTGCGTTATTACTGTTATAGGAGGCTCCAAAATTTGAAAGAATGTGATATTGAAGTGTTATTAGTTTGTATCACTGAATAGTAAATATTGTATTGTAAGTATTGATGCAACGTATAGATTTGAAATATAGAATGTGTCTAGCCCCATTTGAAAAAAAAATCAATTTTAGTAGGGTTGATATCATTGTGAATTTGGTGGTATCACAGAGTATGTCAAACGATTTTCCTCTTTTGATATTCGATTCGTACAATATTCTAGCTATTATATATACACTGATTACCAGTTTAATTAAAGACATCAGGACAGTTGCAGAAACCGCCCTGCGGATGCTCCGCTAGTGCAAATGAATGAAATGCATCGCACGTGTACTGCTGCCGTGTGCTTCCTCACTCGGTATGAGTTTCAGTGCAGAGTGTGATGAGCAAGACGAAGGACCTGTGTACATTTCACCGTGGTCAAATCGTGGGGACCAGACGACTGGGTTGCTCGATTTAGGAAATCGCTGCGGCACTCGGATTTTCACAGGCAACTCTGTCAAGGGTGTATCACGAGTACCTGGCTTTCGGTAAAACCGCACTCGCACGGGCAAATTATCGCAGAGAGAGGCGTGTCGACGATATTGGTAGGAACCGACTGGCTAGCATCGTAGCAGCCGACAGACGGGCTACAATGTGTCAAATCGCGAGAAGTTCAATGCAGAACAAGTACGCCGTGTTAGCAGCTAGACAATTCAGAATCACCTACTCGTCATGGGGTATAGTAGCCATCGGCCTCATATGGGTGCATCGCCAACCGCACGAGGTAATGAATCAATCATGCCAGCAGGAAACTGTGCAGGCCGGTGGTTGTGGTATTCTCAACTGGGACACGTTTATATGGACTGAAATGGGTCTCTTAACACGTATGTCACGGTCCCTCATAGGTGAACGCTACCACAAGCTTCTAGATGACCATGTGATGTCATTCGCTCGGTTGCAACATCCGGGTGGTGACCTCTTCTTTCAGCAGGTCAATGCGCCGGCCCACTGCTCTAGGATGGCAGCAGACTGGTTTAATGAGCACTCCTCTGATCAGGTAATAATTTTCTGGCCATTACAGTCACCGGTCCTCAATCCCATCGAACACATCCGGAACCATGCGCGCCGACTTCAGAGGTGCTCCGGGGCTCTGGCACCAACACAAATAATCTTGTGGGTGCATCGCATCACAAGAATTTTAGTTTGGATCCGTTTCTCTTGCGTTTAAGTCAGTCCTGTTACCGACTGAGGTAGGGCAGCCCCAACTTATCCTAATAGTACCGGCATGTTTTACTTTATCACAGCACAGCTCTTCATGACAGTGTTCATAAAAGATTTTAACTAAAAATAAACCAATCAAATATTGAGACTTGCCTGAAAACATATAGGCTAACACGTCCGCCATTGATACGCACCCATAAATTTAGGAAAGTCGGCGTCGTTGTCTGGAACGGCATGGAATGACGTCTCCGGGCTGTGGACAATCTTCCGACCAATCTGCGAACTCTGTGGGATACTTTACAGTAGATATGTATTGATATGCCACAATGCCGCGGCAGGTAGCCGCCGTTATCAGAGCGAAAGGTGGTACTACCAGGTATTAGATAAGTGTATCTAATTCAACTGGTGATCAGTATATATATATATCGATAGATAGATAGTTAAAGTGATCCTTATTTTTTTTCTTCCGAGTCTCGTCCGCTAAAATGGTCCCATATCAGACTAAAGTATTCTCTGAGGAGAAAAAGGTTAACTGAATAATATACCCCAAGCAACATCAAGTTTTGAATGCATTTTCAGTATACAATATGAGGCAAAGGCACCTTGTAAGTTTGGAACGGCTAGAGGGGTGGCATCATATCTTGAATAAAGGTAATGGAGGTAAAACTATCTATTACTGTATAATACCACAATAGCAGTCATCTTAAAGCCCACCAGCTTAGATTCAGGCCCAACAATTTAGTAGAAGGGTTCATGTGATGCCATTTTAAGCAGCTTTTCACTACGAACACTAATCTGATTCCAAATTTTGTATCATATAAAAATCGGCGTACCGAACGTAGAGAAAAGTACGAGGCCATGCTAAAAAATAATGTCTTATTTGTTTTTCAGAATGTAAGCAAATATTTGATTGAAAGTACTGTTGCATTATATTAATTACACTTCTGTCTTGACATATTGATTATACTGGAGTCCAACAGCTGGGGGAGCCGAAGCAGCATGTGGTGATCGAATTTCTTAAAACAGGAAGTATGTCCCTCTTTGACAAGCATCGAAGAATAGTAGTTGATGTCGCGGAGAATTGTGAAGATATCAGTACGCCAATACATTGTGCTGTTCGTGATTGTCCAGAAAACTGATGGGATCGAGCCTCGCCTCGGTTGACAAATAACAAAGTGAAAAGTTACACAGTACAACGGGTGAACAATATCTCAATATTGTTGATGAACTGATTAGAGAGAATCAGTACATTATGTAAGCAGAACTTGCTATAAACAGTGGTATCTCAAGGAATTTAATGCGGTCATTAATCGTAGATCTGGATTACGAAATAGTTTATGAATGGCGGGTGCGGCGTAAATTGACTTCTGACATGAAACAGAATATTTGCAAACAGTTGCTTCAGCGTCAAGGTGATGAGTTCTTGAACGATATTATCACAGATAATGAAACTTATGTATACCATATCCACTCTGGCGCCTCCATGAATATTGACACAAAGGATCTCTTGCACCGAAAAACTTTAAGACTGTGTCACCAGCAGGAAGGTTATGCTGACAGTCTTTTGGGACTTTTATGGTATAGTGAATATGGGTACGCAATTCTGATCAGTCCTGTAATACTTTTACAAAACTGAAAGCATGAAATCGACCAGTTTGTTGGTAACTGAAATTCACTAATTTAACACGGTAATGCTCTCCCTCACACTAGTACAAAGGCAACTGAGAAGATTCAGGTTGTTGGTTTCACTGTCATATCTCATTCTACATACAGTTCAGATCTGGCTCCATCAGATTTCTATTATTCTCCGAAAGTTAAGGAACACCTGAGAGGACTTCATTTTGAGTCTAACAATACAGTGAAGCATGAAGTCAGGGTGTGGTTTCGTTATCAAGATGAATATTTTTTTATAATAATGCGATTATGAAACTGATTACACGTTGGCAAAAAAGTGTTGATTTCTATAGCGAAAATTCTATTAGTGTACATGCGTTTGTTTTACACTAAACTTCAGTCTTTACACATAAAAGAAAAACAATAGGATTAATCACTTTTCAGCATTCCCTGGATTTGATATAATTTTTTTAAAAAAATCATACCCAATCATAAGTAATCAACTTAAAGTTACCATGAATATGGCAGTTAGAGGTGATATGATATGTGATTACAGTGCTTTACTTGCCCCCTGTTTGTTAATTTTAGTTGGAGAAGAAAGATAATGTCTGTAGATCTCCATAAGTTAGGTAAGAGTGCAAATGAGATATTCAACCTCAGGACCTACAGACATTTGTAATTACCAATGTATTCGTCATCTTTACCATAGAGATAGACCTACAGGCGTCCACTGTCATGAATCATTCACATCAGAGTAGCGCACGTGCTGCAAGGATTGCGTTGACCAACATAAATACGCGCACTTGATTCCAACATAAACCGTTGCAGAAGCAAAGTGTAATGGCGAAAGAAGAAAATTGGATCGACGATGTACGTACTAGATACTGCGCGAGAATCTGACGGTCTGGACCTACAAATGCCCAGGTTATCTAAATCCTAACTCCAACCCCTCCATGGCCGGTCCCAAACCTGTGTTGAGAAAGGAAGAGGAGTTGTTTCTGGGCACATGCATTATGGTGTCTGTAGTGCTGACAGGGGGGATAGAACTTGGGAAGTTCATGGAAACACATTATTCTCGTATTTCCAGCTGGTAATGCTTTCTATCTATGGACTGCACGTTAAGGCTGGAGAACAACCTATTGGGGAATAAAGGTTTCGACCGGATATCTAAATAGTGACTAATCAGTGGCATTGTATCTGACAAGAAACCCCTTGAGTGCGAGGTCGGAAGTGCAATCTCTAGTAAGGCTCTTTTGAAAGTGTAGTGTGAACAATGATGACAGGAAAAATATTAGCTGCTAATGACTCACCATGTGCAGCGGAGAGCGACAGAAAGTACCTGTTCGAGAGGTGCAGAGATCAACCTACTATGGGATGTATGTATTACACTTTACAAAATGGACATCGTCGACATTCACGAAATGTTCAAAACAAATCATTAACTTGCATCATGAACACCTAATAAAAAAT
Organism: Thermobia domestica; assembly: GCF_964235325.1. Classification (NCBI taxonomy): domain Eukaryota; kingdom Metazoa; phylum Arthropoda; class Insecta; order Zygentoma; family Lepismatidae; genus Thermobia; species Thermobia domestica. Next base: position 91,929,666 of record NC_137469.1, read on the forward strand.
GATACGCCGCAGTGATCACAAACGCTCACACCATCACGATCGAAGGCGAACTTCTTGGGAATTACAAACTATTCATGGCGTTCAGCTACGTAACAACTCTTAAAGAATGCATATAGAATCATATTGGTATAACGGGTGCATTATGTTCCATCAGTTCTCATCTCCTCGTTGAAAGCTCACATTCTGTCTCCGAAAAATGCAACTATGTCATACCCTTGGATTCGGGAGGTAAAACTACGTAGTACTTGAACACGCATGCAAGAGGGATAGTTGGTGTGCCCGGGGGGCGAATTCAATCCCTACAGGGAGGATAATGTGGCAGGTCCTCAATTAGCGATTTGGGCGTGTTCTTGATTTCGGAATGGGATACCGGAATACTAACGCATTTTCGTACTTCAATAGTACTACGAGGAAGGATCAAATAAAAGCCCTAAAAATGCAATCAAATGCCGAAAAGTTGGATAATTGCTTCGATATGTAGCAGTAATATGCCTTAAGTTGCACTTAATGACCGACAGGTGGCAGAGTGTTGGTGAGAGAACGTTGAAAGCGACGGCGTAAGTACAAGATGACTGCCTCACTGTACACATGCACCATGTTAGAACAGCGTTCGATAAACCGGTTTTTGAGCAGTGAAGGTATGAAACCAATTGAGATTCATCGCAGGATGACAGCAAAGTATGCTGGTTCGTATTTGTCTCTGTAGCAAGTATACGAGTGGTATAGGAAGTTTAAAAGTGGCATAAGATCTATGGAGGATGCTTCTCAACCGGGACAGGCTCACCGCCTAGTGACCGATGAAAACAATGCGTTAGGAGAACAGCTTGTAGAGGAAAGCATGCGTCTTACGCTGAAATAAATGGCTATAATCATCAATATTAGCTTTGATTCAGGTCAACACATTGTGAATAATGCTCTGCATTTTAATATGGTGTCTGCAAGGTGGGCCCCTCTTCCGTTGACTGCTGAATTGAAAGATCGGCGCGTCGACGCCTGTAAAGAACTTCGTTTCAACGCCAAAGATGATGCATTTCTGGACAGGATTGTTACAGGCGTGAGACGTGCGTTCACTATCATCAACCAGAAACCAAAAAAGCGAGCAAAGGAATGGGGGCATAGCTCTTCACCGAAACCAAATAATAATAATAATAATAATAATAATTTCACACTCAACCATCAGCAGGAAAGGTCATACTCACTCTTCTGGGATGGAAAGGGAATAATTTTGGAACAGTATATGGAAAAAGGAGTGACAGTAACCAGTGCCTCGTATAAAAAAAACTGCTACAATTTCGACCAAAATGGTTCTTCCAACATGGTATCCATGCACTTCCGAAGCGCTGGAATACTTGCATCAACGTCAAAGGGACTACATTGAAAAATAAGAAGCAACATTTCCTTTTCATTGTTAAATTCTAAAATGTAATGCACTTTTAAGATTTTCATATGATCATCCCTCGTAATAAGTAAAAGAGAAAGTGGAATCAATACTTAGTTCCATGTTTTTAAGCGTTTATTGGGTGCAGGATCCAGAACTTTACCAATGGACCCGCCGCTTCTAAATGATCACTGTTTTTAAAGAGAGACAGTCTACATCACCCATTGGGTCTGGTAATGTATAATGTAGCTCTACCGTAATTAGAAGTTACGCATTATTTGAACGGCCCTGGGAGAGTATGATGGTCCTTCCCAAATGGTGACCTACACATACCATTGGGTTCGGAAGTACCTTAGTCACATCATTTTGCCATTGAACGATAGAGGTTGGAAGAGCCAGGAATGAACAAAAGCACCTCCCTAGGTATGTCTAGGGATCCCGGATTGGATTGGACTCTGCTGGGCTGTGCTCAAATCGTGGGATGCGGTAGCTGGTGCAGTCACTGACAGAAGGTGAAATTGCCTTATAACGCCCGGGTATTATGCTTACAGAGCAAGAAAGGACTTGACTCGCTAGCACGACAGCCTGGACAAGTAGGATAATTGATAAGCACTCAGGACTTCGGTTTGATCTACAGTGGATGTATTCCATTCCCTGGAGATTCTGGAGTGACACGTTTAAAATGTACTAAGGTCAACGAACAGACCTTGAAGATACACATCGTACATGAAGACAATTGAGTCCAAATACAGAGGAACTACGAACTGGATTTTTGATAGTTCCAGTCTATATAATACGCCGCCCGTCCACGCCATGATACGCCAGAAGAGAGTCATAAAAGTACATCTTGGTTCACAGGAAATCACCGACAAATAGATCTTCATCATTAAGGAGTTCTTGATTACCCAAAATGACTCAGTGTATATGAAACATTGTCCTAGGAAGCCACTGTGATCATTCTCATAGTGTATCCCGCTACGGAGAGCCGTGGCAAGAGGTCACATATCACGGAATCAGAAAGCTCCACTTCTGCGAAACTGGAGTGAAAATACGTGTTGTGAGCTACAAGTCTGATACTCTGACATCTGTTCTTCAACCTACCAGTCCTACCCTCTTTGTCAGTATCAAGTGAGTCTTCGACATTAATTACTGGCCTATGAATCTGTGTGACTGCAAGTTTCGGACTTTTTGAATAACCTGTCGCTTATACACCTGTCAATGGACAATAAATATGTGCAGAACACACTCATATTCGCGCATAATACTTACCGATATGTACAGACAGTCAGCGCGTTGCATCAATTCGACAAACGTAAATTCTCACTTAGTAACAAGTTTCTGATATTAATAAAATTTAGATATGAAGTAAGCAGTAGCGAAGCGTACTATGAGACTCTGAGGCCGGGCCTACCCTGTTTTCTACCGTATATTTTCTTTATCTTTGGTTTCTTATAAAATAAAGTAAATACTTCAACATCTCGTGTGTTTTTTTTCGGTAACAAAATAGTAGGTTGGAAACACTTTGAATCCCTTCCGTCTGAGCCTCACCAGCTCTACGGACAGGTTTACGGGCTTTGCTGCTCATGAAGCGAAGCTATTATCGCTGGGGGTTGCACGCATTGTTGGGAAGGTGAGAATGCTCGCCTCTGGGAGTTTAGTTTTAGCTGTGAAGGCCTTCAATGCTAATATGTTATGCAGAATAAGAAGTTTCTGTTAGAATTATGTATTTCTATTAGTGATAACTTGTTTAATTTAGGCATATACTCTTAGGAGTTATTCACCGTTGCTGTATTTTTCCTACATGGTGCCTGGTTAATAATAGCTTGTAGAAAATAAGTTTGATACATTAAACATATGTATAAATTTACCAAACGCTACGATCAGGATAAAATAATATTATTTGTGTGTAATTTTAGTTGTTTTCCATTTCATAAAATCAGTGGGGTAGTTAAGATTTTGTTTGGGGGGTCTTGCTAACTTCATTTCTGGAAATGTGAAAATTCTATAATAGGCCTATGCAGTGGCGTATTTACGATTTTGTTTCGGGGGTGGCTTTGCTAACTTTCGGGGGGAATTTCCCTGAAAATGTGAAAATTATGCAAAGATATTTCATATACTTTACTATAGTAAGTAAGATTTCGGGGGGGGTGCTTAAGCCCGGAAGCCTCCCCCCTAAATACTCCACTGGGCCTATGTATATAAAACAATAAAAAGTTGCGATAAAATTTCGCTGAGTGCTTACGCCCGAAACCCAGCCCCTGGGGATGCGGTGGCTCAGTGGTAGAGCGTTCACCTCTGGTGCTTGGGGTCCCAGGTTCGATCCCAGCCCCCGCCAAGCGAACTTTGTGGTGGACAAACACCGTGCTCGTGGGTTTTCTCGGGGTTCTCCCGTTTCCTCCCACTTTCTTCATTTCACCATTTCACTCATCTCTCATCATCACCGTCTCCTTTAGCCTAACCGGCATAATCGTGGGACGTAAAACTTAAAGATTTCATTTCATTTCATTTTCCGAAAGCCAGCCCCATAAATATGCCACTTCATAGAATACAATATTAAATATCTTACGTTGATTCAAATAAAGTTCCTTCTGAGCATTAACATTTCTAGTGAAGTATTACAAGTGATGCATTAAGTAACCAAAGTATTGAACTTACTTTAAAGCGAGAGTTGCAAGTAGCAAACGCTTATCCAAGAAATTTGACAACTAATTAAAGAATATGCTTTCTTTTTCTCTCCCTCGATTTTCAAATATGCAGGAAATGAAAACAGTAAGTGAGAAGGGAATTCTCCTCAACCCCCTGAAAATCCCAGATAGAAGAAAAAATGAAATGAATTTTTTGAGTTTTACGTCCCACGGTTATGCCGGATAGGCTATAGAAGACGGTGATTATGAGAAATGAAAGAAAATGGTGGAATGAAGAAAGTGGGAGGAAACGGGAGAACCCCGAGGAAACCACACACGGTGTTCGTCCACCACAAATTTCACTTGGCGGGAGCAGGATTTGAATCCCCAGACAGAAGAAAGTATGAACTGCACTTTAAAATATTTGTAGTGGAGCTAAATGGGAATATTCCAATCACACATATTGCGTGTTTTCCCCATGTAAATATTTGTTGAATAATAATAATAATAATAATAATAATAATAATAATAATAATAATAATAATAATAATAATAATAATAATAATAGATTACTTTCCGTGCACTTATATTTCATTCTTTCTTGTTAAATTATGTGTATACATGCACATAAATTCAACTCTAAACAATGTTAGAAATACAGCTAAGAAAGCTCTTTAAAATAAATAAGATTTGGTAGTTTTTTAAAAAAACTCAATAAGGAATTAGAATTCTTACTGTAATTTTAAACATTTTGATACATTAAATGTTACTTGTACTATTAATTTGTCTGGCCTACCTTACTTGTGGGATTACGCTTCGCCACTGGAAGTAAGCAGTAGTATTAAACTTCTAAATTCTATTTTGAGATGCATCTATTTTGAGAACTATTTTGAAAGTCAGTTGAGAGGCATGAAATATGTGCTATTTTTTTTTTCATAATTGGTTTCGACAACATCTCTTAGGTTATTATAAAATTTCGACTTAATGTAAATTTGTAATTGTGCAAAGAGTTATGAAACTTATTGATATAAGGACTGTTGGTTTATCAAACCTTTTGTCTATCATTTCCATTAAAACTTTTAAACAAGTAAATAAAATGAAATCTGTGAGTTTTACGTCCCACGGTTATGCCGGTTAGGCTAAAGGAGACGGTGATGATGAGTAATGAATGAAATGGTGGAATGAAGAAAGTGGGATGAAACGGGAGAATCCGAAAAAACCCACGCACACAGTGTTTGTCCACCACAAAGTCCACTTGGCGGGGGCTGGGATCGAACCCGAGACCCCAAGCACCAGAGGTGAACGCTCTACCATTGAGCCACCGCGGCACCCATCTTTTAAATAAGTTCTAATGCTTCTACATTGTTCATGCTATAAACAGATGTTGGTAACTGTTGTTATACTATGACCATGTAAGGTATATGTCCCTTGTCTACCCTTTCAAAAGCGTTAAAAATAATAAGTCGGATTTTAGCAACGGTTTTCTTTAATATATATATTTTTTACACCAAAAAGTTATGACAAATTTGTCGCAGATGTTTCACTTATTATAGTATGAGATTAGCTGTAACAATTGATTTTCTTCCTTCCTTTCTTTCTTTCTTCATTTTTGAACTGAATAATATTCTAAATATCTCTGAAAGAGTAATTCGCTTCATTACTTCTCAAAATAGTATTCAAAGATATAATGCAGGAAACTCTTTTCATTTATGAACACTCCATAGCAATACCAGTTTCTTTTTATCTTTTTTTATTCTCTTCTGTAGATCCTAGTAGTACTTCGAAATATATTCTTTTCCAAAAATACAGTTCCCTTTCTTCACTACTACGTATATGGGCAGTCACATGTGTTTACAGTTAATGATGTATCACTAAACATACCGTCAATACATTAAATTAACACATTGAATCAACAGAAAACAGAGTTTCTTTACAAGTTGTGTACAATAAAAACAGAATGCAGTAGAAACATATACAATATGGAATATCTCCACATGTGGTAGACCATATATATTCACGAAGAAAGTTCGAACTATTTCATTGTAAACATATTTTACTGTTTTTTTTTCTTTCTTCTAAATTTCAATGTGAGAAAACTGGTAACTCCAACTCCTTCGCAGTTAGACACTTCTGTCGTTCATCCTATAATACTTTCGTTTCCTTTTGCTTTCAAATAGTCTTCAGAATATTCCAAATTGTTGTCCAAAGGGCATTTTTTAAAATATGTGATGACAAGTCAGGTTTAATATGCCAAAAGTAAAGTGTTTCCAATATTATTTTTTTCTTTTCCCTTTAAGAAAATTTGTGCAAAGGCACGGCAGCTACAAGGACAATTTTATTTTCTCTTCTTTGCCAAAACAGTGTAGTGCGTTTCGAAGTATCCAAGGACGAACAGGGATATTAGAAACATTAACAGTGACAGCACAAAGATATTAACAGCTGAATAATCAACCCTGTTGTAAGGGCTTCAACAGTTCTTTGAAGAGCCTCTTAAAGTTCATAGATTTCCTAGTCTGCCGTCGAGCAACAGAGTAGTCTCCGCCACCACAGTCTTTTCTTCTGCTTATTCGTTCCGGTTTCAGAAGATTCGAATATGATGCCATCGAACTCTGATTCTGAGATGTCACTTAACGAATCAGCCTCTGAGACATCGCTTTTGTAATCATCAGATGCTAGATTTCCTAGTCTTCCTGTGAAGCAACAGAGTAGTCTCCGCCACGACGGTCTTTTCTTCTGCTTATTCGTTCCGGTTTCAGAAGATTCTAATATGATGCCATCGAACTCTGATTTTGGAATGTCACTTAAGGAATCAATCTCTGAGACATCACTTTTGTAATCATCAGATGCTATTGTGGTAAGCGAATTTGTTTCATGTATTATGTTCTCAGGCAAGTTATTAACGAAATTTAGTTCTTCATCGGCACATAGTAACGTGGCCCGGTCGCTATCATTATCTTCGCTGCATTCCCAGGAAGCATCTGCTGGAAGATAAGCGATAGAAGGCTCTTCATCCTTCACAAAGCTGCGCACATCAGTGCGAATGCTGACATATGGAAGAATACATTTTAAACACATCTCGTTAACTGAGAACCAGGTGACAGAGTAAGCTCGTAATGTATAAATAAAAACTCGTGTAACCACTTCCTCATCGTATTTGTAGGTGTAAATTCTATTGCCACTGGAGTCGATGCTTTGGTACTCTGTGCAACGACGGTCACAACTAATGGTGTTTCTCGGATTATCAATAAACGGAAATCTTATTTCTTTTGAAAAGAGAGCAAGAAAAGAATTCTTAAAGTCATCAACCATTTTAAAAATCGGACCTTTACTATTTTACGTGTGACTTGTATACTTCTTTCGCCGCACTGAATTTTCCAGTTCTTAGTAACGACAACAGTGAACACAAGAATCGAAAATTTAGTTTTATCAACAATGACTTGCGATATTTCGTATTATGTATAATATTAACAAGAACAGGAAAAAATAAAAATCAAACATTTTTGATAATTTTTGGTATAGATATCTAGAACAGTTAAGCGCAAAATTGTTGAACTTGATGCAGGTATGATAAAGTTCTTCTCGGGCAATCAGCCAGGTGAAAACTGGTGGATAGGCCAACGTTTCGAGAGCTGTCATCGTTCTCATCATCAGGGCAATTATGTAGAGATCAGCGGATATAAGTAATATATACTCTGGGCTGGCGAGAATGCTGGTTCCTGATTGGCTGAAAATGCTGGTTCCTGATTGGCTGGTTCAATCTGAAAACTGGAGCTGTGATTTGCTGGCTATGTTCCGTAGTCCGTGGTACTGATTGGCTGAGGGTTATCTGGATGTTTGTGTGTCGTTTTCTTTGCTGTGGTACTGATGACCGGGTTCCATATAGGACTGAGTTGAAATCCAGTGTCTCTATTAACGTTGTTCGGTTCATGAACTATGGCAAGAGATTCGGCTACTATCCTGGTCCAGTAATTGGTGCTCTTGGTAATGATGAATGTGTCCTTAAATAAAACTTTATGGACTTCTGTTAAACTGTGTTCAGCTAAACCTGATTTTTCTGGATGGAATAATCTAATGTAATTTTCATGTTCTCTGCAACGTTGTTCAATGGTGCGTCCTGTTTGTCCTATACAAGCCTTTCCGTATTCACAGGGTATACGATACACGCCCGGTGTCTTTAAGCCCAAGTCATCTTTGATCGGGCGAAGTAGGTTTCTGATTTTTGGTGGCGGCTTGTGTATGGTCTTAATGTTGTGTTTTTTCAGAATCCGGGAGATCTTTCCAGAAAGTTGTCCAGTGTATGGTAAAACTGCTATACTCAATGGTTCTTCAGTTTCTTCTTTGGATTTCCTCTGTTCAGGACCTTTTCTGAACAACGTTAATAGAGACACTGGATTTCAACTCAGCCCTCTGTGGAACCCGGTCATCAGTACCACAGCAAAGAAAACGACACACAAACATCCAGATAACCCTCAGCCAATCAGTACCACGGACTACGGAACATAGCCAGCCAATCACAGCTCCAGTTTTCAGATTGAACCAGCCAATCAGGAACCAGCATTTTCAGCCAATCAGGAACCAGCATTCTCGCCAGCCCAGAGTATATATTACTTATATCCGCTGATCTCTACATAATTGCCCTGATGATGAGAACGATGACAGCTCTCGAAACGTTGGCCTATCCACCAGTTTTCACCTGGCTGATTGCCCGAGAAGAACTTTATCATATACGCCGCCAGGAAAGCTTCAAATCTTACTTGATGCAGGTAGTATATCTTTGTATGTGAATTCTCTTTCCGAAAGCAAGTTTTATATATGCTTGGATTGATGATTAGCGTTCCTTTCACCAATGAGGCTCTATGAAGCGTGCATCACTGTTAGAAGTATATCAGTGTTAGGATTATTTGTGTCACTATTAGCAATATGTGTATCACAGTTAAGAATACTTGTGTTACCATTAGGGTATGTGTATCACTGTTAGAGGTATGTAGAGGTTAAAAGTGTGTATCATTGTTAGGAGTATGTGCGTCACTGTTGGAGTATGTGTATCATTATTAGAGTATGTGTATCACTGTTAGGAGTATATGCGTCACTGTTAGAATTTATGTATTACTGTTAGACTGTGTATCACTTAAGAATAGGTGTGTCACTCTTAGTAGTATATGTATTACTGTTAGGAATATATGTGTCACTGTTAGAGTATGTGTATCACTGTTAGGAGTATGTGCGTCACTGTTAGAGGATGTGTATCACTGTTAAGAGTATATGCGTCATTGTTGTTATGAAATATGTGTATTGCTGTTAGAAATATGTGCGTCGCTGTTAGCAGTATTTGCATCACTGTCAGGAGTATGTGTATCACTTTAAAAGTGTTTCATCATTAAGCGAAAACAAACAACAGATATAATCTGCTACTTGACAATGTACTGTTTCATATAGTATATAAGTAACTAATATCTGGTGTAGTAAAAAGTAATCCATTATTTGGCCAATAGATGGCTTCAGTGATCTGTATCTCGCGTTGTATAAGTCCAATCAGGTTCAACGTACTACAAGCACTGTTCAGATAGTTGTGATGAGTTGACTCAGTATTGTGAGAGCGCGACTCAAAATGGACATTAGCAAAGAGAAAATACGCTATATTTTACAGTTTTTCTTCGATAAAGGCGAAATCACAAGTCAGGCGGCTGCAAATGTGAATAGTGTTTATGGTCCTGATACTGTAACAGCCAATCACGCGCAATTTTGGTTTCGTCGATTCCGTTCCAGTAATTTTGACGTCAAAGATGCACCACGCACTGGAAGGCCAAGTGTCGAAAATGCCGATAAAATCATGGACATTGTCGCGTCCGACCGTCACGTAAGCACTGTGTCGATTGCCCAAGAGCTAAACATTGCACAAAAAACCGTGTGGAACAATTTGCATAAGTCTGGATACAAAAAGAAGCTTGATATGTGGGTGCCACACGAGTTAACGCAAAAAACCTCATGGACCGAAATCGCAACAAAATCGACCCATTTCTAAAGTGGTTGGTGACTGGCGATGAAAAGTGGATCACTTACGACAACGTCACGCGAAAACGTTCGTGGTCGAAGCGCGGTGAGCCGGCGCAAACGGTGCCCAAACCAGGATTGACGGCCAGGCAGGTTTTGCTGTGTGTTTAGTGGGATTAGCAGGGAGTTATCTACTATCAGCTGCTCCCCTACGGCCAAACCCTTAACTCGGAACTGTACTGTCAACAATTAGACCGTCTGAAGACAGTAATCGACCAGAAGCGGCCAGCTTTGGCCAATAGGAGAGGCATTGTGTTCCACCAGAACAACGCCAGGCCACTCACATCGATAGTGACTCGCCAGAAGCTCCGAGAGCTTGGTTGGGAGGTTCTTATTCATCCACCTTATAGTCCGGACCTGGTACCGAGTGATTACCATCTGTTCCTCTCCATGGCGAGCATGTTTGCTGGTGAAAAAGTCGCTTCAAGAGAGGCTTGTGAAAATCGACTGTCTCAATTTTTTGCCGCTAGGGACAAGGGTTTCTATGAGAGAGACATCATGATATTACCTTCCAAATGGCAACACGTTATCGAACAAAACGGCGCGTATGTGACCTAAATCGGATCATTCTAACTATGGTAAGTCAAGCCTTCAATGTCATGCCAAAATAATGGATTACTTTTTACTACACCAGATATGTTCCAACAGAATAACTATTTCTGTGGCCTACCGGAGGTTAAACGCCGCATTCACAAAAGTTCTCCATTGTCATCTCTCCGTAGCCAACTGAATCCGCTAACTTTGTATTTCTATTTCTGCGAGACTCATCTTTATTTTGTCCTCCTATCTGCGCCTAGGTCTTTATGTTTGTATTTTGCCGATTGGATTCCTAGTTATAATTTTGAAAACATTTATTATTTATTCCATCCTGATTACATTACCTGCCCTCCTGAACTTTCTTGACTTAATGTCCATTCAATATTGGGGAAACCGTTTCTCGTGATGAAGTTTCTGGCCTGAACTGTGCCGTTCCTTGTTATGAAGTTTTAGTATTTCTGTCACTTTTAAGTTAGAATTTTCACCTTTATATTTTATTTTCGAATACTTTCAGTTTGTGTTGTGTCCTGAAAGTAAGCGACCATGTTTCGTAACCATACAGTACATCAAACATAATTATACGTAGTTTGATATATTTTAAACTTTAAATTATTCGACAGAATTCGTGAAAACAAAGAATTTGAACTGAATAATAATCCTAATTCCTTCTTCCTTTGAGATTAATTTTTTCGTGGATGAAGTTTTGGTCTCAATGTTGGTCCTAGATAAATATCCACTTTGTTGAAAGTATTGTTTGATATTTTAAAGTATTCATAACTTTACCGGTATTAAGTATTAAGTATTTACGGTCACACCGAATTTCCTTGTAATATTTTCCTCTGGATGTTTAAGTAAAAAATGAAGTAGGCGAGGATGATAAAGGATTTAGTATTCTTCGGGATGAGTTTGAAAAAGTTATATTTGAGATTAAGAATGGAAAGGCAACCAGGACAGGTAATATACCAATTGAATTCACTAAGAATATGGGAGACAAGGGCACGAAAGAATTGTTTCGACTGTGCAATCCCAGGAGCGTGGCCAAAAGACTTCCTGAAGATGATCATGATACCAATGGCTAAGAAATCGAACCCAAATAGATGTGCAGATTATAGAACTATTAGTCTCATATCTCACAAGGGAACCTTCCGAAAATGATAGTTGCAGTGAAAGATGTGGCCTATGCCAATTGAAAGAGCTGTAACAGAGATGAGCATTCCCAAAAAATTAGCCGCCCATAGCAATAGGTTCAAGAAATATAAGGGGTGGAAGTTTGGGAAACAGCAAGTTTGGACAAGGGAGAAAAGTGCAAATTCCGCCAAAAAGGGGGGCACGGCAAAATACAATGCTGACAAGTGATGTATAGAAAGAGACTTGCCACAATAGGGAACAAATGAAGGCCACCAGTGGGGTTAACCGTGTTGCCAACTGCAATGAAAAGTATATGTTTTGCAAAGAACACTATATGAAGTGAGTGCAATATTCAGTGTCAACCTGTCGTGTAGAACATAAGATATGGCCGCGCTGTGCATATTAGAATGAACAAAACAAGAAGCACCGACTATGCAGGAAACCGACGTCCCTAGAGTCGAAAAGAAAAACGAGTTCCAAAGTTGGTAACATTGGCCATGAACATCCAGACAAGTCTAATATAGTTAGGCCACTCGCTTCACAAATAGAAAATTCCGGCAACAGGCATCACTCGGAATGCATCAATGCTAGAGTGATTGAGGCAATGTCAAGTCGGGGAACATGAAATGGTTGGGTTGAGCCAAAAACCGATAATAGAAGTAGTGAGCATTATGTCATGGTTGGGTCGTATGTGGGAATATATAGGGTTTCCCACCAAACTTTGTGACCTGGAAGATTTGCGAAACGAACAAAAATGTGACGGATCCAGTTGTGCAGGAATGTATCAATGTCAGGGGGTGATAAAAGTCTGTGAGAGGCAAGTGCCCCCAGGATCCCCATAATAGGGCCCCAGGAGCCAACTTCAAACTTTCAAATGGCAACAGGGACCGAGTGGTAACTCTCTTGATATATCATGGAATGTGCAACAACACCTATAGGAAACATTTGTTATATGAAACATGTTTTTCAAAATAGCCGATACAAAAATATGTTGTGTCTTAACATGGCATCGAACATTGTGATCTCAAATTGCTGGGAAGCGAAAAGAAATGTTGCAAATCCAGTTGCACAGGAATGTACTCATGTCGAGGGCCAAGAAAACTTTGTAAGAAGCAAGTCCCCCAGGGCCCCCATTATAAGGCTCGAGGGGTCAACCGCAACATTTCAAATGGGAACAGGGGGCGGATGATATTTCTCTGGATAGATACAACACCGCCTATAAGAAACATTTGTTTTATGAAGCACGGGTTTCAAAATGGCCGCCAAAAATGCGCGTTGTTCTTGTCACCGAGCAGATATTTTTGGCGGTCATTTTGAAATCCCATATAGTAAATATTTCTGATATGCGTTGTGGCATATTCCAAGATTTATCGAAAGAAATATAACTCGACCGATGGTGCTATTTGAAATTTTGAAGTTGGCCCCTGGGACCCTATGATGGGGACTTGGGGGCACTTGCGTCTCAAAGAAGTTTGTCGCCCGCTGACATGGGTACATTCCTGCACAACTGGATGTGTCACATTTTTTTCGCTTTAAAAGTATTTCAGTCGCAGAGTTAGGTGGGACACTCTGGATACATCTTATAGGCGGTGATAGTACTGCAGGCAGCAACACACAGTAGATCAAGCCTTTGATTATGTTTGCTTTCTACAGGTGTGGATATGTGATAGAAAGACCGAAGGTTCCGACACCTCTAGAGTACTGTTTCGAGACATTCACAGGCGATCATTGTACCATGTGTGACGGATTGGCAGTATTCCGCTGTGCTCACTGCAAATGTATCTTCGGTTTGGACCATTGTCTCATCGAACAATTGCACGTACAATGTGGACGAGCATATACAAATGATGCGGAGGCTAATGCCTGTTGCCGAAATTTTCTTTGTGTGAAGCGAGTGGCCTAACTATATTAGAATTGTCTGGATTTTCATGGCCAGTGCTGCCAACTTTGGAACTCGTTTTTTTTTCGACTTTTTTCGACGTCGGTTTCCTGCATAGTTGGTGCTTCTTGTTTTGTTCATTCTAATATGCACAGCTCGTGATCACATGTGGCGCATTATGGCCAACTCCGCCTTTCCCGTATTTTTCATACTTCTGTTTTTTCTATTCTCTTTTGTTAGATTGTACCACTGATTAAACACTCATATCTTATGTTCTACATGACAGATTGACACTGAATATTGCACTCACTTCATATAGTGCTCTTTGCAAAACATGTACTTTTCATCGCAACTGGCAACACTGTTAATCCCACTGGTGGCCTTCATTTGTTCCCTATTGTGGCAAGTCTCTTTCTATACATCACTTGTCAGCATTGTATTTTGCCGTGTCCCCCTTTTTTGCGGAATTTGCACTTTCCCCCTCTTGTCCAACTTTGCTGTTTCCCGAACTTCCACCCCTTATATTTCTTGAACCTATTGCTATGGGCAGCTAATTTTTTGGGAATGACCATCTCTGTTACAGCTCTTTCAATTGGAATAGGGCACATCTTTCACTGCAACTATCATTTTCGGAAGGTTTCCTTGTCAGGCAGCTAAAATTCTGCTTCGAATTCTGAACAGAAGGTTGTATGGAAGAACAAATGAAAAAGTTGAGGAACAATTCGGGTTCAGGAGAGGTAAGAGAGATCGCTGAAAAGTTTATAGAAAAAGGGAAAGAGATGTACATTGTATTTATTGATCTAGAAAAGACTCTTGACCGCGTGAATTGGGAATTTTTGTTGGGATTTCTAAAGAAGATTAGGTTGGAATGGAAGCATCGAGATTCATAAGAAACTTATATATGAATCAACAAGAAAGTGTTAGGACAGGGGAGGAACTGATAGAGGAGATTGCAATTGTAAGAGAAGTTCGACAAGAATGCTGTCTCTCGCCCAGAGGTGTATAGGGCCACCGGGCTACCGGGGGGCGCCCGGTGCGCCTCCCAACGAATCGCCCCCAAGATGCAACAAATAAAAGAAAATTTCGGACTGAATGGACCAAGAAGCTTTAAATCGTGAAACTCGATGTGGCATTGTGGAAAGAAAACAAAGCTATTAGAAGCAGATGCTGATGCCTGCAGAAAGGTCACATATCTATTTAGTGCCTCCAAACTTACAAGAGTATCAACTACTGACTGCCAACAGACTGAACACAGTAGGCATATTGAAATTAGCGATCCCACCTCATCTGCCACGAATACTACTGTCAGAGTGGAAAATGAACAGGAAAGCTCTAGTTTCATGAATGCTGAAATTACTGCTCCCACCACATCAAATGTCACTGTCAGAGTGGAAAATGAACAAGAAGGTTCCACTTCCATGAGTCTTGAAATTAGTGTACTTCCAACCTAAGGTACGATTGGTTGCTGTCAAATAAGAAAATGAACAGAAAAGTTCTAGTTCTAGTGATGCCGATTTCGAAATCAGAGAAAACATTGAATAGCGTAATGCCGCAGGGAACAGAACAACGAACTCTTTCATACATTCACAAGACAATGGTATCCTCAAGTATTTGAATTCCATCCTCATCAACCAAAATCAAGCATACCTTTTAATCTTGAGGTTGCTTATTAACGAGCAGATAGCACCAACAGGGCTTAGCTGTTGCTCAAAATGCGTGTGTGTGCGTGAAGCGTGCACAGCATATTCTGCAGATTGAACAAATAAGTTTCTTAAAGGTTCTGTACGCCATGTTCGCAACACTAAACACGCTTATCAGCGAGTAAGAGAGCACGAGTCTTCCAAAATACATCAGACCAGAGCAGTTGTGCTATTCTAATTTTTTAACATCCGGTTTTCTCTTTCTCTCTCTCTCTCTCTTTCTCTCTCTCTCTCTCTCTCTCTCTCTCTCTCTCTCTCTCTCTCTCTCTCTCTCTCTGTGAAGAAATTAGGCAGCACTGCGAATATATTGGATACGAATTATCCGAGATATATGTTTGCAGTGGTGTATGGTGAAATTTTACTTTAGGTAAGCAATCCCATGAAGCTTGTTATCTGTTTTCTGTAAATACATTTAACATTTGAATTCAAGAACAATTTGTAGGCTTTAATGTTAGAGGTCGCCTGAGACAATAGCGGTTTAATTCATTCTTTTTATATATGAAATTCGACACATTAGATAGATATTCTATTACATCGGTCTGAATTATATTAGTTAATCTATGAACACATTAGAATTTTCTAATCGGGGTTGCTAATAATGGATCATATTTGTTAACTAGAGTTAAGAGTTATACATAATTTCCTCTATTTGAAAATTCCGTTCTCTCATTTTGACCCCTAAACCTGTTCATGTTTACTTAAGAAACAAACAATGATGAAACGTTTAATAAAATCTGTCCTCGTGTTCCTGATCATATTATTATTATTATTATTATTATTATTATTATTATTATTATTATTATTATTATTATTATTATTATTATTATTATTATTATTATTATTTCATTCATCAGGCATATGGTCAGGTCTGGATTTTCCATTATTTTCACAACAACTGTTCAGTTCCGATGTCAAGGAAGGAAGTAAAGGAGCGATTTTAGGAAATGGGTTGGAATAATTTAAAAAAAAAGAAGAAATAATAATAATGTTGTGTGAGTTTTATCTTGGGTATGCACTGCTTACCTTACATACATGAGATAACCGCAACTGGATAGTTGTCAAAAAAGTATTGGGAAGACCTTAATCCAGTAATGGATCAATAATTTTTTTGATAATGGTATGTATGACTTTCAAATATAAATAACCCTCACAACTATACTCATGTGATCTCAGTTCTCATTCTTGATATCTCAGCATTTGAGATTAAGAAATAAACGCTTATACTTTGTTCTGCTAACTGACAAAGGAAGGAGAAATGAAGCTACCTATAGACTGGAAGACACAGCTACAGATCATGAAAACTTTTTGGATAGCATATTACTCTTTTATTAAACAAATTTGACCTTCTGCTTAATAAGAGTAATTTTAAAAAGGTCATCGAGAACAGTAAACTGAGTCCTGTATGAGGAAGTAAGCAGGATGGTGGTCATATAACTTTCTAAAAACATGGCGAATTATGTTTTGGATGTTGGAAACATACTTATCAGTGAAAATATTTCGAAAGAAGTCTCAGAATCTGGAAAGTTTTCTGTTCTATTAGATACTATTCAACACGCCAGTGCTATGTTGTTTTATGGCATGTTGTTAAAACTGTTGTTATAGAAAGAATTGTGCCATTGTAAAATGCACATCTACCACAGGTCAGTATCTTTTCGGTTTACTGTTGAAGATTCTGCAGAAGTTGAACCTTGATATTAAGAAGTGTATTGGAAATTCAACTGTTTGCGCAAGTAATAACATGCAAGGACAATATTCAGATTTTTCAAAACACATATGATGAGTTACACGTGTCGTGTTATGCTCATATACTCAATCTTGTCATACGTGATCTGAGAAAAGGATGCATTGATTCTGTGTCATTGTTCTGCTGAATGATAGTACGATATTTATGCCTGAGTATTTTCTGCGAATGGATATTTGGAAGATTAAATGTCAACAAAGGCGTCTTGCAGTTATTGCGGAAACAAGATGATGGAAAATATTCTGCAGAAAATGTCTGGTCATTTTTCGAACCCAGAAAAGTGCTTTGTGCATAGCGTGGATCATGACAATGAAGAAAATTGCTTATACAGAAAATATCAAACTAGAAGCTAGGTGGAAAGCGAAAGAATACATATAAGATCTTTTCAAGTTTAAAACAATTCCGACAGCACAGTGCTCCTGAAAATATTTCAAGTGACGGCCCCTCTGTCAAACTATCTCCACACACAGGGTGCTGGTGAATTGTAGTAGTATCGAATGGTCAGACTACTGTGTTCCAACTGAAAGAGCAGGGAGCTGTTTCTGAATCTGTTAAGAATGCAGGGTTAAGATTTGCAGAATGGGCAATAATAAATATGAAGAATTATAACGTGATTTCTTTGTTTCTACTGACCTGTAGACAACGTGCCTTCGGAGGTGGAAAAGAATGATTCCCTATGAATGTGAAGATGAAGCTGCTTCTGAACCAATGACCCAAATAGTACATCGAAGCACTCAACACAATATTGGTTACGGTAATATCGAGTATTTCTTCAAAATTCAAGAAGCAAGATACTTTATGGTTTGTTTGGACTCTAGAAATTTCAACCAAGTAAGACAACTTCCAGACACAGCTTTTGATAAACTTAATCATCTTCTGAAAAAAAAAAATCAAGAAAGAAATTTCTAAGGATTCTGTAAAAGTCTTCTTGGATTCTTGAATATCAGGCTTGATTACGACTACAACCGAGAGAACGACTGATTGTGCTGATGACACAAGTGATTCAGAATTAGAAGAGAGTTCATTTCTTTAGAAGGAAGACGAGTGCAAAACGTTTGAAAAATTGGCCACAAAATTACTCCCCCAAAATATATTAAATTGCCTATATGTATAATGTGTTTACATTAAAGTGAATCTAAAAAACAACAAGTAAAAATAAAGTGCCGCAGGGTGGACTAGAACTACCAACCTTTGGATTATTAGCCGCGTGCTCCTCCGACTTGGCCACGGAGGCGACGAGGAGAACGTCGCTTCTAGAGGAATATATTGGTGAAGTCTTTTGAATTTGGCTAATCAGTGTGCTCTTTTAACCGCGTATATTCGACGATACCGTTTGGGATCAGATAAAATCTGCTCGCCATGTAGTTTTATAACAAAATGACGAGTTATTTCATGGTTCTTCCATATTCACTTTCAAATGATCGGCGACAGTTTCCATCTAATAAAGTTGATGCGTTTGTTACTTCTAGTACCAGGGTCGGATCCAGAACGGACTTCTGGGTGGGGCGGTGGGTTGTAATACTAATACTTAGAGCTACTTTTAAGAGCTCCAAACTCTGGGATGGGTTTTATTTATACATAAAATTAAAAAAGTTTCCTCTTCTGGGTGGGGGAGATTACCCCCCTTGGATCCGCCATTGTCTAGTATACAATCGCTTAGAAGAAGCAACAAATGCATCAAATGTGGGAGAGGAATTTAGAACACCTAAATGGCGCATGCCTAGCACATATTGTGCTGTTAGGGCATCTGAAACAGTCTATACCTAAAGAACGTACCTAGAAAATAACAGATATATATTCGACAGTGACGACATAAAAACAAATGACAGAGTGCGAGACAGTCAGGTATATAAATGCTATATTTGTAGTATACACAATATACCGCTGTCCGGAGAACGGATGTTTCTCAGTGTAATTATATGTAATTTTAAGTGAGATTTCAAATTTTCGAATTTTCCCTTTATTTGTACAAAATTCCTATGTTTGTGGCAAATTTCAAGTTTGCATGGCCACTAGAAGTACCTTATAGGTTTCGAATATATTGACATAACTACGAAATGTTTTCCTTGTCCCCTAATTTTCCATACATGATAAAATTTCAGATTTTCGGATTTTTTTCTTTTGATTTGTCACCAATTCTACGTTTATGCAAATTTAAAGTTTCCATTATTATTAACAATAGCCTACAGATCTTGAATCAAATGACGTAACTATACAATTTTGCCCTTATACCCTAATTTACCCTTGGAGAGGGAAATTTGCGTTTTTTTTTTTAAATGCCATTTACTTTTATCACAAACTTTACATTTGTACCATGTTTCAAATATTTATGTCTACAAAAAGTACACTATAGGTGTTGAATCAAGTAACATAATTTTGCAGTTTCCTCTTGATTTTCCTCCTGAGGGGGGGGGGAGTTCAAGTTTTCGGATATTTCCCTTTACTTATAGGATAGCACGATCCCTACATTTCTGCTATATTTCTAGTTTTTTTGTCAAATTTAGGATAGGAAATACCCGATAAGTTTTTAATCCAGTGACGAAATTTTGCTTTTGCCCCCTAATTCCCCAACTTGAAAGGGAAAATTTCCCATTTTTCGGACATTTTCCTTTACTTGCATCACAAAATGTACATTTGTGCCACAGTTAAAATTTCAATGTCTACAGAAAGTACCCTGTAGGTTTTGAATCTAGTAACATAAATTTGCCTTTCCCCTAATTCTCCTCTAGAAGAGTAAAATTTGCAATTTTCGCATTTTATCCCTTTACTCGCATCACAAAATCTACATTTGTACCAAGAATAGGAAGTACTCTTTAGATTTTGAGTCCACTGACGTAGCGGGGCCGCGGTGGCTCAGTGGTAGAGCGTTCACCTCTGGTGCATGGGGTCCCGGGTTCAAACCCTGCTCCCGCCAAGTGAACTTTCTGGTGGACAAACGCTGTGTGCGTGCGTTTTCTCGGGGTTCTCCCGTTTCCTCCCACTTTCTTCATTCCACCATTTCATACATTTCTCATAATCACCGTCTCCTTTAGCCTAACCGGCATAACCGTGGGACGTAAAACTCAAAGATTTCATTTCATTTCCACTGACGTAATTTTGGCCTTGCTCTTAATTTTCCCTTTGGACGAGGAAAGTTCCAGTTTTCGGATTTTCCCCTTTCCTTATATCACAAATCCTACATTTATAACAAATTTCAAGTTTCTATGTCTATACGTTTTTAGTCCAGTGATGCAATTTTGTCTTTGGCTCTCATTTTTTTCCATTGGGCGGGGAGAAATTTCCAGTTTTCTCTTTACTTGTATTACAGACCTTACATTTGTGCCAAATTATGTTTCTATATCTATTGGAAGTGTTCTTTAGTTTGTGAGTCCAATGACCCAATTTACCCATGTCCCTCAAATTTCCCCCTCGAAGGGGGAACATTTCCAGTTCTCGGACATTTTGCTTTACTTATATCCCGAATCCTAAATTTCAAGTTACTTTGTCTTCCGGAAGTACCATATAGCTGTTGATGAGTAAGTGCCAACATTTTAGCGTTTTTTTCAATAAATAAATAAATAAAACATCGTGACTTTCTGTCCCAAACGATTGGAGACAAAACATTGAACGCTTATTAAGGATGGTCTGGTGCAAGTTAGTGATGGAGCCATTTTTTTTCTTCATTATCTTCATGTGAAGCGAAATTACGGATGTTTGAAGTGTCTGAGTTGAATCGTGTAATATACACACTGCGTGCTCCGGCCAGAGAACATGGCTTGGTGCACTGCTATGTGCCTTGACCCTGTAGCACTATAATATACAGATTGTTATCACTAGAATAATATCAACACCCTAAATATGTACACTTATGTCCAAAATTGTTGTCGCATGTCTTTGGAAATTACATAAATAGAAATAACTCTCTTTCTTGTGATAGAAAATGTCACATTTCTTCTTGGAAATAAGCAGAAACACAAAACACATATTTCCAAAAAATATTTCAATAAAAAATTAAAAAATAAGCAAGTTATAATTAAAAAAAGAAATCTCCGAAACTTTCATCGAAAAATTCTAAGTTCCATTTTCGTAAACGTGGCAAACGCGCAGCGAAATTTACAAAGAGGGAGGGAATTTTATGCTTTGTTAGAAATACACCGTAAATCTGTCATAAGGTTAGCTATTATACATGTGGCACAGCTCTAACAATCATCGCTATTAAGCATTTTACATTTAAACAAAGGACTAAAGAGAAATAAGCTACAAAATGTGCGAAGCGATCAGGCATTTTGTGTTAGTGGGTTTCGTTATATGCATCTGCCAAGGTGCTTTCCTTACCGTGCCTTTGTAGAGTAGTCGGTTAAAGCTTCTTCTTTACATACTTTATTTTTCCACGATCATCACTTCGAATCCCATACCCTATAGTAACGTTTTTTTTTTGTTTTTTGTTTTTTTTAAGAAAAGCTTGATTCTGTGAATTCCTTAAAGAACAATGTTTTGTTCTAATAATGCTCCTTAGTATTATGCTCTTCATTCTAGTTTATTTGAATATTTCCAAATAATTTAGAATTATGTCTTTAAAAACATTAAAATTGTCAAGAATTTTATAAAAAGCGGAAGCTTCATTTATAATCATTTTCATAACCGAAATGAGAAACTTACAAATGGTGGAATTTTAATTAACATATGACTAAACTTTCAGAAAACGGAAATTAAATAAAACATTTACTCCGCATAGTTTCTGCAAGTAATATGTAGGAAATAGACAGAAATAATGAACGTAAACTATTAGATGTCGATTAAAAATTAGTAGGGATAATTCTATAGCCAAGTAAAAAATTCTGTCTGTTTCATGAAAATAATAAACATTTTACAAAAAATAATGCTATTTTTGCTGTATCGGAAATTTGTTTAGTAAATAAATAAGTAAATAAAATACTATTACATAATTCAATCACTCTGACTCGATAGCTTGAAGAGAAACTGTATCGGCCTCGATCCTGTTCGGCCTAGCGTGTGCGCCTGTGGTTCGTGTAGTCTCGGATTCGATTTTCGTTAGGAGATCATTAAAACTTTACTTTAACTAGCATTTATTTTCGTTGATGATCCGTCTCCTTTAGCCTAAAGGACTTAATCGTGGAACGTGAAACTAATTTTTCATTAATGTTCATTTCATTTTTAAATGGAACTGTAACAACACGATTCTGCTCTCTCTTCTCACTAAATTTATATGTGTGTCTCTTTCTTGTTTGAATTGTGCGTCTGTGTGTGTCAAAACATTCCACTGAAAGATAACTGCAAGGCCTGTAAGAGTAAAAGCGCTTGAGAATACCAGAAAAGATAAGTTATTTGATTGTAAGGGATTGTCAAAATTCAATCAAGCGAGCCAGTGAAATTTGTCGTGTAGAATGAACAGGGTGGGGTTGGGGAACGGGGGTAATTGCCACAAGATCCTAATTTAATGGTCAAAGCAAATAATTAATTTAACTGTTTACAATGAATTTTGAACATACGCAGTTAACACGTGGATTGACTGGGATAGCTTTTATCATTCACTGCTTTTTGGGGAGAGAAAAGGGGCGTAAGTATTTCCCAAATAACATTTTCATAAGCTTATTCTTCTTGTGTGGAAAATGGAAATTTTAATTAGTTGCTGGATAATTTTTAAACTGTTGTGAACAGTAAAAACGTGCTTTGAAAATCCAGACGAATGCAACTATGTGTCTAATTATTTTTACATATTTCTTTTTAAACCCTGGGTTTAGTTATACTCAGTCAATAATTTTAAATTAATTGTTGATTCTATTCATGAGTATTAGAATATATTTAACGACTTTGCCAAGATTATATTAAGGACCTATAGGCCCAATTTTTGGAAGCTAGAAATCTGAAATTTAGTTATAAGTCACGATGCATCAGCAAGAGATCAACTTTTATATCCAGCATTGTGATTCTCATTGTGGCTTTTTTGATTAATTGCAACCCATCACAGATCACACATTAATCACTTTCTCACAATCCTATGAGCTCTAAGACTGATGGGTTGGATGGTTAGAAGTTTAACGTAACTTGCAGCACCGAGACTATGAGACATGGACCTACAGCCAACGTGTCATCCCAAACCAGATAAACTCACACTGGAAATCGAACCCAGGTCTTCCGCACCGAACACTAAGTCAGAGTGTACTTCCATTTTTTCATTTATCGTTGCAAATATTATTTTTAAGTTCAAGATCAATTTGGCATTGTCTTCTTTAGCCTAAATGTCATAATCATAAAATGTTACATTTCTTCTGGATCTGACACGAACTTTTCCACTTGAGTCGAGCTTAGTTTTCATCAGTTCACTTCAATTCAAAAATGCATTCTGAGAGGAGGAGGAAGGTCCAAACCAACCTTCAAAATATTTTTCAAATAAAACTACTCTTCCCATACAATAAACGGACATCTTTGCTATTAAAGAAATAAATGTAGAAATTTTACGTTTTTCTCTGAAGCAATCAGATGCAGGTTAAAACACAAGCGCGAAATGCACCCTTGATATATTATAGATTACAGCCTACTCTTTCCTAGCGATGGCCAAAATTTTTCGCGATCCGGAATCCAGAAAATTTATTTTCCAGAATCGGTAAGTTTACTTTCCGGATTTCGGAAAAATCGATGTCGGAACAATTCCGGAATTTAAAAATATTCCGGACTTCGGAAAAATTATGAAGTTTTTCCGACATCGGAATTTTAGTGAAATTGGGAATTTTTCCGAATTCCGATTTTTTTCCAAAATCGGAATTTTCCGAAATCTAGAATGTTTCTGATTTTACTTTCCGGATTCCGGGAAGTAAAAATTCTGGAATTGGTCATCGCTATTTCCTATTTCAGTTGTACTTATTTTACCGGTAAATTGTGTACATACATTAAATAGAATTTATTGTTACGAGTAAATTAAACATGAATCAAATAGGGTCTATATGTGATTTAAAGTGGTTCAAGTATATATAATTTAAAGGAATGTTGCCTTCACTTGCGGCTAAGGGATGTCCTTGTGAAAGGAATGGGGACACTTTGGATTCGATTCAGGACCGTAGCCGGCCCAAAAATGTAAAGGAGAGGGGAGGCCCGGAGGCTGAAGTTAGGGAAGGCCCGATCCAACCATATTATAGTTCATTTGCAAGCCTACCGTGAAAATTTTAGGGGACAGCAAAAATTTAGGGGGGCCGGTCCCCCTAGACCCCTTGGATACGGGCCTGATTCGATTATCGGTGAATGTGCATTTGTTCAAATTAAACGCTAGTCTATAAGTCTACGTCTTATATAACCTCGGTGTTGTAAGAAGTATTCCAGATGTCATTGAATGAAACTGAGGTATATACATATATACTCTTACTAGTTCTGAAGTTAACTGTGTTTGGTTATTGAAACGCCTGGAGAATACAAGTTACATTATGCACATTCAAAGGTAAAGCTGAAAGAAAACGCCTCCGGCTGTGTTTCGTGTGATACTGTAGGGCTATTAAGTAAGGACTCAATTCACACTACCAATTATCTGATATGACAACCAATCAAAATTCGATAAAAGGGAGTTCGTGTCTAGTAAATGCCACGTAATACGTGAGATTTTTTGTAGATAGACATTCACTTACATTTGAATGGTAGGCTTCATGCAGGAAGCAAGAATTCGTTTCACAACGCTTCTTGACGAAGGCTACAGCGCTAAGCAAGCCGCGGAACATGTAGGCATTCAGCCTAGAACAGGTCAGCGGTGGGCACATAGAATCGTGTTACCGGGGAAACAATTCGTCGTCGTGGTAATAGGAGACGGCGAGCTACCACAAACGAGCAAGACCGCCGTCTGGTTGAACAAGCCAAGGAAACTCTCCATTCAAATTCGCGTCAACTGCGACAAGCCGCTGACTTTCCTGGATCACATCAAACAGCTATTAGGCGACTCAGGGAGGCTAATCTCTTCGCTCGGCGTCAGCCATTAAGGATTTTTTTTTCTGCGGAACACATCAGATGACGACGTCAATTTGCAGAGGAAAATATGCATCGGAACTGGACAAGTGTCATTTTCAGCGATGAATGTATATTTTCTTCTGAAAATGATGGACCAGTCTGTGTCTTTCGTGAGAGAGGTTCCAGGTTCGATCCTCGATACATATGGCACAAGCGTTCCAGCGGACGCATATCAGTGGCTGTCTGGGGTTGGATCTCTGCAGATGGATTTGGATATCTTCACAGGATTGATGGGCGTCTTACAGGTGCGCAGTATAAGTTCATCTTGGAGAATATTATGCTGCCATCTGTTCGCGAACGTTATCCTGAGGGAGCAATCCACTTTCAACACGATCGGTCACCTGTCCATATGTCACGAGTTGTCCAAGAGTGGCTGGTAGAGCAAAATGATGTAGAGGTAATCAATTGGCCTCCACGCGGAGCAGATCTTAACCCAATAGAAAATGTCTGGGCAAAGGTAAAGAGGTGTTTGAGGTAGAAAAGGGCTAATGAAGTTCCCAGAACTTCCAATGACCTCTGGGATTCGGTCGTTAATGCTTGGGAAGATCTTGCTGCGAATGGCACGGGCTATGTCCGTCGAATGATACAAAGAATGCCTCGTCGAATGTTAGCGGTTGTTGAAGCAGGTGGTCACTGGACATCATATTAAGAACGTGCTTAGTTTCAAACAGCCCTTTTAAGGGCTACATTTCATCCACAAAATGTTATGTGAATATGTGATTAAGCATACATAAAAAATGTGTTGTAATCATCGAAATATACTTAAAAAAAATAAAATGTGGTGTGGGTGGGATTCGACCTCATAACCCTCACTACATAAAACCGAAATGCTACCTCTACTCTAGCCTCTCACTAGCAGTTACTGCCTACCAATACCTTGTACAATTGCTGCCAAGCCGCCAAAATTTCATACGTAACATTCCTTCGTAATTAAAAATTATATACAGGAAAGATACCTAATTACTACCATTGTTTGGCATTATTAAGAAGACGTCTCTTGCATTGAAAACGTAGGGCTTCATTATTGACTGATGAAAAGGAAAATGCAATAATCGAAAATTGTATTTTCTTTGCAAGTGATTTAAAGCAAATTCGTATTCATAACCAAACTTAAAATGAAGTTGGGTTGAGTTGAGTTGACTTTGAGTTTAACGTCCCGTTCAGCAGCGTTGCTATATTAGACGTGGACCTACTAACTCACGTGGAATCCGAACCACATGAGCTCCCACCGGGAATCGAATCCGAGTCCTCTACGCCATTAAAATAAAGTGGATTCGTATCTCTAAAGTAGGACAAATTTCTTAAAGTACTTTTGAAATTCTTAACTAGATTTTCGCGTGTTTCCAAAGCAAATTTGATAAACCTTACTGAATTTTCATTATTATCTTTTTTATGCTTCTGAACCATACCTACTATTTGGTATCAAATATACAGAATGTTTCAAAACAACACCGATAACGTTTGGGAGGTGATTCCTGAACCAAGACAAGACAAAAAATATGGACCAACCTGGATTCACAAATGTTTCCTTTCGGAGTTATAGGGTGCCGAAAACATGAAAAAAAAAGAAAGAAATTTAAAGGTCCATAGGTCCAAAACTATGGGACCTACCGTAGTCGGGTCAAGACTTTACTTAGAAACTAATATGTGCGTTATCCAAAAATACATGTTTCAGAATCTTAAGGTACTCCCGTAACAATTTTTATAGAGGGAGTTTGGCTAAAGGCATATAATTTGAAGTACTCACCAACTACTTCTATAAAAATTGTTGTGGAAGTACCGCAGGATTGTGAAACTTGGATATTTGGAGAGAGTGACCAAGTGAAATCTATAGTTCCACTAGAAGGATTGCACATGCTAGTATTCAACCTTATCTAAATAACTGAATCTCTGAAATTAGGGAAATTATTTCATTATCAGTATACATACAATATGGTATTCACATTCATTTTAAACGTTCATTTAGAATAAATAATTTATATTTACTGTCTTCATTGAGCTGTATAATGTTTTGTAAGAGTATGTTTTGACTTCACTCTTGTATTCAATGTGGTATCAAATTATGGTGATTGCGTTATGTGTTTTATTTATTTAAAAGATTTTAAATAAAGTTGATAGCCCAAAAGATCCAGGTGCACTGAAACATTAACAAAAATTGAACAGAATATTTATCAATTCAGCCATAGCCTGTATATTAAAAATATGTATCTCTGCCTCCGCGTAATGGGATGGAGAATCTCTAGTCAAGAAGGCATATATTTAATTGAAACAGGGAGACTCCTGATTTTGAACCGCCAGTGCTAACTGCACACCTACATTCAATAGTTACCATTCATGTGATAAAGTTTTAGAAACAATTGTTTTTGTAAAATTTTTATTATTTTCTGCGAGTTAATTTAATTATGTTCCCTCTTCAAAATAGTGTTAAATAATAAACAATAATTTAACAATAGAACAATCCTTAATCCCGCACCCCTTAGCAGTTAATACACTCTAGAGCAGCCTAATCATCAGATAGCTATGGACTCTCTTCCTATAACTTTTACAGTGTAAACTCTCAAGCTGATATAACACCTATAACAAGAGTTACACTATAGGCGTGCGCAAAGTGGGTGCCATGGATGCCTTGGCACCCCCAGTAGTCAAACTTTTTTATGTAGAATTATTACAAATTGAGAAGAGATTACATGTAAATTATTTCCCGTCTGCATGTGTGCCGTGCTTCGCCGACGCAGCGTCGAGTGCAATGACGCTATCTTTTCTTAGGGGAAAGGGGGGGAGGACAACATTCCACATGGTGGTACTTTAAATCTGGCACCCACATTCCCAATGTCCTGCGCACGCTAGTGAGTTACACATCATATTAAATTAGAAATAAGTGTGGTTATAATAATTGCTTGTTACGTCGGAAAGAAGTTTCTTTGATTAATATCATAGGTATATCTATGTATTTTCGTGTACAGAAAAGAAATAAAGAATTACGCTAGGAAGCCAATTAACTCGTTAGACAAGAATCTCTGGTATTTTCGTCACTTAGAATATAAATGTCCTCAACTTCTGAATTAAGGATTGCAATTAGGAATCCATCAAAGTATTTTGAATTTGTTTAAAATTGTCTCAATGCTCAACGAATTATTTTTCAATTGAAAGTTTTGAATAAAAATCTAAAGATGACCCTGCTTTTTTACTTTCTTGTGCACTCTCCTTACGAACAATTGTTCAGCATATCTTACATAGTACGGCAAAGTACTGGTATCCCCTCTAATCCATAATGTGTAGGAAGTATAGATTTAAAGTCATCCTTTGTCTGAACGAAATTCTATTCAGAAATATTTCACTAAAACGTAAATTATGACTACCACCTCAGCAGATATGTCTACAAGATTAGAAACAAAAATCAGTATTCGGTGAAAGCACTGTTTCTTTCAGAATAAATGTTCCGGGGGGGGGGGCACACTTACAAGGAGAAGGCAGACTTTGGTAAGTGAACTTCGGGGCCATTTTTTGCGAGTTGTTAGTGCACATTTAAAGAATTAATATTGCAAACTGGGAGAGCGCAATAGCCAAAAATAACGGAGAAAAACCGTCTTAAAGTTTATAAGCTGCATATATTGTACGACACCCACATTTATCAAGTGTCGGTGTGGCAAAGTGAGGAAAATCTTTGAATCATGCGTAAAGGGTTAGGGATTCAATTCCTGTTCTAGTCATACATTTTTTTGCTTCAACCAATAAAGTAGCCATTTGTAACTATAGGGTATAAGTAAAATATTAATTCACTATATGTTTATAATGAATAAAACAATAGAAATTTTCAAATCACTTGTAAAATATTTCGATGTTCCATTTTAACTACGGTAGAAACAAAATTTAATCTATTCCGTAAATATTATTGTTACCGCAGTCGTTGTGTAAAAAATGTTCTTAACGCTTCGTATCTACATCTGTAGACAGTGTGCGAATTACAAGGGGAATGAGGAGGAAATCTCCTTTGGTTATAGCAACATCCAGTATTAGCAAAGGGGATTTCCCCCTCATCTCGTTTGTAATTCGTACGCTGTCAACAGATGTAGACACGAAGCGTCAAGAACATTTATTACACCACGACTGTCGTAACCAGTGGCGTATTTATTGGGGGCGCTTTCGGGCTTAAGCCCCCCAGAAATGTTATTTGCTATATTAAATGAAATATCTTTGAGAATTTTCACATTTCCAGGACTAAAGTTGGCAAAGCTTCTCTCCCCCGAAATAAAATCGCAAATAAGCCACTGGTCGTAACCATAATATAACTCGTGATATCAGTATATTTACGGAATAGATTAAATTTTGTTTGCCAGTTAACATGGGACATTGAAAGTTTTACAAGTGATTTGAAAATTTCTATTGTTTTATTCATTATAAACATACGATGAATTCATATTTTACTTATAATTACAAATGCGTACTTTATTGGTTGAAGAAAAAAAAAAGAGATGTGTGACTCAAACAGGAATCGAACCCGGGACACTCTACACATGAGTTATAGATTTTACTCACTCTTCCACACCGTCAATTTGTAATTACATACGTCGTACGATATATGAGTCGAGTAGAAAACTTTAAGACAGTTTTTCTCCGTTATTTTTGGCCATTGCGCTCTCCCAGTTTGTAATATTAACTCTTTAAATGTGCACTACCACCTCGCCAAAAATTGCTCCGAAGTTCACTTACCAAACTCTGCCTTCTCCTTGTCAGTGTTGCGGGGGCGGAGGGGGGCACTGTCAGAGCTTGTCCGGAAGAAACACTGGGTGAAAGATAACGTGTTAAGTATGAAGCGTTTAAGATCAATCCTTCAAACACTACTGAAGGGGGAGTTCTAACTTAATTTTATACACATATCTTAAAAGATTTCGACTAAAATTGCCACTTTAGAAACTTCATTTCAGAGAATGACTATGAAAAACAATAAAGTCACTGTAAAATACATTATAAAACACACACACTCAAGACTCTATCTACCTTCAAAATGACATTTCCAAAAGTTCAGATGCAACTAAATAGGTTTTTCAGACCTGAAAAAGTTAACCATTCTAAAGTTCATCCAAATATTTAATCTTTCTTTCGAAATAAACTCTTTCAAGTCACCTCCGATTGGGATTTCTTCTTGAAGTGAAAGCTGTTCCTTCGTGTTTATAAGGTTCACGTACGCCTTTCGACGCAAAAGATCGAGTTCGGATTCTCGGTGAGAGCGCATGTGTTTCGGAACCCACATTAAGCTGTAGATCTACGTCTCATATAGCCTCAGTGTTCAAAGAGACGACAAACTCAAGATCAGCCATCAAACCGAAAACTTATTTACGTCTTTTTTTTTACACTCATCAAAGAGTATTAAGCGCTTTTTTTAAAAAAATATTACATTTACAATCAAACAAATTAACTTGGAGTGCTGTCTTTAAAAATATTTAATTTTAATTTCACATATATATTAGACAACTTCGCGTAAAATGATACTCGTAGATCTTCATGTTGACCAACACTATTTTTTAATCGCCAATTGATATATTTTATATTATATTAATATAATATATATTTATATTATATATTATATGTTTTTATATTATATTAATTATTTCAACCACATTTTCTTAAAACTTGCAGTGCATATGTAGAGTAAACAAAGAAAAGTAATTCTATTATGGTCATTTTTACGCAACAAAACATTGAATGATGATTTTAAAATATTCTGCATTGAATTAGAAGAAATTTTCGATAAAATAATTTTGATACTTTCATACTTGTTTATGTAGTAATGTAACGATTTATCACATCATTGTGCATTGGCGTCTCTGGCATGTAAAATTTGGAGGGGACATCAAAGGAAATGATCTAACTGCTTGTGAGTATCTAAATAAATTAAATTAAAATAAAATATTGAATATTTCGTATTTCAAAATATTGGAGGGACGCGTACCCCTGCCAGTGACGCCCATGTCATTGTGTACAAAAGGAATTAACAAATGTAGTTACTTTTTCTAGAATATTTAAATTAATTTGTATTGCAAAATTATACAACAAATATAGTTAGCACTACATGATGCATAATAACTAGGAAAGTAATGTTTTATTAAAGTTGCGGGTGTGTTGGCTAAACTTTTATTAAAGTTTCATCTTCAGGTTGTGACAATCAAGTTCCTTCTTTTTATTGAAATCTTGCTAATTGTAATATTTGATAAATATAAGTTTAAATTATACTTTGTGCACATATTCAAATTGAATAGCATTAAATTAGTAATATTGAGAAATATTTTTTTGGATTAAAAGAGATTGTTGAGTTGAGGTTAACGTCCCGTTCAGCAGGGAGACCATATAAGACGTGGACCTACTGATTAACATGAAATCCGAACCACATGAGCTCCCAAGGGGAATCGAACCCGGACCTCATACGCTGGATTAAAAGAGAGTTGTTTAACAAAATGTCACTAACAAAATCTAAACATAATAATATATTTAAAAAAAAACGTATACCGGATTTGAACTGCTGATCAACACCAAACTTGAACATTTAGTGAATGGACACTAACTGACTGCTCCACGATTACTAGCTTATAAAATACATCTTGATAACACATATAAAGAAATTATACGAAAAGGGGTGGTTGCTTAATTTTTTAGTTTAGTTAAATGGTTTTCTGAACATAATTAGCACTGTCGTTTTATCAATGTTTTGTTTAAACTTGCATCCTAAGGGGGAAATGGAATTTTAAAATTTAACCTATAAATAAAGTATCTCAAAAGTCCCTCATGTTAGATAGGTGAAGTTTGATATATAGACTCCTCACTAAAATAAATGGTTCCGTGTAATCGAGTTTTAGAATATTCAGCATCTACAGGAAAAGGTATAAAGGTAATTTATATAATACTTTCTCAACATATAAATATGAATCGAAGTTTTCTGTCTCCCCATCATAGGTAAACGCTGCACTACGTAAAACGAATTTTTGAAAATCAGAATCACTTGGCTACAGTTGAGTTGATTTTGAGTTTAAAGTCTCTTTCAACAGCGAGGCTATATGAGACGCGACCTACTGATTAATGTGAAATACGAACCACATGAGCTCTCTCCGGGAATCGAACCCAAGTCTCCTACGCCAAATCATTTGGCTAGAGTCGTGATTTCACCACCTCACTGTCGCCAAAATATATATCCTAAAGCGGAAGGAGATTCAAAATACATGATAAAAATAGTGTATCCTGCGAGTCCGTCATTAGGGACTTGAATCTACTTATATAAATTCGTCAATGAAGTAAGTGAAGACTTATCCCAGCGTTTACGATAGCTTGGCTTCTAAAAGGAGAGAGGGCAATTTGTAAAAACTAAGTTGATGTTGATTGCCTCATCACCACGTACTGATGATTTCAGGGGGTACCACAGGGGCACATTTTCTCATGGGACCAATGAAATTCTTACCACTTCCCAGGGACGTACGCAGGGGGGGGACCGGGGGGTCCGGACCTCCCCCGAAATGTCGAATTTTTTAAAATTTAGCCTAATTTTAGGGGCAATTTTAGGAATTTTAATATAAAATACCTTCATATTTAGTTTGGACCCCCCCCGAAATAAATTCCTGGGTACGCTACTGCCACTTCCATCCATACTTCCGAAGAAACCAGTATTTTTGCAGTGCTACTTTAACTCTGTGTATTGAAATTCTCCCCCGGGAGAAATAGTTTGTACTCATCACTTTCATTACGGATAATGACTGAATCGTTTGAAATTAAAATTCGAAGGTAGTCGAATCAGTTTTCTTTTTTATCATATTGCTTTCATTAGAATCGGTATCCTAAGGGAGAAATCTTCTCCAAATTTGTGATAAAAATATAGTATCTTCCGAAACTCTTAAAATAGGAGATTAAATTTTGTTTATAAACTCCTTTTGAAAAGTAAGATGACATTTGTCCCAATAAAGGGGTATGACCCACATGGGAAATTTTGGGCCATCCTCTGTATAGCCATGGTTTAGCCCCTTCGTGATAAAAACGAAAGTATTGTTTTATTAAAATTAATGATATGTTGATTAAGTTTTATTAAAGTTTTATTTTCGCGTTATGACAATGAAGCTGCTTCTTTTTATAAAACTCTTGATAATTTTAACACGTTTAAAGGCGAAAATTTGAATTGTTTGCCCATATTTAAATTACTAACCAAATACCTTTTATTAATAGAAGAGAGCTGTATAACGAAATCTCGGGAACAAAATTTTAAAAATACTGTAGGCACGGAGCTGAAACTAATTATTATCGAAAAACAAGGGGGGCACTAAATCATGCTTTAACAAATCACCCTACTACTTGTTGGAAAACACTATAACGAATAGAGAAAACAGTCATTTCTTAAAAAAAAATAAAAAAAAGACTCAGGTATGTGATTTGTACTAATGGTTATGGAAAAATAAAGTATAAAGAGCAAGCGCTAAGTAACTATCCTACAAAGGTAAGCTAAGAGCGGACTACTTGCAGGCGCATATAAGAAAACCACTAACACAAAATGCATGATCTTTCGCATATTTTGTAGCTTATTTCTATTTATTCCTTTGTTTACGTGTAAAATGCGTAATATCATCATTAGAGCTATTCCATATGTATAGTAACTAACATTATGACAGATATACTTTGCATTTTTAAGAATTTCTGAACATGAATCTTTGAACCTTATGCGCTCTGAAAGGAGATTCAAGTAGATCTAAAATATCAAAAGTGAACTTGACTCCCCCGTGCACTGAATGTGCCAGTTTTCAGTTAAAGATCAATTCACACATAGTGTATCATGCCCATGTCATTCCCCTGCCAAGATCATTCACACATACTATGCCGTTCTGTGGCGTGCCACTATTTCTTTCTACACCCTTTCCCTTGGTTCGGATCAACTTCGTGTTCCTTCGTGTGCTACGAACAAAGCCGAGGATCGCAGCCGATACAGTTTCTCTTCAAGCTATCGAGTCAGAGTGATTGCATTATGTAATAGTATTTTATTTATTTATTTATTTACTAAACAAATTTCCGATACAGCAAAAATAGCATTATTTTTGTAAAATGTTTATTATTTTCATGAAACTGACAGAATTTTCTACTTGGCTTTAGAATTATCCCTACTAATTTTTAATCGACATCTAATAGTTTACGTTCATTATTTCTGTCTATTTCCTACATATTACTTGCAGAAACTATGCGGAGAAAATATTTTATTTAATTACTGTTTTATGAAAGTTTAGTCATATGTTAATTAAAATTCCACTATTTGTAAGTTTCTCATTTCGGTTATGAAAATGATTATAAATGAAGCTTCCGCTTTTTTATAAAATTCTTGACAATTTTAATGTTTTTAAAGACATAATTCTAAATTATTTGGAAATATTCAAATAAACTAGAATGAAGAGCATAATACTAAGGAGCATTATTAGAACAAAACATTGTTCTTTAAGGAATTCACAGAATCAAGCTTTTCTTAAAAAAAACAAAAAACAAAAAAAAACGTTACTATAGGGTATGGGATTCGAAGTGATGATCGTGGAAAAATAAAGTATGTAAAGAAGAAGCTTTAACCGACTACTCTACAAAGGCACGGTAAGGACAGCACCTTGGCAGATGCATATACCGAACCCACTAACACAAAATGCCTGATCGCTTCGCACATTTTGTAGCTTATTTCTCTTTAGTCCTTTGCTTAAATGTAAAATGCTTAATAGCGATGATTGTTAGAGCTGTGCCACATGTATAATAGCTAACCTTATGACAGATTTACGGTGTATTTCTAACAAAGCATAAAATTCCCTCCCTCTTTGTAAATTTCGCTGCGCGTTTGCCACGTTTACGAAAATGGAACTTAGAATTTTTCGATGAAAGTTTCGGAGATTTCTTTTTTTAATTATAACTTGCTTATTTTTTAATTTTTTATTGAAATATTTTTTGGAAATATGTTTTTTGTGTTTCTGCTTATTTCCAAGAAGAAATGTGACATTTCCTATCACAAGAAAGAGAGTTATTTCTATTTATGTAATTTCTAAAGACATGCGACAACAATTTTGGACATAAGTGTACATTAAGAGACACTTCTGGATGGTACAGCCATATGGAGATTTACGGCAAGAGTGCTCCACCAGTTGAGTCCAAAGTATTTGCTGAAAGTATTGCAACCGAATTAACTTTAAAAGAAGGCGGGTGGCATAATCGCCAGGCAATGAAAATTCCCGTACACTCGGGTGAAATTCCCACTACCGTCTACAGCATCATTTCTCCAAAATAAAATGAATCTTATATGTGTGTTATGCCAAATATACTATTTGATATTCGTCCTATTCGCGAAGATAAAGTGCAACAACAAATAAAAGCCCAATCCTGTTGCTGTTGGAATGAACTCTCTTTAAGTCGTTTGATCTGAAATGACTTTACAGAACCTAAATAAATATTCTGTCACTTCAGGGGGGGAGGTAGGAAGAGCAAAATCTCCCCTTCTACTGT
The DNA here is from genome assembly GCF_964235325.1 of Thermobia domestica. NCBI lineage: Eukaryota > Metazoa > Arthropoda > Insecta > Zygentoma > Lepismatidae > Thermobia > Thermobia domestica. The sequence goes on from NC_137469.1 coordinate 91,965,184, forward strand.
ATGAAAACATATACTTTCAATCAAATGCTTAGCGAGAGTGAACCCATTGGTATAGCGCTTTTATGATTTGAAATCTTGCTCCCAAGCCATCTTTTGTCATAACTGACAACATAGGAGAACGGGAGATGCAAATATGATGGAGAAATACACTCACATGTGCAAATTCAGAATTGGAGACAAAATGATCGGATAGCATCCATATTTTGTCGAAAATTTTGATTTTGTAAGTAGACATGTAAAAGCTCACCCGAACTTGAGAGCATCCCATTACCAATTGATGAATTAAAGTGGAGAACTCAGTTGAGAGCATCAGATGATTACGGAGGGAGAGAAACATCTTAAGATATGGGGAACGAACAATGGAAAAAAATACCAACTTGCCTCGACCGGACTCGAACCCTAAACCCCATGATTACGAGGCCACGCCTTTGCTCACTCATCCACGGAGCCACACAGAGTAGTACGGTCATACGTCAGGAAAAGCGTTCGTTACGACCAGTGATTTATTTGTAGGGGGAAGCTAGGGAAATTCCCCGTCTCTAGTTTTTCTTTCATTGGCACTATCTTAATTACTGTTGTTCCATGCCTGAGAAGAATATTTTCCACCACTCTAGAAAATTTCCTAACAATTTGCATACATTTTAAGCAACACAAAACATTTATTCATCGCTGTTCTGCATAATTATACTTACACAAAGGAATTATTTTCAATTCTATGAATTCCCGTACCAAGTAAACAGAAGTACTGAGTATGAAATTCTATATCTCGCGAATAGGTTTGCAGAAACATCGCCGGCTACGATCTCTTAGCGCCTTCCCAAATAGCTCAGAGAAGCGAACATGGCTTAGTTCCTATAGGAGCCGCTGTGGCGCTAGTTACGTGCACCAATATTTTCTCTGTGTAGCAGGGAAATGAAATAGCTAGCTATAACAGGTAAAGTCCCCCCCCCCCCACATAGTATCACAAAAACTAAACTGTTTTTAAAATTGAATACAATTAGTATCGATTAATTAAGAATAAAAGATAATACAAACACACCGGGAAAAAATCCTTTACAAATTACAAACGAAATACTTCCCCAGATAATGGCTTGGCATTTTGAAATTTTGCATGTTCAAAACATCGTGTTTCAACATCTGCTATGTTCTTCAGCAACACTGGAACTATTACATCGCAAATTTTTACACTTAATTTAAATGAATGATTGTCCGAAAAGAGGCACTGCAAATACTAAACGTGTTGCAGAAAGGAAACAATATAGGCGGAAAGTGTTTCCGAAATTCGGGTGTTCACAAACAGGTGGGCCTTTTCAACAACGTGAATCATCCATACTAGTTATTTTGTAGGATAGCACATTACGTTTCTACTGTCTTGTTTATATATCAACTCCATAAGCGCGGAATTGAATTTGTCCTGACTGATAAGTTTGTGACATGAGGCACAATCTATACTTTGAATAATTTTCCGATCTACAAAACTTCCTAAGAAAGCAGTAGAAGCTAATTTCACTGTTCCTAATAAAATGCCTGAAAAGAAAACCATAAATGGGAACATTAAAGTACTATACAAATTGTGACAATAGTAGTGAACAATAGGCTAAAATGTTATGAATTGACTAATTTCTTTAAAATGTTATGAATTGACTTATTTCTTATTGTGCATATAGTGTGTACAGACTGAATTGTTAAGGTTTGGATTTCATTTGCGTTATGATTTAACTGAATTTCACTTTTAGTTTACACTTTAATGAATGTGTCTATTTTTCTCCTAGTGCAAAATGGTTATATTTTTTTCCTGGCATTATCATATTAGTAGGTTTCATATGGTAGATTGTCAGAAATACACAAATATCTTTCTAAAACATGGGATCTTTGTATATTATTATTATCTGTTTTAGCAAGATGTAAATAAGACTCTACTAATATATTACTACGACATTTCACAAAATAAATAAAATCATTTTATCTATTGTAGATAAATATTAGGGAAATTTGGGGTTACCACTGGCACACCAAATACTGGGATAGTATCTGAAATATAGGCTCTGGGTTCTTCTATCCCATTAGCAAGGGCATCAATTTTGGGAAGCTTTGTAGGCCGGGCCCTCCGAAGTTGAAATTGGCTCCCCTAATGGGGGGGGGGGGGGCAAAATGCTATGTTGAAGTAGGTTCTCCAATTTCTACAGTACATGGTAATTCCTTTCCCTGTTCTACTAAAGCGTAGCTGCCATAGGGCTCCCCCAAAGTTACACAGAAATCGGCACTCTTGCACATAAGTTAAAGGTTTTACGTCTGTTTTTTTTTCTTTAGAAAAGTACTAACCTACGCATAGATCCCATTACTAATCAGAAACATAAATAAATAAAATTAATTACACAAGCAAAAAACAACACTTACTAGGATCAGTATGAAGACCAGTTAACAATCACGTAACTATATCTGGTATGGGGATATATGCTTCAGAATCAGGAAAGTGATCGGAAATATTTTCCTTTGAAATAGTAGTAGAATTTGCAGTGGAAGGCAGCGATTGTAATCCAGTTTTCAAAATTCGATTTATTGTATATACAATGGCTCTGCTAACCAACATATCATTGCTCCCAGACAAAATGATAAACAACAATATACCATAATTAAAACAATAAAAGAACATTTTTGTGTTGTTAATTTTACCACATAAAGGCACTGCAAGTATTATGCAACTATAGTGCCTACAAACGCCACGTGACTTTTTTTTAGCAAGGAGAAAAATCACGTAAAACACCACACTCAGGGTTCCCAAATGTCCCGGATTTTAAGGGACAGTCCCTTATTTTATGATTTTGTCTCGCGTCCTGGGGAGCTTCGATACGGGGCAGCAAAAGTCCCATATTTTGCCCAAATGACAAATTTACCTCAGACAACGACTTTAAAGCCCGCAAGTTTTAATGAGTCGTCATGACTGCGGCCAGTAAATGGTAAATGCTATTTCAGAAAAGCTCCGAGTTGCCAAATTTATTTAAAGTCGTCTCCTTTTGCCTAAGGATCCCCCCGTCAAATTCATTTGTGGAAAGTTTTCTCATATATGAATTTGAAATGGACTGACACAGAAATATGTGTTTCTGTGCAGTTGATGACAGCTGAGTTTTTCGACAGCCTAAAGAAAAATCCAAACTTGAAAAAGATTATAAGTACAGTTAAGTCAAGCGTGAAGTAGGATTTTTGAAATAGTTTAGATTACGTAAATCCAATGTTTTATAAGTAAGATTTACCTATTTTTTCTTAGATCTATATTAACTCTTTGTATTAGTTTATACTTTTGTATTTCTTTCAGTCTAAAATGATTACTTTTTTATGTGATGCATGGTTCATTTTCTACCACTAGATCATGTTTATTAAAACCTTCCCGTTAATACTCATTGAAACTCGTCAACCCACCCCTTATTTAGACTATTTTTATTTAGCAATCCTGACCACACTACACTTGTCTAAATCCACTCAGACTTACGTGAACAAGACAACCAGTCCTTCTGTTTAGTGCACGTTAGTAGCGCCACAACGGCCGAAAGGTCAACTATGCTCTGTACGCTAAATCTGATGTTACGAGAGGGATATGGTAAGGCGCTAAGGGATCGTAGCCGGCGATGGCAGAAAATACCTAAGCTAAATTTTCTATTGGGAACAGGGAGAAGCACACGCGGAGCTTAGGAAGCAGATTGTGCCCATAAGATTTGTTTTGGTCAGTAAGGGACATAAATTTACATTCAAATGGCAAAATCACACGTTTAATTATGCTATAATTTTACTTTTAAGAACTCCAAATGCGTAGAACGAAGGCATTCTTTTTTGCTTGGAGGAATAAAATTATGGCTGAAGGTACTACACATTCCTTGCTACCGTATCGCGATTTAATTAAATGTTTTAAAAGTTTTTAAAGCTCAATCCCTAACCAAATTGATAACTGCATGATCTATCTCTTTGCAGTTCACTTAAAACACTATAGAAATATCGTAAAACTTAATAAAAGGAAAAAAAAGTTCTTTCACAGCGTGAAGCTTACGATTATTCCCATATACTTATAGCGTAGGTGATTCGTGTATCTTCTTTCGTAGCTCATTGGATCCGTATAGAATTCCCATTCCCGCGACCCGTGTTCGAATCTTCGCGTCGCTCTTTTTTTATTTTTATTTTATTATTGATCAGATAGGACTCCAGTAGAAAGAAACATATGGTTACAGTTCAAGGTGTGATTCGATATTCTGCACTTCCCGGCGGGAGCTCATGTGGTTCGGATTCCACGTTAATCAGTAGGTCCACGTCTCATATAGCCTCGCTGCTGAACGGGACGTAAAACTCAAAGTCAATCAATCAATCAATCAATCGATATTCTGCAAGTATTTATTTATTTTTTTTTTCTTGTCAAGCGAAAAATTGAAGTAGAATTTTACATGCGTAAAACTTCTAAATTTGACTGTTAATAAGAACTATGAATAAGATTACAGCTCAAAATAAATTGAATTCTCTTCAATTGTAGTCCATAATTAGCTATGGTCAAGGAAATGGATTTAAGCTGTTTTGTGTGTGATCAGCACATTGACTTCGATCATCCCTATTTCTGGAACTAAATATCACTAATTTTGTTTTTTTCGTTTATATATAAAATTCTCATCCTTTAGTCCTTAACAAAACAGAGATTATTGTTCAAACTGTCACTATGGGATTACATTTCATTATATAAAAAAATTAAACTAACTATATATATATACTTAAAAATATCGAAAATAATATGACAAATATTATGAACAATTTTATAATAGAACTAAGCAATGTTTTATATTACACTAAACTCAATGAAACACAGGATATTTGAAGTTAGCGATAATATTGCCAGTATATTCTGAAATACAAGTTTCTTGAACAGATAGGGACACTTCACCTTGAAATATACACCTTGAATTTGATTCTCGATAGAATCTAAAATATGTTAAGAGCTTTAAACCTTGAATAACGCAACACAAGTTTGAATCCCATGGTTGTAATTGTGTCGTTACAAACTCACTCTTTTTATATAAATCAACCAATCTAAAGCCGGATCTTTATTCAAAAAGTATTTTCTCCTTTACGTATATTTCAGGGAGAACATTTAACGTCAACTTTTTATTAGCAAATGTAGCAACTGATCAAATTGAATAATGCTAAAAATAGCCTACTTCGCTTGCTAGAACTTATCTTTGGTAGAAGTTCATACATCAAATCTTCTTTTTTTTTTGGTGTTTCTTGTTTGTTTGTTTTTTTGTTTGTTTGTTTCTTAGGTTTCTGAATACTTCGGAAGATTTTAACAGAATCCTTGTAATTATACATTTATGTTTGCTCTGTTTGATATGAAAAAAATATTTCTTATGAAGAAAATGGTCTGCAAAGCTCTTTGTAGTATGTCTGTTATTAGTTGTAGTAGTTAGTTTTACTTTAGCGTCCCATTCAGCAGCGAGGCTATATGAGACATGGACTTACAGCTTAACGTGGGATCCGAAACCATAGGCTTCTACTGAGAATCGAGCTCCGTTTTTAGGGAGAAAAATCTAACCACAGTCAGTTCCTTCCCGTTGGGGTTAGAACATACCCTATTATTATACTGGTATTATAACAAAATACTTTGGATAGATTAATAATTACCTGTACCTTGGGCAGAAAGTGCTCATACATATGCACTATACTTCATAGAATGTTAATTTAATAATAACAGAAGAAGAATGTTTTTAAGATATGTAAGATATTATTATGGGATAGTTGTTGCTATGTACATGTTTATGGATACCGAGTCAGCAAGTTTGTGTGCTTGACAGTGTTAAGGAAAATATATTATAAAGTATATCAACTAATAAACCATTTTTAGCACTGTTTATCGACATTATCATTCTTATATAAAAGGTGAGAACGATAGTATATAATTATTAAAGATTACTACCACTCGAGATTTGTATATCATATTTCGCCGAACCAGGTTGACGACTACCCTCGGTAAGTCGTTATAAAATTTTGGTTTATCTCACCCGGGAAATACGGTAAATTCTTACCCCGAAGCAAAGTAAGGGTGAATTTACTTTTATAATTTAGTTAATGAATACAAATTTGACCATACTGAGAAGTGGTAGAATAATTGTAAGAAAAATGGACAATGAAACCATGGAGCATGAATCCACTAATAGTGACAATGGTGAGCATAGTGTAGCACCAGGAATGACATCATCAGAAGATCGAATCTTGTTAGCTTTACAGCGACAATTGATGCAGATGTCTACCGAGTTAAAGCAGACGATGAAGCATAACTCTGAAGAATTAAGTAGACGAATAGAACAGAAGTCTGATGAATCTTAGAAACAATACGAAGAATTGAAGCAGACGATAGAGCATAACTCCGAAAAATCCAACAAGCAATACGAGGAATTAAGTACACGGATGGAACAGAAGTCGGATGAAACGAAACAATTAATTATCCAGACGATGAGCGATATCACCTCGCAGTTCGAGGAAAAGTTAAAAGGAATATCGGAGGAATGCCAGGGTAATCACAATCACCTGAGACAAGAAATTAGTGATATAAAAAAGGATTTAGAAGTAACCGAATCTTCTGTTCAACAACAAAAGATCCAGGTCATCAATAATGCTAACAACATACGAGCAAATACGCAGTCGATAGCTACGTTACAGGAAGAAATTAGAATGCTACAGGTTAAGGACAACACATACCGTAATAACATGTGTAGTGATCGCATGGAGTTTCCCCACTCACCAGAGATGAACTCGCCTTCGCCGGTGTCTGATGAGGATATTATATTGGAAGAAATACATCCGAAGAGTACAGATGGGCGAAACATAGATGGTGTAACGACACATCACGTCATGGATAGGAACTATCACCCAATAAGTACACGGAATGATAAAAGAAAGGTAAAATTAAGTGTTAAGATGAGTGAAATACGAGCTATGAGCAAATTCAGTGGTAAGTGTAACGAGAATGCTACTTCTTTCTTAGAAAAATTCCAGGACGAATGCAATATTATGTGTATAGATAGATCACAATATATGAAATTAATCCCTCATGTATTACTCCCACCTTGTTCACTATGGTTTAAAGCAGTACGTGATCACATCAATACATATGATGAATTCAAAGCGGCACTGATCGCAAATTATGAAAATGACTTTTTGCTTGCGAATAGAGATGCTACCATTAGAAATCAACACTTCAATCCTCGATTGCATAAATCTGTTGTAGAGTTTGTTGTAAATACCTACAACGAATTAAAGGTCGTTAATCCATTGCAATCGGAATCGAGAATAATAGCATCGATTCGAAATTTGCTTCCATTTAAATTACAACAGATCTTATTTTCCACACAGTGTATGAGTTTCAACCATTTATTAATGCTTGTCCAATGCTATGAAACTCAATACCATGCCATGAATCAACAAGCAGGAATGGGTAAAAATAAGAATAATTCAGATCATTTGGTGCCTGTTCGGAATTTAAATATCCGAAGTGTGAATAATACGGAACATAACCTAAGCCGAGTATACTCTAGCAATCAAAATGAGCAAAATAGGCAAAGTTATGTAGGGAATCCGCCTAACCTAATTAATCGTAGCAATCCATATGTTAGACCATATAATCAAAATAGGTTTAAAAATAGACGAAATGTATGGCGAAATTCCAGGAATACAGCGAACTACGTGGATAGACGTAATGGGAGAACAAGAGATGGCACTTCGCATCAAGATCCAGGTATTGAAGTAATTTCTGTACAGAACAATAATACGGGACATAATCATGATTGTGCTGTGCAATGTACTTTATTAGAATCGTATGCAAGTACGAATGTAACCTGATTACCGTTAATGAAATTAGGTTAAATTCATATCAGCTATAGATTTTCATGAACATTTATTTTATTTTTATTCAATTTAATTTTCTTTAATTCTCATTAATCAATGATAATTCTCAAATGTTTTTAATATATGTAAGAATTATAATTCGATTCATAAATGATTAAAAGCAAAGGTTATTTATATTAGATTGATTTGTGTTGAAAACTTAATTGTCAAAGATTATGTTAAGAATAAGATCCATTCTATAAAACTAATTATTCGACGACTGTTTTTATGAGCTATCCTATATATTATTCGAACAAAATTCTTCTTTATTTATGACATTTTAGTGCTACGATGTATACATTAAAATGCAACATCCAACTTATTTGTTATTCAATGCGCCCTGAAAGAACAAACATTATTTGCAACATCACCGTTTTAATAATGATCAAAACTATTAATCATGATAATTTGTGTTTCACCCTCGTCAATTATATTAATAAGTGTCGACGTTTTTAGTAATAAAGGATAAAATATAATAATAATAATGTAATGAATGATAATAAAAGAAATATAATTAATGTAATAAAAAAGGATAAGTATTAATAATGTGAAAGATGTGTTATAAATGTATTTATATATATATGAAATGTAATGAAGATATATACGAGGTGTGATCAAAATATAAAGAACATATGTAATTTAAGAACATTATTGTAAACGGACCAGTGGTTCTTGAACATAAAAGCCAAACTCGCTTATGACTTTTATATTCAGTCCATTTGTCGGGCGACATTTTTATATAACAAAATACTTTGGATAGTGTAATAATTACCTGTACCTTGGGCAGAAAGTGCTCATACATATGCACTATACTTCATAGAATGTTAATTTAATAATAACAGAAGAAGAATGTTTTTAAGATATGTAAGATATTATTATGGGATAGTTGTTGCTATGTACATGTTTATGGATACCGAGTCAGCAAGTTTGTGTGCTTGACAGTTTGAAGGAAAATATATTATAAAGTATATCAGCTAATAAACCATTTTAGCAACGTTCATCGACGTTATCATTCTAATAGAAAAGGTGAGAATAATGGTATATAATTATTAAAGATAATTTTTACATGCAAACAAATACTACCACTTAAGATTTATATATCTTACTTAGACGAACCAGGTTGACGACTACCCTTGGTGAGTCGTTATAGTATTTGGAAGCAGTGATAATTGGTTATGGATTTCTTGACCTGGAAGCAATCACACTCGTGTCCCGGCATGACCGGAACAGACCTGGGGACGACGACACGTTGTGATACGCACGATGAAATTGTATGATACTGTTAAATATTAAAGTTAATGCATCATTTTTATATCAATAGATAACTTAAATAAAAAAGACAGTAACAATACTATTAACGTATATCTACATAGTATATAAATTAAAAATACGTTGTCTATTATAGCGAAAAATGGCTGAACCGTTTGAAATGAATTTTATTGACATAGTTAACCTCTAGCTTGGACTAGGTTATTGAGATCTTGCTCGGGAGAGTACTCCCGGTAGTAGTAACTAAATACACGATTCTGATTGGTTGGCGTTATCCATATCTTGCTACGTAGCCTATATCTATGTATATAACAGAAATCATACGCTTATTGCTATCGGTCCTCGTGGTCGTGTGCGCTAGCGTTGTAAGCTGGTAACAAGAATTGCTTTTGGCGTGAGTTCAAACCCGGCCGAAGGAAATTTATCTATTTTTTTAAATCGTTCATAACACTTTTTTCAATAAAATATGATGAAAAAGTACTCAAAAAGGAGATTTGCTTACTTTTGGGGAGATAAGTAGTAGTGGTAGTAGTAGTACAGCAGAAGCGGATATATATATATATATATATATATATATATATATATATATATATATATATATATAACTTTCCATGAAATCATGAAAATAAAAAAAAAATGACTTCCAACTCTATTCAGAAAGTAGGTATATTGGCACGTGTCGAACCGAGTTGTTTGCTACGCGACGTTATGCCTTCAGGCAAACTTCTGGCTATCGACTAGGTAAGTCTTATGGGCCACTATGAAGAAAGAAAGAAAGAAAGAAAGAAAGAAAAAGGTATGCTTGTTTCATGGGGAGAACAAAATATAATAGTCTATCTGCTCCTTGACATTAAGTGTTTGAAACCAATGCTGTTATGAATATCCATTTTTCTAATTTCCTTAGGAGACTAAAGAGAAACGTTAATTCTCCTATATATGAAAGAAAAATATATATCTCATATATCATACAGATAACGAAATAAAATAGCATATTTATCTACGCCTTGGCGCTAAGTGCTTTAAAATTGTTCAGAATATTTTCTTTATTCCCATAATAAAAAGAAAAAATGAGAATTGTTAATTCCCATAGAAGAAGAAAGAAAAATATAATTATATTTATTAAACAAAAAGAATAAAATAAAATTTATTTAAAATATATTAAAATAAAATATGACTAAACTAAGTAAAACATTTACTCCGAATAGTCTCTGCAAGTAATTTGTAGAAAATTGTCAGAAATAATGAACATAAACTATCAGGTCTAGTTCTAAAAGTGTAGCAAGTGATAGTTCTAAACTCAAGTAGAATATTCACTCTGCTTCATTTAAATAATAGACATTTTACAAAAATAATGATCTTTTGGCTGTATCGTAAATATTTTAGTAAATAAATAAATAAAATACATATGTATAATTTAATCATCGCAACCGGATAGCTGATTCTGTGGGTGAAGATAATGAATATTACTACAAACTGTTACAAAGGTGGGGGCCGCAGTGGCCCAGTGGAAGCCGGTGGGTGTAGCTAAGCAGTCTGTAGTGTTGTCAACGGCTCGGCTCACGACTCAGTCACCTCAACATACCGAGCCGGTTCGAGATCCATAAAAGTGATTAGATGCTAATACAATACGAAGTATATGTTCTATAAGCCTTTCCCACAATTCTACTGCTTGGGGCTGAAATCAGTCAATACTGAGGAAGTTAATTATTCGTCCCTGATTGAAAACTGTTCCGCGAAGACATCTTTAAACAAATCCCATTTTTATGGAACATAGTGAAATTGATCAAAGACAAGCGCTACAATTCGAGTCAACTGACATTTGTGTATGTGCGGCCGTTTGCCTGTTTCACAACTATCTTTTATTGTTTTGGTTTCATTTTAATGAAAATTGGCTTATGGTTTCAACTAATAATCCTATTGTTTGGGATTTAACTCTATCAAGAATAAGGGGTGAAAGCTAAAACACACCCTTTGCACATACACATATATAACAATTTTGTGTTATAGGCAAAACAACTGAAGATCATTTGATTAGACAAAACATAGGCTATTTTTACTTTAGGCCATCCGCATCATTCGAATTTGTTGCGGGTGAAATTGGCAATGGATAAGCGCGTAAAAGGGACCAAGTTCCTCTGAACTTCGAAACTTGGTTATTTAAATATTATAATAAAATATGTTTCCACCATATTGAGTCAATTTGATTCAATATGGCGTATATTTTCTTTGGGGCTTCTCGATCATCCCTATTAAACGAAGTCAATTGGGGTCAAGAGAAAAACGAAATTAACTTTTTCAGTTTTACGTCCAAAGATTATGCCCTGTAGACTAAGGGAGACGATGATTGAGGGATGTGAATTATGATGGTAGACTTGATGGAATGATAATGTGGGAGGAAACGGAAGTACGCCGGCTATCAAGAATTAGAGGTTGAATTACTTTACCCTGCCGTTTAAAAAAGATCCAGTAACTTCTGTAAAAAATGTTTAATTTTTAAAGAATATGGTGCGAGTGTAATTTGGAGTTTATGAACAAGCCACACTTTTAGGGGTAAAATCAGTCAAGAATGACCAATCGCCCCCTCCCAATCATGTTCCTTTACAAAATTCCAAATATTGTTTTGTAGGTTCCCAATTAACTCCGCTGTTTGGAATTATAATTGGCCAATAATAAAGAAGTAAATTTCATTCCTGTTGTCATGTAACACGAAATATTTCGTGTAAATTAGTTTTGTGAAACATAATGTGTTTTGTTTGAAATTAGAGGCATAAAGTTATTGTTTTGAGTTGAAGTTGGAGGGGAAAAAAGGTGAATTAATTTCATTTCGTGAAACTGTTAACAACATTTTTTCTCCAAAGTTCCAATTTTTCATGAAATAGTAGGTATGTTTTCTTTCAGGCTGTAGTTAGGTCTATTGTTTATGCTGTTATGCATGAGAGTTGGGGAAATTAAGCCAATTTCAAGATTACATTTTACGATAACTTCTGTGCTTTTGTTAAACCTGATTTCATGAAGCAACTTTTATTTTTATTTATTTATTTATTTATTTTTTGAAAGTGTAAGAACTACTATTGTTGGTAGGGACTGAAACTGATGAAGAGAAAGATAATGCAAATGTAAAAGTTGAAACGAAATCCACTCGCTTCTTTAACACACAGCACAAGTAGTGGTGAAAAAAACGTTATTTTGTAAAGAAGAAATAAAATATATAATTCTAGCCCCAAATGTCTTTTGGGCATTAATTAGGAAAAAATAAAATTAAAACTAATTTTTCTAAAAACGAAATAAAATATTTAACTTTAGCTCCAAAGGTCTCTTGAACATTAATTGGGATGAAAATAAAATCAAAGTTGAATTTGATGAAGAAAACCTAAGACATTTAATCCAGCTTCAAATGTCTTTTAGGTTAATTGAGAACAAAAATGAAATGTATAAGTTCTTTACCATTGAACAAAAGAAGAAAAGGTAAATAAAAGGCAAATATTTGGAAATTAAATAATTCTAGTATTTTGTCTAGTCACCTTCTGCTTCTATAACGTTACCCAAACGATTAGGTATACTAGCTACAAGATTCGAGAATATAGTTGGATGTTGTTGGAAATTATTCCAGAGTTCTATTACATGTGCCTCAAGAATTCCTTTGTTACGGTCTTGTCGACGTTCTTTCCATTCTTGAACCATTAACGCCCAAAGATGTTCTATGGGGTTAAGGTCTGGCGATCGAGGAAGCCATTCTATACATATTAGCTCTGGATGATCTTCCAACCATGCTTGAGTTTGCGTCGAGATATGAACACCGCTGTTGTCTTCCATAAACACGAATTCCTCTTGTTCTGGAAATTTTTCGTGTAAAGACGGAAGCAGTGTATCCTCCAGTACTTGGATATAAGTCGCACTAGTCATTCGTCCAGGAACAGGAATAATCTCGCGCGGACCTTCAGCTGTCATAGAGCCCCAAAAATGAGCTGAAACTCGTCTTGAATGTTCGGTGCGAATGACATGTTGTGGAAGTATCGTGTCCCGCGTGGCCTGTATAATATCATTCTCGGTTGCAGATCAGAGAGGAACACCTTCTCATCAGACCAGATGACGAGATCCCAATAGGCTTGTGGAAGACTCACGTTCTTCTTAGCCCATTCTGAACGCCTTTCCTTGTGGTAATCTGTCAAAATAGTTCTCATAGCTGGTTGTGCGTGATGGAGTCCAGCCGCAGTAAACCGTTGCCTTACTGTCTTATGTGAACATCCTAGTTCAACAGCTTTGTCTCTCAACACAGACACTACTTTAGTTCTAGGCACTTTTGCTGACACTAGAATCACAAACGAAATCCTCCACAGGATGTATGAATGTGAAGGCGTGTAATAAGGATCAGAGTAATATTATGGGTTGATTTATTTATTGATGCATGTTCATTGTGGGTATTATTAATTTTATTTTTGTAAAGAAGCAAGTTACTACCCGCAAATATAAATATAACTCTAACTAAACTCTTTTTCTATTTTTGAGAAAATAATATGACGAGTGTGGATCTTTTTATTTGTTTTTGGGTGTGAGACTGTTGACCAGGGTAAAAGAAATCATGATTTTTTTTAAAAAAATATCATTTTTGTTGATTTTTTAAAATTTAAATCGATTTTTTTATTTATATCAAAACTTTCTCCTCGTATAATACAAGTCGCGAACTACAGAAAAGACATTAGAAATTAGTATTAAATGTTAATTATGTCATTTAGGTGGAAGTATTGGGATTTAATTTTGAATTAATCCCCAATCGTTTACCTATTTCAATCCCAAACAATGTGTCTCAAGCATTAAGGAAAAAAACTTACAGCAACGTTTATCAATATGACACTTTTCTTTTCGCAAAAGTTACTGATGTTTGGCAGGGCCATATTAAAAAAAAAAAACGAAACTAGCTAGCCGCACGAAATAATATAAAGTCCATAAATTTCGCCTAAAATTAACTAACTCTATGGCGTATGGAACCCATAGGATCAATTCCACGTTCACAAAAGCTTTCCCTGACTTCTATCCTTAGCCAACTGGATCCATTTTCTACTTTGTATTCCTATATCTGCGAAATCCATCTAAAAGTTGTCCTCCCATCTGCGCCTAGGTCTTCCTAATGGTCGTTTTCCGATTGGTCTTCCAGTTAAGACTTTGAAAGCGTTCCTACTTTTTTCCATCCTGGCTACATGACCTGCCCACCTGAGTCTCCTAGACTTGATGACCCTAACAATGTTTGGTAAACCGTAAAATTATGTAGTTCCTCGTTATGAAGTTTCCACCATTCCCCATTCCCGTTCCTTTTAGGTCCGAATATTCGTCTGAGGATCTTGTTCTCCAATACTTTCAGTCTCTGCTCTTCCCTCATAGCAAGCAACCATGTTTCGCAACCATACAGAGCAACAGGCATGATTATCGTTTTATATATTTTAAGCTTCAAATTTCTCGACAAAATTTGCGACGACAAGAGATTTTGAACTAAATAATAACACGAATTCCCTGCTTTTAGTCGACATTTAATTTCTTCGTGAATATCGTTTTCGTCTGTTAATATTGATCTTAGATATTTGAAAGTATTCACTTTATCAAAAGAATTATTTTTTTAACGCATCCAAAATTTGCCGTATTACGATCCCGAATAACTTCTATGTATTTAGTACATAAATTTCGCCTGAAGTTTTAAACTCTATTATAATTTTTTTTTCGCAGAGGGGATCGAGCTTTCCTAAATACGACCATATTACCTGAAAACAAACAAATAGGCGTGGGCACAAAAGAACTTTCGTCTTAAATTTTCATGATGATTTCTCCGTTGGAATAGTTTTAACGATTTAAAAACCCTATGTTACAAAGAGAAGAAAGCAGGATTCACCCGTTACCCGTTCAAAACGGGATTTTCTCTAATCATCCTCTGCATGATACTCGTTTTCATATTGTGCTTACATAATTTGAGTCTCATTGTATTTTCTTATTATCTTCCATAATCGAAATTACAGAACAGAAACGGGATTTTACTTATTTTCACTTTATTTTATTTCGGATTTTGATTTAAACCAACGACTTTTATTAAAAAAATCAAGTGAATTAAATCTTGATTAAATTCGTGATTTAAATCAGACTGATTTAAATCAATCCACCCTGCTGTTCACCCATTGAAATTTCCTTCAGTAGTAAGCAACTACTTATTCAATGAATCATCACTAAACGCTAGAGGCAAAGAAAGGCAAAGCAATATCGCCTGAAGGTCGTTTGAAATGCGTGTCTTGTCTTTGGTTTACCTGTGAAGTGAAGCATTTTGCTTCTTCTACTAAGTTCTGACACATTATGTCAATGAAATATTGGTCTGTTTGTGAAAACAAAGAGAGGAAAGAAAAAAATATGAGCTATCCGCGTCAGTCTATTAGATCTTTAAGCATGTTGGAAAAATAAACCATGTCCTGTATTTAACCAAAATATGGTTAATAAACTAGCGTTATTATCATTAAAGGCCGTATGCGTCCTGGAACCTTGTATTATACCTGGAAAAGTTCGTGTCAGATCCAGAGGAAATGTAACATTTTATAATTATGCAACGATAAATGAAAAAATGGAAGTACGCTCTATCTTAGTGTTCGATGGCCTGGGTTCGATTTCCAGTGTGAGTTTATCTGGTTTGGGACAACACGTTAGGCTGTAGGCCCATGTCTCATATAGTCTCGGTGCTGCAAATTAAGTTAAAATTCTAACCATTCAACCCATCAGTCTTAGAGCTCATAGTATTATGAGAAAGTGATTAGTGTGATCCGTGATGTGTTGCAATTAAAAAAGCCACAATGAGAATCACAATGCTGGATATAAAAGTTGATTTCTCGCTGAAGCATCGTGACTTATAATTAAATTTCAGATTTTTAGCTTCTAAAAATTGGGCCTATGGGTCCCTAATATAAGCTTGGCTAAGTAGTTAATAGGGATGCGCACGAGTCGAGTCGAGACAGAATTTTCCTGAGAAAATTAGAGTCGAGACACAGCTCTTCCAATAGAAAAATATACGTTTTTCGAGTCGAGATATCACTTTTACAGCACATTTTCGAGACGAGACAGCTTCAAATCTTGTCTCGTGCGCATCTCTAATAGTTAAATATATTCTAAAACTCATGAAATAGAATCAACAATTAATTTAAAATTATTGACTGAGTATAAATGTAAACCCAGAGTTTAAAAATAAATATGTAAAAATGATTAGACACATAGTTGCATTCGTCTGGATATTCAAAGCACGTTTTCACTGTTCACATCAGTTTAAAAATTATCAACCTACTAATTACAATTTCCATTCTCCACACGAGAAGAATAAGTGTACGAAAATGTTATTTGGAAAATATTTAAACCCCTTTCATCTCCCAGAAAAACAGCGAATGATAAAAGCTATCCCAGTTAATCCACGTGTTAACTACGTATGTTCAAAATTCATCGTAAACAGTTAAATTACTTAATTGCTTTGACCATTTAATTAGGATCGTGTAGCAATAACCCTCGTTCCCCACTCCGTACATTCTACAAGACAAATTTTACTGGCTCGCTTGATTGAATTTTGACAATCCCTTAAAATCAAATAACTTATCTTTTCTGTTACTCTCAAGCGCTTATACTCTTACAGACCTTGCAGTTATCTTTCAGTGCAATGTTTTGACACACACAGACGCACTCATCAAACAAGAAAGGCAAATATAAATTTAGTGAGAGAGAAAGCAGAATCGTGTTGTTATAATTCCATTTAAAAAATAAATGAACATTAATGAAAAATTAGTTTCACGTTCCACGATCAAGTCCTTTAGGCTAAAGGAGACCGATCATCAACGAAACTAATGTTTCTTGAAGTAAAGTTTTAATGATCTCCTAACGAAAATCGAATCCCAGACTACACGAACCACAGGCGCACACGCTACCCATTAGATCAACAGGAACGGTTAGGGCTTCTTTAACTGTGTCGTAGACACTTTCATTTCCATCGTCTCCAGGTTTGTTAGGTCATACCGGATCCAGGTAATGAAATTCTTATCTAGTTTCATTACTGTTTCCCAATAACAAATTTTCACTTTTCTCTTGACCCCAATTGACTTCGTTTAATAGGGATGATCCAGAAGCCCCAAAGAAAATATACGCCATATTGAATCAAAGTGACTCAATATGGTGAAAGTTATTTTTAAATATATTTTATTATAATATTTAAATAACCAAGTTTCGAAGTTCAGAGGAACTTGGTCCCTTTTAAGCATACCTTTTTCTTTCTTTCTTTCTTTCTTTCTTTCTTCATAGTGGCCCTTAAGACTTACCTAGTCGACAGCCAGAAGTTTGCCTGAAGGCATAACGTCGCGTAGCGAACAACTTGGTTCGACACGTACCAATATACCTACTTTCTGAATAGAGTTGGAAGTCATTTTTTTTTTATTTTCATGATTTCATGGAAAGTTATATATATATATATATATATATATATATATATATATATATATATATATATATATATATATATATATATATATATATATATATATATATATATATATATATCCGCTTCTGCTGTACTACTACTACCACTACTACTTATCTCCCCAAAAGTAAGCAAATCTCCTTTTTGGGTACTTTTTCATCATATTTTATTGAAAAAAGTGTTATAAACGATTTAAAAAAATAGATAAATTCCTTCGGCCGGGTTTGAACTCACGCCAAAAGCAATCCTTGTTACCAGCCTACAACGCTAGCGCACACGACCACGAGAACCGATAGCAACAAGCGTATGATTTCTGTTATATACATAGCTATAGGCTACGTAGCAAGATATGGATAACGCCAACCAATCAGAATCGTGTATTTAGTTACTACTACCGGGAGTACTCTCCCGAGCAAGATCTCAACAACCTAGTCCAAGCTAGAGGTTAACTATTAGGGTGGGCCGAAAAAGGCCGAAAATTTTTTTTTTTAGAAAATTAAGATTGAGTACCGTGCAAAAGTTGTATAATGTTATATTATGTTTCCTCACGAAAACAGAGCCGGATTAAAAGATATTTAACCGGGCCCCGGGGGCCCCAAAGAACGTTAATTTTGAGAAAAAGTACCCAGCAATGAAAACATTACTAAAATATATTTTTTTAGAAAGTTAAGTTTGAGTACCATGCAAAAGTTGTATAATATTACGTTATGTTTCTTCACCAAAATAGAGCCGGATAAAAAAATATGTAACCGGGTCCTAGGGGCCCGAAAGAACGCTAATTTAAAAAAAAATGTAGCCAGCAATGAAAATATTATTAAAATATATTTTTAGAAAGTTAAGTTTCAGTACCGTGCAAAAGTTGTATAATGTTATATTATGTTTCCTCACCAAAACAGAGCCGGATTAAAAGATATTTAACCGGGCCCCGGGGGCCCCAAAGAACGTTAATTTTGAAAAAAATAGTTGCGAGTAGTGAAAATATTGAAATATTTTTTTTAGAAAGTTAAGTTTGAGTACCATGCAAAAGTTGTATAATATTACGTTTCTTCACTAAAATAGAGCCGAATAAAAAATATTTAACGGGGCCCCGGGGGCCCGAAAGAACGGTAATTTTGAAAAAAAAAAGTAGCCTAAAATGAAAATATTATTAAAATATATTTTTAGAAAGTTAAGTTTCAGTACCGTGCAAAAGTTGTATAATGTTATATTATGTTTCCTCACTAAAACAGAGCCGGATTAAAAGATATTTAACCGGGCCCCGGGGGCCCCAAAGAACGTTAATTTTGAAAAAAATAGTTGCGAATAGTGAAAATATTTTTGAAATATATTTTTTTAGAAAGTTAAGTTTGAGTACCGTGCAAAATTTATAATGTCATGTTTCCTCACCAAAACAGAGCCAGATAAAAAGATATTTAACCGCGCCCCGGTAGCCCAAAAGAACGTTAATGCTGAAAAAATATGATTGTGAGTAGTGAAAATATTATTGAAATATTTGTTTTCAGAAAATTAAGTTTGAGTACCATGCAAAAGTTGTATAATGCTATGTTTCTTTCCCAAAACAGAGGCAGATAAAAATATTTCACTAGGCCCTGCGGGGTCCGAAAAGTGTTATTTTGTTGTTCTTTTTAAATATATATATTTTATTTTAAGTATTTATAGAAAATTGGTTAAGATTCCTAATACTTTAACTTGACCCCAGGATTTTAAATGTTCTGATCTGATGTGCAGCTCTTCGCCTGATTGGTGTTTAGTAGATATAATAGTACGAACACAAATACATAAGGTAAGGTTGAAAAATTGACCAACAAACACCAAACCAGCGCAGAACTCACCACGTGAAGATGGCTACAGCGAGTTCCTCCCACCCGCCCCCCTCTTACTTAAAGCTCCTTAGCGGAATCTTGGAACAAAATATTGAGATTTATGTCCGAAGCTTGGTAGATACTTACGTGCTTCCAGTTTTGCGCGAATAAAATCGTCTCGTGCAACACTACCGCATACTTCTGAAGAATATTCTGTTACTACCTTTAGACACTTCTCCAAAGCCTGCGTGTGGAAGGGGAACGTGACAAACTGAAACCTCCTCTTTTCCACAATCATTTCGGTTAGTCCTATTGATACATTAGCCGAAATTGGAGGTTTCGTTACTAATACTTCTGACCAATCGGTCAAATCGATATAATCCGCATATTCTTCAGTGCTTTGCCTATTGCAATTGTCAATTAGAACTATAGTTTGGTATTTTTGGCCATCAAAATAGAGACCCTTAAAATTAGTAGCTTTACACTGTAGACGGTTTCTTTTTTCTTTTTTGCTAGTTTCGTACGGATTTTGTTGTTATCTACTACCTTGTCTTAGTTAGTTTTGTTCAGTAAATTCATATCTTCTAAAACAGCGGATACAATTTTAGCAGCCGATCATTCGATATACCTGTTAAATCTTTTGCGGTACTCATTTGCTTAGGGCTCACTATTGTTTATTTAGGTTTACTTTAGATTTTATTCTCTAAACGATAGCTCCATGCGAACTCTTCATCGTCTGAATTCGGGGTGGAAGCGCTTACGGGATTGAGGCTAACGATTGTAACCCTCTTGTAATTGGTACCGCAGCATCATAATCGATCTGTGTGTCATGCTTTCTTTTGAGCCTATGGGTTTCTGCTTCAAACTACATTGCAACTCGTCATTTGTCTCTGATTTTTCTGATCTAATATGAGCTCCCACTCCAAAAGCGGTATATAATTTGATTTACCACACTTACAGGTTAATCTATCGCAGCATTTGCAAGAGAAAATATCACATAACTTCTGAGCACCGTGCTTAAATTTCTTTAATTTGGCTCTTAATGGGGTATATCTCTTTTCTTAATGGGGTTAATGATCGTTTCGCATTTTAAGTTGTAATTCAAAATCATATGCTTAATTCGAAGTCAAGACAATACAGGAAGAGAAGCTCGCAGCCATATTGTTTCTACTTTATTTGAATTCAGCAATGTAAGCGCCGCCTTCGGAAAGCCAGTGTTATGTATTTTGCATCCAGATGCGAAAAAGTGATATTCTCTTAAAGTTTGAGAGTTCTGAGGTGGGCTCAACACAAAGGTTTTTCGTGTGTTAATATGGTAGTTATGAAAGTTAGTTAAGCTCTTAATAGTTATTTGCGTATATTAAAACCATGTATTTCATGTTTTATGTATTAATAGTAGTGTCTGGTAAAATGTTATTATTACCTAAAACCATTTTATTTGAACAAAAAATTAGGAACTTTAGGGCCACGGGGGCCCGGTTAAATATTGTTTTAAAATCAACATATTTGACATGGCTTCATTTCGTACCATTGCACAACTTTTGATAACTACTCAATCCTGAATATCTGAAAAAAAAAAATTCAGCCCACCCTACTAACTATGTCAATAAAATTCATTTCAAACGGTTCAGCCATTTTTCGCTATAATAGACAACGTATTTTTAATTTATATACTATGTAGATATACGTTAATAGCATTGTTACTGTCTTTTTTATTTAAGTTATCTATTGATATAAAAATGATGCATTAACTTTAATATTTAACAGTATCATACAATTTCATCGTGCGTATCACGACGTGTCGTCGTCCCCAGGTCTGTTCCTGTCTTGCCGGGACACGAGTGTGATTGCTTCCAGGTCAAGATATCCGTAACCAATTATCACTGCTTCCAAATACCAGTATAATAATAGGGTATGTTCTAACCCCAACGGGTAGGAACTGACTGTGGTTAGATTTTTTTCCCTAAAAACGGAGCTCGATTCTCAGTAGAAGCGTATGGTTTCGGATCCCACGTTAAGCTGTAAGTCCATGTCTCATATAGCCTCGCTGCTGAATGGGACGCTAAAGTAAAACCAACTACTACAACTAATAACAGACATTCTACAAAGAGCTCTGCAGACCATTTTCTTCATAAGAAATATTTTATTTCATATCAAACAGAGCAAACATAAATGTATAATTACAAGGATTCTGTTAAAATCTTCCGAAGTATTCAGAAACCTAAGAAACAACAACAAAAAAAAAAAAGAAACACCAAAAAAAAAAGAAGATTTGATGTATGAACTTCTACCAAAGATAAGTTCTAGCAAGCGAAGTAGGCTATTTTTAGCATTATTCAATTTGATCAGTTGCTACATTTGCTAATAAAAAGTTGACGTTAAATGTTCTCCCTGAAATATACGTAAAGGAGAAAATACTTTTTGAATAAAGATCCGGCTTTAGATTGGTTGATTTATATAAAAAGAGTGAGTTTGTAACGACACAATTACAACCATGGGATTCAAACTTGTGTTGCGTTATTCAAGATTTAAAGTTCTTAACATATTTCAGATTCTATCGAGAATCAAATTCAAGGTGTATATTTCAAGGTGAAGTGTCCCTATCTGTTCAAGAAACTTGTATTTCAGAATCTACTGGCAATATTATCGCTAACTTCAAATACCCTGTATTTCATTCAGTTTAGTGTAATATAAAACATTGCTTAGTTCTATTATAAAATTGTTCATAATATTTGTCATATTATTTTCGATATTTTTAAGTATATATATATAGTTAGTTTAATTTTTTTATATAATGAAATGTAATCCCATAGTGACAGTTTGAACAATAATCTCTGTTTTGTTAAGGACTAAAGGATGAGAATTTTATATATAAACGAAAAAAACAAAATTAGTGATAATTAGTTCCAGAAATAGGGATGATCGAAGTCAATGTGCTGATCACACACAAAACAGCTTAAATCCATTTCCTTGACCATAGCTAATTATGGACTACAATTGAAGAGAATTCAATTTATTTTGAGTTGTAATCTTATTCATAGTTCTTATTAACAGTCAAATTTAGAAGTTTTACGCATGTAAAATTCTACTTCAATTTTTCGCTTGACAAGAAAAAAAATAAATAAATACTTGCAGAATATCGAATCACACCTTGAACTGTAACCATATGTTTCTTTCTACTGGAGTCCTATCTGATCAATAATAAAATAAAAATAAAAAACAGCGACGCGAAGATTCGAACATGGGTCGCGGGGATGGGAATTCTATACGGATCCAATGAGCTACGAAAGAAGATACACGAATCACCTACGCTATAAGTATATGGGAATAATCGTAAGCTTCACGCTGTGAAAGAACTTTTTTTCCTTTTATTAAGTTTTACGATATTTCTATAGTGTTTTAAGTGAACTGCAAAGAGATAGATCATGCAGTTATCAATTTGGTTAGGGATTGAGCTTTAAAAACTTTTAAAACATTTAATTTAATCGCGATACGGTAGCAAGGAATGTGTAGTATCTTCAGCCATAATTTTATTCTTCCAAGCAAAAAAGAATGCC